>NW_022900945.1:32656394-32672906 GCF_012274545.1 Fukomys damarensis | reverse complement strand
ACTTGTGGTAGTCATTAATGTATCACTTTTAACTCATGTGAATTAAATTAATTTCAAGAAGCAGCCCATAATATGTTTGCAGTGAATATGCTTTTCAATATAGCATCTTTACCATTTAGGATGGGGGTTTAGACTTAGAACGAGAGGATTAGATAAGTGAAAGAATTGGAGCATGTTTGAAGTGAATCCAGAGGATGTAGAATTACCTTACTATCTTTGCAAAGCTATTAACTTCAGGGGGGATAGAGAGAGTACAGGAATAAGGACAAGAATATATCCCCTTAACAATAACAGGCGCTTGCCTTCCCTTGAAGGTACAGAGCCATGAGTGAGGTAAAATGACTGGAGAAAAGAACATAAAGAGAAACCCCTCCTAAAGAGGAAAAAATAATAAAAGAAGGAGTCTGAGTTAGGGCAGAAGCCGGAATAAAAAGGGAGATGAGGGATAATATGGTGGAGCAAGAGACTGAGTTGGAGAGAGAGGACAGAAAAAAGAAAGAAATTTTAGGGTGGAATGAGGAAGAAAAAAAGGAGAGATAGAAAAAAAAGAATTTGAAGGGCCTCTTTCAGACTGTCTCTGTTCTCATATTATACCACATGTACAGCCATATGCAGAACCAAATCCCCTGGTCTCAGCTAGCGAATGGCAGTTCCCCATGACTGACTGAACACAGTAACCAAATCCCCTGGTCTCAGCTAGCGAATGGCAGTTCCCCATGACTGAGACTGAACACAGTCCACAAGGCCTAACTTGAGTTGCCCTACCCTCAGGGTTGAACTCCACTCAGTTCTATTACAGGTTTCCCCTGTAAAGATGTTCAAGGTTGGGAGCTCAGAAAAGTACCCTTCATGAGAACCTATGGCTCTGCAGAGTTGATCTAAGGACTGGCCCAATCGGGAGGTTTGAGAACGGGGCGGGGGAGATCGTGGGGGTGTTTCAAGGGTGCCCGCGCGGCTACCTTCCTTACTGGGTCTGATGTCCCGCAGTCCGGGAGGTCGCGCACCCGCCGGATGATCTCAGACACGCAGGCAGCTCTGTGTGCATACTTTTTAAAGTTGTGCACTCAAAAAAAAAAAAAAAATACAGTTCCAAAGAAAAGCAGTCCCATTTAAGTGGAAGAATTCTGTTGTCTAGTAAATTGCATGCGCTTGTGTGGTGTAAGGCAATGCCAAAAAATTTCTTCATAGCTCAGCATTGTGTATTTTCTGGCAGCAATAGTGTTTTAAGTGATAGTTCTAATAGTTTTCTTTAAGGAAGTCCTAGCGAAGGGATGATGCTGTGGTATGTAAAGAGTTGGGGGTCATCTGTCTTCCTGCTGGTGTTGGTCTGCTGACAGCATGGCGGGGAAGCTCTCTGTCATGTTTTGGTGGGTATTTCTTCTGACGTAGAACCCCTGGGGTGCTTGTTAAGGTGCAGATTCCTGGATCCGTCTCCACTCAGACTCTTGGAGGTGATTGGGATCTGTAGTGCTAGCGTCCTTGCTGATCACTTGTGTGCTGGAATTGGTAGAAAGTGTTTTCGCTTCCTACGTGTACACATCTGAAGGCAGTCCAGGGGATAAACAGAATAATACTAGAACTTTCTTTTTATATTTATTTTATCTCATTTAAAAGTTTCTCTTATTTTGCCCTATATATGATATATCAAAACATGAACGAGTATGTTTATTAACATGAAGATGTTTATTGACAAAAAGAAAACATATTGGTGGCACATGCTTAATTTTTTGAACTGGTGGTTTTCGAAGCAAATAAAACAAACCCCTCAAGAAACAGAAATGGAGATTGTTGCCCCAGGGAATTCATTTTGAAGTTTCTTTGAACTGGAAAATAAAATTGCAGCATAAATCATTGGTTCTATCACTGAATTGTATGTATGTGGATCATTTATAAGTTGAACTCTGCTTAAAAGCAGTGAAACTTTATAAGGTTTAAAGCATTTTTCAAAGCAATCATATAATCTTTGTAACCCATATACATGTAAAAGTTACCTGGTTTCAGTAAAACCTTGTCAAGATCTAGCCATTTAGAGCCTTTCAAAGAGTGCTATCTTCCTCAGAATGCTGACATCGTTCGATCCTGAGATGAAGTTTTGAAATGCTGAGTGTTCAGTGGAAAGGTAGAATTCACTTGGGCAAATAAATAATTCACAATTAAATCTACCATTTAAATAATTAATGAAGTACCCCTTGTTATTCACATGACCAGGTATTGAAGCAATATTAGAATGCTGTAAGTCACATGCTAGCGTGGACTCTTGCTCTAAGCTCAACCTCCCTGAGAACAGAACCGCAGAGGTATAATGGTGCCACACTGTGTAATTCAAATTGTAATGGGCTTTGTTTCCATGAGGGTTACGTTCAGGCTTTGTCTGTGGCTCTACAGTGATTCTGCTGCAGGATTTTCATGGAGAGAGATGGACACTGAGGCCTTTTTCCTAGGAGGCAGCTTTATTCGGGAGGGCACTGACTCGGTGGATTGGTATCCAACATGGCATAGTTGCACCCTTTCATGCAGTTTTTGTGTCTGTCTCCCTTATATGGGTGTACACTGACATTATATAGTCTGATTGGGTATACGTTAACGTTCTACTGTCTGGTTGGGTATGATTTGTGTTACAGTTACATCAGAACAACGCACGCGTACACAGAGGCTGATGCATTACTTTGTAAAAAATTCCCACCCCTACACACCTGGAGGAGCCCGACCACAGTTGAGAGTGTAAAAACGTGTCTTCAATGACTTGCCTCTTGTGCTTATTGTAATATAATCTCTTTTTTTATCACTACAACTCCTACTAATGCAGGATTTTTAACTTCCTTAGCGCCTTGTCATTTCTGATAGCTTTCTTTATCATTTTCTTTCTGTCATTTTTGTAGCTCCTGACAGTTATTACCTCTTTTGTTCTTGACACTCTCTCTTGTAGGTAATCATTACATAAAGCTCTTCTCATTTCTGCTTAATCTTTGAACCTCTTTGTTATAACAAGCCTGGTGTTCTGACATCATTTTTGAATAATCAATTTTTTTCCTCCATTGCTTCAAAAGCTTCTTTAATTATACACTAAAAATCTACCCCAAAAATCGAACTATTTCTAATTTGCCTGTTCTCCCATTGATTTGTTTGTCTATTCCTGCTCTTGTTGGAATTACTATAGCTTTATAACAGGTTGTGAATTTTGACTGAATGTGATTCCTTTCATCAGCTCTTGCCTTTGTTTCAAATCTGTTCTTCTAGATCAACTTTAAAAATGATTTGTCAGATTCTATGAAAAAAATCTTTTGGGGGTTGAAATGGAAATTGTAATGAAATTTTAGATTAATTTAGGAGAATAACTTTTGGCAATAGTCTTCTTATCCAAAAATATATTAAGATATTCCATTTATTCAGATTCTTGCATATGTGTCTTTCAGTGAAATTTTAGTTTTCTTCTCATTTTCTAAAGGATTTCTATATTTTTTAAAATTTCCTTATTCTTAGGTATAATTTTTTAAAAGCAAACTAGTGTAAATGGGATTTTTAAAAATCTATTTTATATATTTGTTGTTGCACGAAAAAGTTATGAGTTTTTGATAATTTATCTTGAATTGATCCACCTAGTTTTCCAGTCACTTATCTTGTATTTTCTAGATAAATAGCATATCCTGTGCAGTTAGCCTGTGTTTTCTTTCTTTTCTCTCTGCGTCCTTTCCCAGTATGATGTGGAGAGGCAGTGTGGTTAGCATTTTGTGTTGTTCTTGATTTTGATGCAGATATTTCTCATATTCAATGCTACCTATCATATGTATTGTGTTTTTCTGGTGGATATCTTTTATCCTCTATTGTGTTGAGGATGCGTGTTCTTCAATCCCTAACTTTGTTATGAGTTCTTATCTACTTATGCCTGTATTCTCAGCAGTGTGGGAGGCTGAGGCAGAAAGATTGTAAGTTTGAGCCCAGCCTGGGCAATTTAGTGAGCTAATGAGACCCTGTCTCAAAATTAAAAAGAAAAGGGGCAGGGGATTTAGCTCAGTACAAACAAAACAAAACAAAACAACAACAACAAAGCACACATATCATACCAGAGTGCTGGCTTTTCTTTAATGTCTTTTGGGCAGCCATTGAGATATTTTATTATTACTTTTACAGATTTCCAAATGGTGAATCATCCTCATAGTCCTGAGATAAACCTTACTGGGTCATTTTTTTTATTCTTTTAAGAGACAACTGGCCTGGGGATTTAGCTCAGTGGTGGCAAGCCTGCCTCACAAGGGCAAGTTCCTGAGTTTGATCCCTGGTACTGAAAAACAAACAAACAAACAAACAACAACAACAAAAAAGAAGAGACAACTTTTACTCATTAATATTTTACTTAAGCTTTTTTATCTGTATTCGTAAGTGGCCTTGGTCCATGCTTGTTGTGTGCCTGTGTATATATATATATGTGTGTGATCATGTGGATGTATACGTAACAGTTTGATTTCAGTATATTGCTAACTTCATAAGATGAACTCTAGAAGAGTTTAAATAAAATGAAAAGTTTTAAAGTTACAAACAGTTTCCTGATGTTATGGTAGAACTCACATTGAATGTTCTAATTGTAGGGTGGAAATATTTCACTAACTATAACAAAAATTTGGCTGTCCTTACTTTCCAGACCTACTACTTCATCGGTCAAATTTTGTACTTTTGTATTTTCCCAGAAGTTCATCCATTTCATTTAGTGTTTGAAATTTTTGGCTTACTTGAAATTGTATAGTTTGGAAGATTGAGATTCTTTAAGCTGATTTAAAGTGTTTTCTTATAATTTTAAGAATATCTTCTTCATTAGCAGCTGTGTCACCTTGTTAATTTCAAACACTGTTTTTGATATTTCCTTTTATCCTGTGATCAGAATTTCCAAAAATGCGTATCAATTTTATTGGCCTTTCTGATTTGCTAGGCTCTATTTTGTTGTTTTAAATGGACCTCAAATTAAACGATTGCCTCAGTACCTTGTCTTTACGTTGTTTGTATCCATGTGTTTTCACATAAATGTCTTCACTGTAACACATCTCTATCTTGTGATTTTACTTCTGCATTCCTATTTAACGCAAAGATTCTTCAAAAGAGTAGTATAAATATCTATGTAGATGATTTCCCTCTAGTTTTTAGTTGTTCTGTTTTACTTTAGCTGCCTTTAGAAGAAATAATGTAACCTGTTTCTTGTATAATTATGTACTTTTGGAAATTATTAAGATATAGCCTGTTGTCTTAATATTTATAATTTGAGACAAAGATTTATAGATTATCTCACATATCAAAATTTTAAATTACTTTTATAATTGTATAGTATGCTGAAAATATGTTTCCTGTATCATTCTCCTCATGATAGACATTTAGTTTGTTTATATTTTCTTTATGATATAAAAGAGTTGCTGTGAACATTCATGTACATATATCTTTGGTTAAAAAATTATTATTTCTGTAGTATAAAATCCTAGAATGAACACCCTTCCCATGGAATAATTTTAAAAATTCTCAGG
Source organism: Fukomys damarensis (assembly GCF_012274545.1). Classification (NCBI taxonomy): domain Eukaryota; kingdom Metazoa; phylum Chordata; class Mammalia; order Rodentia; family Bathyergidae; genus Fukomys; species Fukomys damarensis. The sequence goes on along the minus strand of NW_022900945.1, from coordinate 32,667,402 downwards.
TTTAATTTTAAGAACAAAAATAATAATAACAAATAATAATACATCTTCAGTTTGTTTATGTCATAATTATTTGGAATTTTGATTTGTTAAACTCAATTGAATTGAACACATACCAAATACCATATTCATCAAAATGCTTTCCTTTCTCTCCTCACTCTCTTCTTCCAGACCTTCTTTTTTTGAAACAAAATCTTGCTAAGTAGTCCAGGCTGACCTTGAACTCACTATGCAGCCTAAATTAGCCTTGAACTCCTGGTGATTCTCCTGCCTCAGCCTCCTGAGTGCTGGGACTATAGGCATGTGCTACCACATCCCAGCCCCAATTTTTGTTAGTTTGTTTTAGGATTTTAGATGCAGGTAATAGTTGATGGTTTGTGTGTTTTTAAAAAAATATGTATTCTCCTTCAAGATTATATGTGACTTGAGGCAGGAAGATCACCCTAAGTTCAAGGCCAGCCTGGGCTTCTTAGTGAGTTCAAGGCCAGTCTGAATTAGACCCTGTCTAAAAAAAAAAGTTACATCTGACATTTTCAGTGATTTTTGACCACATCAGTAATTGATCTGACTTCTTATTTAGCCCATTTCTTGCCACCAGTTCTTTTACTATTTTCTTCTTTCCTTATTCTTATTTTGATTCTTCTTTGTTGGTTATTTCTTTAACTTTTGTCAAGAAAGCTTTGTGCCTTTGCAAATATCTTTATGTTACTTTTGCTTATGCTTTGTTGAGAATTAATTTTTGTTATCTTTAGAAATTTTCCTTCCAATTTATGCCTATCTCTCAAGTTTTTCCTCTCCTGAGGAAGTAATTTTTTTCTATCATCTTTAATTTTGTTTTTCCACTTTCAGGTCGAATTTATAGGCACTCTCAGCAGCCTTTGATTACACATGAAAAACATAATGTGACAGACTCTCCAAAGGATGTAGGAGGATCTCGCTCCTCACTCCTTTTGAAGGTTCATGGTAAGTTGCATGTGTAGAAAAATCACTGTGTGGTGGAATAAATTTTTTTTTTTTTTTTGATTTTTTGAGACAGGGTCTCACTATGTAGTTGAGACTGCCCTGGAACTCACTGTGTAGCTCAGGCTGGTCTTGAACACAGCGATCCTCCTGTCTCAACCTCCAGAATGCTGGGATTACAGAAGTGCACCACCACGCCCGGCAGCATAAATTCTTTTGAAGACTCAGCACTGGCTGGATTAGGAATGTTGCCAGCAGAATAGAGCACATTTGTATCAGTCTTTAAAGTTGAAACAGTACCATTTGCAAGTAGATAAGTAGATCATCTATCTTTTTTTTTTCTATTTCTTATTAAAAATGGGAGTTTTTAATAAGCCTAATTCAGTGGTTTTTAATATTGACTGCACATTAAAATTGCCAATGAAGCTTTTAAGATATCAGTCATTTTTTTAAAAAAAAGTATCTGGTTGTTTCTGGGTCGACTATCCCTGGGTGAATTACTTTGCAGGAGACCTTAATTGTTGCTGTTTTTTGAAATAAATGTTGATAATAGAATGGTCTGTGGTTTTATTATATAAGAGTAGTACAGTTTTAAGATATGGTTTCATTGATGAAGAACTGATCAACGTACAGTGATCCGAAGGTATACAAAGTACTCAGAGAAATGCTCAGCTGTCACACGTGAAAACGAGGAGTGGCGCCACGTTGGAGGAGAGCGGCCAACAGACATCTCCTCAAAGCTGATTCCCTCTAAGAAGCCTGGCTTCTCGTTGAAAAGATAGGATTTTAAAGTAGGAAAATACAGTCTTAGGAGACGTTAGAATTTTGGGCGAGCTTTCCTTATTTGCTGTATTAATTTTGTATCTCCAGAGTTATCCATTATGGTAGAGTCGCCATCTGTGTCACCACAGCGAAGCTTGACATTTGCCTAATTGTTGCTAATTTGATATTCTTGTTAATTGTTGTGCCTCCAGTTAGGCAGTGGGCTTGGAACTTATTTGCCTATTTGTTTTTGTTTTCTGGAGTGAAATGTGGGAAGATTCTGAAATGACTGCAGACAAGCTGTATCGATGTGAAGGTTGAGAGCACAGTTTCTTTCTTTGTTTTTTAAAGTTTTAATTTTTATTAGTATTTCCCTCTTCCTGTCCTTCATCTGTTGATCCCCTTCCCATTTGAAAAAGATCTGTCTCCCCATTTCCCTATTATCTCTTATTTTGTTCTTTATTTATCTTTGGGCTTCTCGTACAAGAAAAACCATGCAAAGTTTAAACTTGTGTGTCTGATTTACTTCACTTAACATTATAATCTCAAGGGGCATCCATTTTCCTGCAAATGATTCAAATGTATCCTTTTTATAGCAGAGTAGTACTCCATTGTGTATAAATACTACATTTTCTTCACTCATACATCTGTCAGTGGGTGTGTAGGCCATTTCCAGTATTATGTCGTGAGTTGTTCTGCTATAAACATAGATATGCATGTATCACTGTAATATGATGTCTTTAACCCATACAGGAAGATATCTAGAAGGGATTTTCTAGTTTTAGTTTTTTGAGAGATCTCCGTAATGATTTTCATAGTGGTTGTGTTAGTTTATATTCCCTGCCAACAATGTAGATTCTTTCCCCCACAGCCTTACCAGCACTTGTCATTATTTGATTTCTGTAGGACAGCCATTCTTTCTGGAGTAAGATGGAATCTCAGTGTTGTTTTAATTTGCTTTTGTATAATGGCTAGAGATACTGGACATTGTTTCATGTATCTCTTGGCCATTTACACTGTTTCTAAGAAGTGTCTGTTCATTTCAGTTGCCCACTTTTAAATTACACCTTTACATTTGGGAATGTCTAATTTTTTTTGAGTTCTTCCTATATTCTAAATACTAGTCCTCTGTTGAAGGAAGAGCTGACGCAGTTTTTGTTCTCATTCTGTAGATTATCTTTTTACTGTGTTGGTTCAGTTTCTGAAGCCAGATTGTATTTTAATCATGATGTTGTAAACTTGGGCAAGCTGTTTGGTTTGCCTTAGTTTTCCCACACAGCAAAACTGGAATAATAGTTGTAAATGCCTCATAGGTTGTTGTAAAGATCAAGTATCTTAAGCACTTACTGTGTAACAGAGCCATGGAAGTGTTGGCTGCTTGGAGGAGTGATGCTGGGTAAAATCTCTGGTGCATAGGGTCTTGTTAGGTCAACTTATGTATATTAAATGTATTTTGCTAGCTATTTTTTTATTTTCCAAGTATTTGGCCTTATCATTTAAGAAACAGCTTCATTAGTTTGTGATGTCAGTCGCTGTATTTTTCTGACCTGCAGGTGCCTTAATGTTTGTGGCATGGATGAGTACTGTTAGCATCGGTGTGCTGATTGCCCGGTTCTTCAGACCTGTGTGGGCGAAAGCTTTCTTCTTTGGTGAAGCAGTCTGGTTTCAGGTAGGTAATGGAGAAAAACAAAATAAAACAAAACTGAATGCAGTTTTCAACATAAACTATGTGGGCTTTTTTCCTTTATGGCTGTAGGTTTTAGATCCTCCCCCTGTCTTGTCTCCTAATTAATTGAGAGTAGACATAAGGTACTTGATAGAGAGGCAGGTCGGATTCGAGAATGTCAGGGCCACGGGTCTCCCTTTGCATCATGGCCAGTGGCACCCACACATGCCCCCTCCTGACACCTGTTTGTGTGTAGACCTGTGAGAACAGCATTCACCAGCACTCTGAGTGGAGATGAGTCAGGGAGGCCTGGAGTGCAGAAGAAAGAGGCAGTGGTGCTTCCTGCCCATCCGAGCAGGATTCGGTCCTCCGGTTAGGGGCCATGCAGATGGGGCTGTCCCTCACTTGGCAGTCAGTACCATCTATCTCCTGAGTCAGTGGGAAGAGATACTAGAAGTGTCCTTTGTGTTGTCTCTTTCCATGGGATTAGGAGACAGTTTTCTAATGGCAGTATAAGCAAGAGTCATAAATAATATAGAGCAAGACAAGCTTACCTTTCATGGGTTGTGTGGCCTGTCAGTGTTTGCACGTACAGTGGAAGACCAATGGGTATGTGTTGAGTTAGAAAGGATTTACCTGCTTGTGGGAAAAATACTGCTGGTAGAACAGTTTAGACGTTATCAGGGGATATTCTTCACGCTTCACATAAACTTTTAGTGTTGGAGCTTTCTCCTATCTGACCTCATTTCTCATTGTTGGCTGGCGGGGTTGTTTTATTTGTTCTCCCTAGTGCCGGATGCCTGGCTCCTGCTAGCTACTGCTCTGCTTTTCTGGGTGTGCTCTTTCCCACTTGCACTCTCTCACTTTTTCTGTCTCTCCTCCAGTCTACTCCTGTGGGTGTTCCTAACTGGGAGACTCTATGAGGTATAATAAAAAAATACAACGAATGAAGGTTTGTATGAAAAACAGTTTATTTTGGGAAAAGACACCTTGCCGTCAGTCACCCTCAAGATCCCCTCGCTGCAAGCACACTTACCCCACGATTCTGGCCACTTTCTGAAGCAGTTCTGGGAGTCCTCTTGCCCGAGTATCTTTAGTTGCATTGTGGCTGTGGCAGTGTCCCAAATCATTTCGAAACCTTTCCCATTCATGGTCATTTCGAATTTGTGAAAGAGCTGGAAGTCGCTCTGTGCCAGATTTGCTGAGCAAGGTGAATGAAGAGGCACTGTAATGTTTTTACAAAGCTGCATTTTCATTGGATGGTACTAGGCAGCAACGTTCGCAGATTTTTTTGGCCACACCTTGTAAAGACACTCATATGAGGACTTTCCCAACTGGCAGGAAGTGACAAGAGGGGTGAAATTAGTGTGTTTGGAGAGAGTGGTAGAGTTTTAGGAGATTAATGGCAATGTGTCTTTTACTGTAATAGAAAAATAAACTTCCCATAATATTTTTTGATCACACCACATATGTTTCCTCATAATTCAAATCCTCCACTATCTTTAAAAGCGCTGTATGTGTGTGTGTGTGTGTGTGGTGACATTTACATGTAGGGTGGGTATATATCCTCTTTGCCTGAATAGTTTTGGTTTGTACCAGTTATCTAAGGCATAATCAAGTATAGTGCCTATTTCACTCATCATATCTCTTGATTTGTATAATAAATTATATGTTTCATATATTTTTGCTCATTTGCTCAGTTATATCCCAAGCTCCTTAAGAGGCAGCATTTGCTGTTGCCTTCCATCTCTTTGCACCTGTTGTAGCACAGACCTTGGCGGTGAACCTCCATAAATATCTTGGGAGGAAATGAAGGCCTTGGCAAGTCAGTGTGCTTCATGGGAGAAACAGCCATTCCTGCTCCTCTGTCGGAAAGAAGTCTTAGGAAATATTTTTGAGCGATGGGGAGGGAAGCGTTGAGTGTTCTTTAAAGTTTAATGCATATAAACCTTTCATTTTCACTGACAGTGAAAGGTGATTAGATGTCAGGTGGATGCAGGCCTCAGTGACGTGCCCCCCGTGATCTGTCCCTTGTAACACCAGCTCTTTCTCCTGCGCGGTTATCTGCCATGTCATTGTGTCATGTCACCTTGCAGCTGCACCGGATGCTCATGGTCACCACATCTGTGCTCACCTGCATTGCTTTTGTTATGCCTTTTATATACAGAGGAGGCTGGAGTTGGGTGAGTATATCTCAAAGAGGATGTTTCTGATACAAGCTATTTTGATGTCAGAGCAAATTCTATTTTGTGCTCAAATGATGGGTAAAAAGACATTTGTCTGTGTCCTTTCTATTTTGAGTTATCTGATGAGAATTTCATAAGGTTAGGGGTCAGGGATGGAGTGATATCAAGCACATTTTCTTGGGAAGTGCAATATTTTTAAAAAATTTGCATCAAATATGTATACTGTAGTTTTAGTGAGTTTTTGCATTATAGAGTAGCTAAAGTTCAAAGTATGATATCTAAGGAACATGAATAATATAAGTGGTTTCCTCTAACTAGTACTATGATGACTACTAAGGTCACATAAATTCCGTTCCTATCATGTGACCAGCTGTTGGAACGGCTTTATATGACTTATCAAATTTCCATCACAAATGAAAGCGGTATTGATAACAATACTTTGTCACAAATGAAGAAATGGGGGCTATTCCCAGGGATTTATCTTTAGGCAGATCTCTCCCTTGGCTCACAGATTTATCATCAGCAGAGCTCAGGACTTCTGCTGGCATTGCTAGGACATGTCAAATTTAGCATGTCCAAAATGGAGTTCCTCATCATCTCTCTCAGTCCTGCTGTCCGAAGCAGCACTCACAGATATGGGGGGCTGGCTGTGCAGAAGTTAAATGCATTCTTCTATAGCCAGATGACTTGGGTTCCAATCCTGCCATCATCACATATTATTTTAGATACCTTTGGGCAGGTTGTGTAACTTCTCTGTCCCTCAGTTTACCCATCTGTGAGATGGTGATTGTGTATTTCTCTGTCACACACTTTCTGTGAGGACTGGGAGTGAATAAATTGAAAGCACTTAGGGTAGTTCCCTGAACATTCTAAGTCTTTTTAAGAATTTTGTTGTTGCTTGCTGTTTTTTTTTAAATTAAGTGGGACTACCCTTTTATATCTCCAAAATCTGAGTTATAATTTTATCCTTGTATAACTTGAGTCTGTGATTTGAAAGTTGTTTTTGGTATCTCCCATTTGTCAGTCTTTAGTTTTTATTTACAAAGACTCCCTTGGCCTGGACACAGCTGTGTCCCTGTTCTGGGTCATAGATTTATAGTCTATGGGAGCAACAGACCATAGTGCCACTCAGGGTACGAAGTATGTCTCAGGGTAGAGACTCCTCTTGGTCCTTCTCTCAAGTGTTTGAATGGAATCGTTGTACAAAGTGGTCTGATTCAGCTCTCTGCTGTTTTGAGGAGCACCCAGCCTCAGTAAGGCAGGAGTGTTGCAGAAATCCTTGTGATTCTGTGTTGATTCTTCTTTCTTGAGTTAAATCTTCATTCAGCACAGTGGTCATGAGTGAACCAGACTCTTTTTCAGCTCTGGAGTTCCAGGGAATCATACGGATCTCACAGCTTAGAGAAGCACTGAGGTTTAAACCGATGATTACACTGCACTGAGATGCTTGCCCTTGACGTGTGGACCCGAACTAGACCCAGTGGGGCTGCAAATAGTGTGGTGTTGGTGCTCATTTAACACCCTTATGAGGGGGAGGCAGCATCCTCTACGTGGACTCCACCACAGCCGTGTACCCACTCTGTGGGCTTGGGGGCGGTACTTGATATCTCAGCCTCAGTTCCCCTGTTTGAAAATCGGGGTATTGATAACCAGCGGTCAAGCATTGTGGTGAGCATTAGCGACGATGTATGAAAAGTGCGTGCCTGCTACAAAGTAGAGACTTGGTGAATGTTGCCTATCACCACCACCACCATCATCGTCACTGAATGTTCATGTATAAGAGCATGGGAAAACTCCAACAACACGCTTGCATATATTGTTTTTAACTTGAGGATTTAAGTTGATAAGAGAGCTGAGAATATTAAAACAATATGATTTTGTCCAGCATGCAGGTTACCACCCCTACCTTGGTTGTGTAGTGATGACCTTGGCAGTTCTGCAACCTCTGCTGGCAGCCTTCAGGCCATCTTTCCATGACCCAAGGTACTTACAGCTCTGATCTACTTGCTCTCAGTGTGGATAGCATTAGTTGGCAAACAAATCGCCTTTCAAGTGGAAACAATTATCAGCTTATAAAGTTAAAAAAAATAAACTATGGTATTTACTTTGAAAGGCTTCGAAGCGTATTTCGGATATCTAATTCCTAGGCAATAAGGGAAATCACCTGTTTTTTATTTCCTTGTCCTTCCATCAATATTGGAAATATTGATTGATCCTTTATTTTGGTAGAAGGCAAATATTTAACTGGACTCACTGGAGTGTGGGAACAGCTGCTAGAATAATAGCAGGTAAGTAATTGTGATGCCATTTACTTATAATTGCTGGTTGCTTGCACTGTAAGTTGTAATCTGGTTTAAATGATTTTTAGATACATTAGTAATTGGAGTAGTTGGTTGTTGAGGAGAAATCAGCCTTAAACATTGAAATCCAGAAAGTAATTTTTGCAGATAACAATTTAAGTACTCATTTCAGGTTTAAGTTTTTAAAAATGACGAAAAATTTTTTTAAGACTTCTCTTTTTTTTCAAGCATTTGTCTTTGCCAGCAGAATATACTATGCCGATATCAAATATTTGAGCAGCTCTAATTGAGGGTCATTTTGTGATCGGGTTGGGAGGTTGTGGGGTCCACCCCCCCATCCCAGGTCATTTCCATAGGGCTTGTACCTTCAGAAGATGTGGTTTGCTAATCGCAAGTATGATTATTTAATATCTTTTGATTCTTTGTATGGTGAACCCCAAGACAAGTGTCTGTGACCCTAACCTTTCTGTAGCCTGTGCGGCTCAACAAGGAAGAGAGAGCACAATCAGCGTTGGTTTCCATATTTTTCTCCCTTATATTGCAGACTTAAAACATTTTGCAAAGTTTGGGTGCCTCTTTTAACAACTCAGAGGTCATATTTGATCCATATAGTATCGCAATAAAAAAGACTAAATTAATTATTTGGTCTTAAATATTAATCTTATTTCTTAAACTTTTAGTATGTGTTAATTGATATACACGTACATGATTATCTCTTTCAGTGGGGAATTTTTTTTTTTTTTTACACTTAGTGGCAGCAATGTTCCTAGGAATGGATTTACCAGGATTGACTCTTCCTGAGCCACAGAAAACCTATGCAATGATTGGATTTGTCATCTGGCATATTGGGACTGAGATAGTTTTGGAGATACATGCCTACCGACTCTCTCGAAAAGGTGAACTGCTTGAAAAACCATTTTTTTGTGGAAGCACTTTTATACAAACTACTGAAATACAATTTTAGCTTCCTGGGGCTAGTGATCGGCAGTTGCGTGGCAGATCATTAATAGTTTCTGGTGTGATCACTCAGCCAGTGGTAGAGGTTGCGGAAATTGTTTGCTTTAAAAAAAAAACGTACATTGGTATTAGAATTTGAGAGGAAAATGTAACAGAAGGGGGTTTAGCTTTAGAGAAGTCTTTTTTATAAGCACTTTCACTTTGCACGCTGCTCTGACCTGGAGCCACACACTGGGGAACTCCAGATGCCAGGTACTGAGGGAACCTAGGTGGAGAAATAGGAGAGCTGGGTCAGTACAGGGCAGAGGTGCAGCCAGGTTTCACAAACTTACGGTGTGCTCTACTGTAGAGTGCAGTGTCCTTGAACACGTAGCGAGATAGGACCCACTTTGCTGGTGCTGTCTAGTGGTTAGGTCTGGTTTGGCTTTACTGCTAGGCCGTCAAGTTATCTATAGCCACAGGTGAAGAACTCATTACATCCTAGGCTCGGTGTCTTCTGTGTCCCATCTTATTCTCAGCCCCCGATATTAGTGACCTTCTAAAAACAGAAACTCTGTTGTTCGTGTTGTGAATCTAGGAGCCTGGGCCTTTTAGGAGCCAATTAGTAAACATCTGTCTGCCACTTTTGGTTCTTAGCTGGGTTATACACACGGGACTTCTGGTGGCCACTGAATTATGGCTAACTGTTTAAAATACATATGTACTTAAAACTTGAATTGTTATACGTTGGCTTGCTTTAGTCATTCCACAGTGTACATATAAGAACATCATGTAGTATACCGTAAGTATATACAATTTTACCTGTTAATTAAGAAAGCAAAAAAATTTTGTTTTCAAAAGCTTCGAGTGCTAAGATTTTGGCATAGTGTTTATTTCCTAGAAGACAGCTTTTTAAAAGTCCTTTTAACAAATGTGTTCATGGTCAACTTGTCTCAATTTGTGAAAGCCTTAATTAAATATTCAGGAGGTTTTGTGACATTTCGTAGTTTGAAATGGAGGACTTACCCCCTGGAACTGGTGAACAGTTGGAATCAGGTTTTATTTTATTTTATTTTTTGAAAGTTTACCTGCCTAACAGTGTCCTTACAAATTTATGTTGTTCTTGACAGTCGAAATATTGGATGACGATAGAATTCAGATCCTTCAGTCACTCACTGTATCTGAAGTAGAGGTAAGTCTTTGTTTTCTTATTTATTGACATAGATTTTAATCTTGGTGCTTTGCTTTATATCTCAATTTTTCTTTCAGGGCCATACTTTTAAAAAGATGGTGTTGGCAGTTTATGTTTGTGGAAATATGACTTTTCTTATTATATTCTTATCTGCGATCAGCCACCTATGAACAAGTAAAGACTATTTTCGTGGTCCTGTGATAATTATCATCAAATCAAATAAACTTGAAGTTTGTACTAATTGTCTGGAGTATGTTCATGAGTTCCAATTTGGAAGACCAAGTTTGTGTTTACAGAGGAATTCTGATGTGTAGTCTTTAGAGATTAAAATTCAGTAGGGTCATTTAGACTGTAAACTGTTGTGAGACCCTGTATGTAACTCTGCATTTAAAGGCAATGTTGTACTTGAGCAGAAATGACTCTCAGATATTCCTTGCCAAGATTTTAAGAATGTTAGCATTCAAAAGAATAAACAAGAGGGGCCAAGGATTCAGCTCAGTGGTACCGTGCCTTCCTCATAAACACAAGGTCCTGAGTTCGATCTCCAGTACTAGAAAAAAAAAGTGGGGGGATAAACAAGAATGATAAGAATGACCTGGACAAACAAAACAGATGCTTACCAAGGAGATTGTCTGAAGGTAAAATATTTTGGACTACAAAGCTGCTTTGGTGCTCTAAAGAGAATGTTTATTTTTACTAATTCATCTCGTCTTTGGATTTTTTCAAAAAGAAGCTATGTTTCTGGGACATGTTATTTGCTCTGTATATCAATACTTGTCTTGTGCAAGGTAGAGGTGGGACTGACTCCACTGTAGATTTCATTAACATTTACATATTGTTAGTATTATAATTTCTTTGTTAGCAGTGAAATGCAAGTAGGCATTTTTTATTTTTATTTAATTAATTAATTAATTAATTTTTTCTTTTTATTGAGGTTATTGGTACAATCTAGGTGTACAATACAATTACATTCATCATTGGGATTCTGTACCTTTACATAATAGGTCTT
>NW_022900945.1:32626485-32652988 GCF_012274545.1 Fukomys damarensis | reverse complement strand
ACACTCTCTATTACAAGTTTCCCACGCCCTTTCTTTAAAGATGTTCAAAGTTGGGAACTCAGAAAAATACCCTTGATGACCACAGTCTTTGGACTGTGCGTCCAAAGACTTGCACAGTCAGGAGGTCTGAGAGTGTGTGTGGGGGGTGGAATTATGGGGTTCAGGGGTGCCCGTGTGGTTACCTTCCCAGCGCTTGAGCGATGGCTGCTGGGTCGGGAGCAGGCGTGGTTCTCCTTCCTCAAGTAGCATTTTTTATAAAGATCTTATTTATTTATATAGCTACAGAGCCAAAATGGCATATATGTTGTTTTCATTATGTGATTTAAGTCTTATGGCATTTTGGACATTTTATTTCAAAATTGATAAAAGTTCTTATGTAACAGATGTTCTCTTTCTTTGTTGAAATAAAACGATATGGGTGATTTTGTTTTGTGAGAAGTTCTAAGGCTCTAATGAATCAGTAGAGTCAGTGTTATTTTCTTTATTTCAATAATTTTATCTTCTGTTTTTATGGCTGTTTAATTTGCTATGAGGACCTCTAGACAGTGGGTGGCACTGTAATACTGAATTTTTCTTTGGTTTCAGTTTTCCTGAGCTGTGATTCACTTTTAGTACATAAAAATCAGGGGATGGCATTTTCCTTCTATTCTACCAGCTTGTCTTAATCTGTATTTGAAATATTTCTGCATTTTCTTTTTGCATTGGAGTTATGGGTGTCAAAATTCGAATTAGGGACAAGTGTTTCATATGTTAATTTAATATTTGTGGTCTTTTTCTTTTTTTTTTTCAGCTTTAATTGAGTTTATTGGTACATTTTAGGGATACAGTACAGTTACATTCATTGTTGGGATCTTGTACCTCTACATGACAAGTCTTGATTCTCATTTTTTCCCCTTACCTCTGCCCTCCCTTCACCCCCTCCTCCCCTCCCCATCTACAAACACTTTATTTTCATCTTTTCATTCTCTCACATTTTTTTCTTTTCCCTTTTTACTCTTCCCCTACCCATCCCACCTTCCCTACACCTTTAGCTCCTTTCTTCCCATTTCTAAATGTCAGTAATCTTATTAGAATCTTATGCATTGTTGCAGATTATTTACACCAGAGAAACTATTCGGTATTTACACATGTGTGACTTATTTATTTCACTTGAGTATATCCTCAATATGTATCCATTTTCCTATGAATGAATCTATTTTCTCGTTCTTTATGGCTGAGTAATATTCCATTTTATAGAAAAATTGTGGTTTTTTTCTTAATAACCATTGTTTGCTGTTTCTCTTTACATTCCTTTACATATCCTGTAGCAAATGAACATAATTATCTTAGGCAAAATAGTACATCTTTCAAATAAAAACTTTAGAGGTCAGACTTTAATTGTGCAGCTCTTCTTTCTGAGTATGTTATGTTTTGGCCTGACCTAAGAACCTAACTTCTGTCTGTAAGTACTGGCCTCAGCTGTGAGTCCTACATCTTTTCCTGGGTAGTGTGATGTAGGAGTTTTGTTTTCATTCCTTATGTAGAAGGTTAGCGTAAGTATCTTAGGGTTTAGGTCAGAACCTTCTGCGTTTTTGTTCTATAGGTGCCACACTGCTTATAATCAGACACTCTGCAAATGTGTATATTTAAAAAAAAAGCATAGCAAATTAAATGTGTACTAAAATATTTTCCTTATGTTTTTCAATGTAATGGGCTTAATGGGTAACAAATTTCTCTTTATAAATTGTATTCTATATCTGACAAGGAAAAATTTGTTTAAGGGGAAATGACCCTTGCTTGTGTTTGATATGAGTTTGCTGTGTTTCTAGCAGTGAGGCCAAAAATCATAACTTTGTCTTTTTCACTAATCCATATGTTGACATTATTCTGATAACTGCCCCAGCTGACACACAGAGTTGTCGAAAGAAAGAGTTGTCACTTAACCTAAATATTTAAAAAAAATATTTTTATTTTATGAAAAAAATTTCAAAATAATGTAAGAGAATCATAGTTATTACACTATATATCATTATCTTCAAAGTAGTTACTTAGATTAAAAGACATAAACCATAAGATTCTAGACTGGCACCACTGATTCTAAACTGGTACTGTGGAAATCAGTGTGGAGATTTCTCAGAAAACTAAAACTGGAGATTCCATTTAACCCATCTATTCCCCTTCTAGGTATCTTCCCAAACATGATGCACTTGTTTATACTACTAGCTTAACTTAGTTCTTTGCAAAGAAAGGTTTGTGTTATTATCTGTTTCTTTTCTTGGTAAGAATCTAATCTTTCCAGGTCACCAAGTCAGGACTTTTCTGCTTATGAGTGATTGGTACCCACAGATTTCAAATACTTATTCTTTACTTCTCTCATTTTTTTTCTTTCTCTAATAAACAATCTGGATAGTTTGAAAAATTATTTCTTTCAGTAGGAGTGATTGTTAAGCTTAATGCTTTTATATCTTAGCAACATTGCCCCAAACAGTGAGCAAAATAATAAATTTTCTTAAAGAAACAATGCTCTGTAAAATAAAGATCAGCATGTTTTTCAGAAAAAAAAAAAAAAAGAAACTAATTCTAGAAAATTGTGGTTAGGTTCGTATTCATAATTGAGACGTTTTGTTTTTATTATCTTTGGTTCTGTGGAAATCAATCTTAAAGGCACAGGTGGTATAGAGAATGAGTTATTAAAATAAGTGAATCAAATTCACTCTGGTGCATACGTGGTTTTTTCAGAATTTTAGAATGTGATGTGTGTCAAGTGATGTCTCATCCTTTCCACATCCAGCCCCAGTGCAGGACTGGGAAAAGACAAATACAGCAGGTAGCAACTAGGAAATCCTACAGGCACACGAAGCTCTTGGCTGAAACTCTGTTTATCTGTGTTTGGTGATGTATGGGCAGGAGAACAAAAGTCCTTGTTTAAGTTAATCCATTATAGGTGGGAATGAAAGATTTTCCTAATTTTCTTCAAACTAGGTTAGGATACTCACTGTTCTTGCTTCTTTCTCCCTATGCATTTTCTGACGAGCTCATCTGTGGCCATGTCACTGACAGTCACCTGCCTTGAATGCCACTTCTGTTGTCTCCCTAGCAGAAACTGGCTTGTCAAGTTTTAGCCCAAAGTCCTTCTTCTCTGTGGAGTCTTCCTTGACTCTTTTTCCAACCTGGGTTTTCTTTTCTTCGCCTTCTATAAGTATGTTGCTAGTGGGGTAGGAGGCAGGTCACCCTATAAATTGAAAAGGACTGGAATTGGAAGACTGATCCACGTTTGCTTGTTGATTTACAAGCTGCACATCCATGAGTGAGTTGCTTACCTTCTATGAGTTGCACTCCGTCTGTGCCATTCATCTCACTGAGCAGTGGTGAGGATGGAAAAAGTGGCTCCAGCCACCGGGGCACGTTTTGTGCATGTTGATGACAATGTCTCTGCCATTTGCTTATAGTATTAATTGCTTTTGCACATAAAATGTATAGTTTTTATTATGTACACATATTTTATGTTCATCTTGAAAACATTGTGTTAAATAAAATAAGCCAGACAAAAAGGACAACTGTTGTATGACTGCTTTATATGTGGTATCTACAGTAGTCAAATATGTAGAGATGGAGAGTAGCATGGTGTTTCCCAGGGGAGGAGGTGGGTGGACCCAGGGCATGGGTGTTGTTTGTGTTTAGGTTGTTGAGAAGTTCTGGAGATGCATGGTGGTAATGGGTACAATACTGCATATATACTTTATGCACAGAGCATTGTTAAAGTGGTAAAAATAAATAAATAATAAAGAGTGGAAAAATGTCCACTATTTATGATAGCCAAAATGCACTATTCTTGATAGCCAAAGGATGGAAACAGCCCCATGTGCATCCCCATAAGGATGAATGAGTTGTGATGTATTCATAAAATGGAACATTATTCAGCCATAAAAAGGAGTAAAGTGCTGATACATGTTATAATGTAGCCGAACCTCCAAACTACTGTGCTAAGTGAAAGAAGTCAGACACAAAGTTTACATATCGTTTTATTTCATTTATTATGAAATATTCAGGAAAAGTAAGCACACAGAGACAGAAAGCAGATTGATGGTTGCCAGGGCTGGGGTAGAGAGCCAAGGAAGGAAATAATGAGGAGTGACTGGGCTGATGAAAATGTTTAGGGCTGGAGAGAGATGGTAGTTACACAACTGTGTGAATGTAAGAGATGCCATTGGGCTGTCCATTGTAAAATGCTTGATTTTATGTTATGAGAATTTTACCACAGTAAAAAGAATATTTATCTTTTTATTGTTTCTGGAAAGTATCTTAGTCCCTTTCTTACCACCCACACACAATACCTGATACCCACAATTTAAAGGAGGAGAGCTTTGTTTTGGGGTCACATTTTCAGTCCACTGTCATCTGGCTCCAAGGGAGAAACAGCATGGTAGAAGGGCGTGGGCAGGGAAAGCTGTTCATGTCCTGGTGGCCCAGAAGCAGAGAGAGCAAGGAGGAACCTGGAAGGGAGATTCATCCTTCCAGGTTACACCCCCAGTGACCTGCTTCTTAGGCTCCATCTCCTAACAGCACTCAGCTGCTGATCCCCCTACAGTAGCCCCACCTCTGAAAATAAAACTTTGGGGGACATCCCAGATTCAAACCCTAACAATACCTTTCGGTAAAAAGATCTGGGTGTTTTACTGTACATAAACAGTATAAGCTTAATTTTTTATTTTGTTAACAAAGAAGTGAATGTAATTGTATCTTTGCCTGGTCACCTGGATTTGAGAAGAAGGTCCTAGTGCATATACTAGGAAGTACATCTTTTTCACAGATAGCTTACATGTAAAAGAAATTGTACTGTGCTCTAGGTTACCTGTGAGGACCTAAATGATTGTTTTGATTTTCAGTTAGACTCCGATATATGGTAATCAAACTCTTTGGTTAAGAATTTCTCAAAACAACACATTCTAAATAATGACTTTTAGTAATGCCTGAGCAAGATCCTACCAAACCAACTCTCCCATAGAAAAGTCTCATGTGTGTTTGGAAGATGATTGGATTATGGGACACCATACTCACTCACTAGTGGATTATGGGACATCATACTCACTAGTGGATTGGTCCACTGATGGCTTCAAAGCTGAGGTGGGGCTTCCTTGAAGGAGGCAGTCGTTGGGTACATGGTCTAGAAGGATAACTCTCTCTCCCTAGTTTCTCCTTTTTCACTCAGCATCCTGGGTGCTATGATCTGAGCAGCTTTTCTTTGTGCCAGACCCTTCCCCCATGCCCTTCTTTTCTTGGAGCCAGCTGACTTTGGACTGGAAATGTAATCCAAAATAAACCTTTCTTTCTTTAATTTGTGGGTGTTTGGTATTGTGTCTCAGTGATGAGGAATAGCGACTACAAGAATATTGATAAGGTAATGTTTCCCAAATTGTACTGATCTACAGAGTCAACAAAACCTCTTTCAAAATCCCAGCTGGCTCTTTTTGCAAAAATTGGTAAACTGATTGTAAACTTCATATGGAAATGCAAAGGATCCAGAATAGCCAGAGCAACCTCAAACAAGGACAGAATTGCGGAAGATCTACTTCCCAGTGTTAAAACATATACAGATGCAGTAATCAAGGCAGAACAATAATGGCAAAAAGTGGATTGTGTGGATCAATTGAATAGGATGTGTATTCAGAAGCAAACTCACATTTATTATCAATTTAGTTTTGATGGGGTGCCAAGGCAATTCAAAGGAGGAGAGAATGACCTTTTCAACAAATGTGCTTAGTTACTAGCCTTATGGAAAAGAATGAATTTTGACCTCTATTTCACACTAAAGACAAAAATTCACTTAAAATTGATCATAGACCTTAACTGAAGAAACAACACTTAGAAGAAAGAAAATGACTAAATCTCCCCAATTTAAAGTTACGTATTAGACATAATACCAAAAACATATCAATAAAAGGAAAACACCTAATAATCTTCATTATAAAAACTTTTGAATAATGCTTGCTTAGAGGAAAATGTGACGCCATTTTTATAAATTGGAGGGAAGTCTTAAAATTCACAATCTTAAATTTCTACTAGAAGAAAGAAAAGGAAGAAAGAAAAAGTGAGTTAAACCTAAGGGAAATAGGACTAGAAAAAGCAGAAATCAGTGATTAAAAAATCATTGGACAAATAATAAGTCAAAATCACTGGAACAAAAGTTGATGATTCTTAAGAGAAATCAATAAAATTTATAAACCTTTAGTTGATCAAGATCAAAACAGAGAAGACCCAAATTACAAATTTTGGGAATAAAAGAAGACAATGCTCCAGATCCCCTGGTTACATGTATTAACACACATTATTAAATATAATCAGAAAATATTATGTAAGGGTGTTGGTTTTTATACCATTTTCTAATAGAGTGAATCAGAGACCCTTGGACAAATTGCTGATTCTAGGTAGGATGAGGCAGGAAAGATACAGAATGGGGCTGGGCCATGTAAAGAAAATGCAAAGAAAGAATATTTATGGATTGTATCAGTCAGCATTCTCTGGCTGTGACAAAAATGCCTGAGAAAATCAACTTAAAGGAAAGATTATCTGGTGTGGTGGCACATGCTATAATCTCAGCACTTGGGAGGCAAAACAAAACAAGAAAAAACTAAAAACAAAGACTTTATTTTGGCTCATAGCTTCAGAAGTTTCAGTCCATGGTCACTGGTGGTCTTACTGCTTTGGGCCTCTGGTGGTAGATTCACCATGGCAGCAAGATCACATGGTAGAGGAGATCTGTTCACCTTGTAGCAGCTGGAAACGGAGTGAGAGCAAGGACTTGGGGCTGCAACATCCCCTTCAAGGACACTTCCCCAGTGACCTCACTGTTTTAACCAGGTCCTGCCTCCTACAGGTTCCACCATCTCCCTAGAGCACCATGACCTGGGAACCAGGACTCCAACACGGTCTTTGGGGAACCTTTAAGATCCAAACCATAGCACAGATGTGTCAAAGACACAGAAGCCAACTGGAAGCTTTCAGGGGTGAGAGGTTGAGCAATTTGAATAACAAATTGTGTTGGATCACAGCTCAAGTATAAAGTAAATATCTGTGGGCTCATTCTGCTTAAATAAATTACAGTAAATAAATAGGGGAGAATAGACAAATCTCCTGTGCAGAATTCCAAGTACGTATGTAGATTTTCTGACCTCAAGGAGAGGAAGCCTAATTCTTCAGTAAGTATGAACTGTGAGTCTTCTCTCCACAGTAAAATATAAAACAGAGAAAAAGAGGAACTTTACCTGACAAACACTCCTTCAGTCTGGTGATGAGTCAACATCAGCAGTGATGCATCTGTTGAAAATGTCTGCCTTTGATATGATAGAATGAAATGACATTTTACCTCTGTAGTATTCTTCCTCAATAACCCCAATATAATCACAAGAACATCAGAAAATATGCAACAGAGGGACATCCTACAAAGTACTTGGTCAATAATTTTCAAAACTGGGAGAGTCATCAAAAGCAAGAAAATCCTGAAAATGGTCATATCCATGTAAGGAGACAGGAAAACTAATAATGAGGTAGTTTTCTCAGTGGGATCCTGGAGCATGAAAGAACATTAAGGTCATCTGAACAAATGTTAATAATAGTGTTGTTAATAACAGCATGTCACTACTGATTCATTAATTGTAACAGGTATATCATGCTAATGTAAGATGTTAAAAATAGAGGAAACTAGGTGTGAGGCTTGTATTAACTTTGTGCTGTCCTCTTCATTTTTCTGTTAATCTAATCAGCCCCCCCAAATATAAAGACCCAATTCAAAAATGGGCATCTGAAATGAACAGACATTTCTCAGACAAAGAAGTAAAAGCAGCAAGTAAATATATGAAAAATTGTTCCACATCACTTGTCATTCTAGAGATGCAGATGAAAACAACACTTGAGATTCTACCTCACCCCACAAAGAATGGCTGCTATCAAGAAATCAAACAATAACAAATGTTGGCGGGGTTGTGGGGAGAAAGGAACCCTTCTCCATTGTTGGTGGGAGTGCAGACTGGTGCAACCACTATGGAAATCAATATGGAGATAACTCAAAGAGCTGGGACTAGAGGTTCCATTTGACCCAGCCATCCCTCTGCTGGGTATCTTTCCAAAAGAACTAAAAGAATCATATCACAGTGATGTATGCACACCAATGTTTATAACGGCACAGTTTGTAATAGCTAAATCTTGGAAACAGCCCATTTGCCCATCCGTTGGAAACTGGATAAAGAAGATGTGTTTTTTTATAAAATGGAGTACTACTCAGCCATAAAGAATGCGAAATTAGTTTCATTCATAGGAAAATGGATACATATTGAGAATATACTCCTAAGTGAAATAAGTCACACATGTGTAAATACCAAATAGTTTCTCTGGTGTGAATAAACTATAATACTACATAAGATCCTAGTGAGATACCTGACAATGTGAAATGGGAAGAAAAGAGCAAAAGGTGTAGGGAAGGTGGGAGGGATAGGGGAAGGGTAATAAGGGAAAAGAAAAAAATGTGAGAAATTGCAAAGATGGAAATAAAGTGTTTGTAAATGGGGAGGAGGGGAGGAGGGGGGGTGAAGGGAAGGCAGGGACAAGGGGAAAAAATGAGAACCAAGACCTGTCATGTAGAGGTACAAGATCCCAACAATGGATGTAACGGTACTGTATCCCTAAAATATGTCAATAAACGCAATTAAAAAAAATAAAATTATCCTTAAAATCTATTAAAAAAAAACAAGATGAAGATAAAGTTGAAAGACCTGGCTCCTGCTTAATCCCAACACATTATAAAGCTACAATATCAACAAGTCTACAAGTTAAGTGTGGTATTGGCATTACCTGTTACTATGACTGCCCTTACTTTTCCCTGAACTTCACTTACTTGTCTTACTACACTTGACTCAAAATGGCTCGTTGACCTAAGCATAAGCACTAAAAGGAATAAAACATCAAGGATGAAATGAAGGACCTAACTGTGTCAGCCTTAATGTGTGATGTCTTAGCTAAACTTGATGATGGATAGGACACTTAGTGCTTTTCATTCACTGGTAAATTGAATCCTTAGACAACTCTGAGAGGCTCGGGTAAGTTGTTGGTTGTCCAAGTTTGTACAGTGAGTGTGGCAAATGCCACTGGTACCTGTATCATAGCCTCCTGGTCCATTTCTGTAGTGGGCAGTTATGAGTAAGTCCAATGTACACTGATACTATCTCTCCAGAGGTACCTCTGTGCTTTTTTCTTTTCATTGTGGGCTAATCTCAAGAAACACATAATCCTCATAGAAATACAACCCAGAAGTGTGGGGGGGCATGCTTGCAGCAGGTACGATCCTCAGTGAGGATCAAGAGATGATGGATAAATCCCCCAGGATCTTCCCCTTTAGAAAGACAATTTTAGGTGCTTTTTATATACTCTTTAGATAGCATGGTGGAAAAAGTCCCTGTTGCTAGAGCATTAACTTTAATTGTTAACCTTTAAAATTAGTCATTCTTTCCTGTGCTTTTTTTTCTGCCTAGTATTACTTCTCAAATAAGTACCCATGTCCTGTACCCATGTCCTAATTTCAGGCCCTGGCTCTCATTAAAGCCATCAGTAGCCCTAAAAAGCTGACATTCAGGATGTAATTCTGGAATGGGGTTGTCCACTCACAGGTCAGATAGCAATTAGGGCTGGATAAGTAGATGGTGACTACCTTTGGCAGCCCGTACTACTGCATTTACTAGGACTCCTCCTGCTACTGGATTGAGATGAAGGTAAAAGGGAAGAATTGAGTTGTGTGGTAGCTTTGAACTTGACCTATGTGGGGGCACAGGTATTGCCATCTACTTCATGTCTTGTCAAGTTGGCTGTTCTTTATAATTGCTTGGAAGCCTTGAAGAAAAAGAATTAAGTTCAGACCCAGGGATGTCTTGAGGATGCTGGATAGTGGACAGTATAGTTAAGCACTGTAAGGGGAAATTAATTGTCATGCAAATATTCTTCAAATTAGGATTGAACATTTCAGAAAGAATACTTAGAAATGATATACTATGCAGTACATGTTCTCATTAGTTTTAATATTAAGATTCTAAGTCATTCACAAGAATTGGCCAAACATTAGACCAGTGATGTGCTTGTTGAGAAGACAGGAAGTCCTTTACCAACACAGTCAGCCATTGCACCATGGGGTTCTCTTTGCACCCTCAGTGAAGGGAAGGATGTAACAAGAATGAAGGTGTCAGGAACCATCTGCAATGTTGTGGGCATTGTTGAGGTAATCTATACCCATTCTCAAAATATGAGGACAATTACTGCATGTACTTTGTCAGTGTGTATAAGGGTTTGAATTCTCTCCCAAAAGAACTGAATTGGCCCAATTAAAAAACGGGCATCTGAAATGAACAGACATTTCTCAGACAAAAAAGGAAAAGCAGCAAGTAAATATATGAAAAATTGTTCCACATCACTGGTCATTCTAGAGATGCAGATGAAAACAACACTGAGATTCCATCTCGCCCCACAAAGAATGGCTGCTATCAAGAAATCAAACAATAACAAATGTTAGCGGGGTTGCAGGGAGAAAGGAACCCTTCTCCATTGCTGGAGGGAGTGCAGACTGGTGCAACCACTATGGAAATCAATATGGAGATGCCTCAAAGAACTAGGATTAGAGGTTCCATTTGACCCAGCCATCCCTCTGTTGGGTATCTTTCCAAAAGAATTAAAAGAATCATACCACAGTGACGTATGCACACCAATGTTTATAGCGACACAGTTTGTAATAGCTAAAACTTGGAAACAGCCCATTTGTCCATCAGTTGGAAACTGGGTAAAGAAGATGTGGTTTTTCTATAAAATGGAGTACTACTCAGCCATAAAGAATGCAAAATTAGTTTCATTCATAGGTAAATGGGTACATATTAAGGATATACTCCTAAGTGAAATAAATAAGTCACACATGTGTAAATACCAAATAGTTTCTCTGGTGTGAATAAACTATAATAGTACATAAGATCCTAATGAGATAACTGACATTGTGAAATGGGAAGAAAAGGGCTAATGGTGTAGGGAAAATGGGAAGGGTAGGGGAAAGGTAATAAGGGAAAAGAAAAAAATATGAGAAAATCAAAAGATGGAAATAAAGTGCTTGTAAATGGGGAGGGGAGGAGGGGATGAAGGGAGGGCATGGACAAGTGGAAGAAAATGAGAACCAAGACCTGTCATGTAAAGGTGCAAGATCCCAATAATGAACATAATTGTACTGTATAACTAAAATGTACCAATAAACTCAATAAAAGAAAAAAATAAAAAGAACTGAATTGGTCCTTAGCAAGACAGTATAGCTGTCTTCCAGCAGTATTGATTTTTGTCTGATACATTTACTTGTCAGAGTTGAAGATGAGTATTTCAGTGATGAGGTGTAAAAGCATCCTATGATCCTTCAGTCTTGTAATAGAAAGGTTTGAGTGACAGTTAATCTAATATAGGCAGGATATTTTAAATAACTTTATTCTTAAATGTAACAATCTCTTATTAGAAATGCTTTGGTATCAATACAATAAAAATATGCTGGTTTTCCCCCCTCCAATGAATCATATCAAACCACTGGAAGAGTTTTGCATTTGTTTTCCCCAGTTTTTTGTAATTTTTCACAAATAATCACTACTATTTATTCACATGGCTTAATATCAGTATAATTATAGTTTTTTAGATTCCAAGAAAAATAAACAAAAATATCCAGAAGAGAAATTTGTAGATGTTTCTTAGTTTCTTCTCCAAAGAATTATTACATGGGTAACGCAGCTCTCAGATCACCTTTTTCCCCAGCTTTGCCATTCTCATCCTTAGAGCTGCAAATTAAAGAAAAGAAATATAGAGAGAATTATGAAAAAGAGCCTCAATTTTTACTCTAAATGACCATTTCGTAGAATGCAGGAAAGTTTAGAACATACCTCAGATGGTTTTATCCAACAATGTGAGCATTGTTTTAGTAGCATAAAAAGACAGTAGAAATAATAAGCTATGGTTAACTTAGAGCAGAAGCAGGTTCAGAACTAGAAGAAACCTATTTCTATAAAAATTAGAAAAAGTAGTAGAGCAAGCACAGTACAACTGGAATAGATATAGGATTAGTGCATAATATTGGTCACTGTTAGCCATAGATACACATTCCTATAGGTCAATGACTGTATTTGTGCAGATTTCTGAGCTAAAAGTATGTACTACTGAAAAAAAAAAAAGATGTTGACACTTCAAGTATATTCACAAATGGGTTATTTTTTTAGCTTATTAAACTTAGTTTTCCAAAGGAGGTTTGGCCTTTGGATATACAGTGACAAAAACAAATTTCTCTATGTATGAAACAATGTCTAATTAAGAGCTGGATTGAATGTAAATTGTTTTTGTCCAGATACAAATGGCAAATATTTCCTTTTTGAGTGTATTCTATTATTAATTATACGTTGTGTAGAGAAAGCATTTTTTAAAATGTACATTTAGAATTTATAACACTCCTTTGTTATTTTGGTATCATGCCTTAATATTTATGACTTCAGACTTAGTCATATTTCAAAAATTTAGAGCTGCTCTTTCAAGGCACTAATCTAGTGATGTAATATTACATTCATGTGTAATATGGCTCAAGTAGGAGCTACATAGCTAATCGCACAAGTCTGTTTAATGAAACAATAACGGCGAAGCCATGTTCTCTTATTTCTATCCCATATGTTAGTTATCTATTATCAAAGGAAAGACCCAATCTCTGAGAAGCTCTTTTGTACAAATATGAGAAGGGATGGGGATCCACTACTGTAACAAGTGCATGATCATTGTTGTTGTCACTTATATGAAATATTTTATGGTCAGTGAAGCTAAAAAGCATTTCACTTGAAGCTTTAGGAAGAATGATCGTTTCCAGGGGCAGGGGCAAAATATTTCTCTGCAGTCAGGACTCGCAGAGAGCAGGATCGCCTATCGCTGGGAACTAATGCATGGTGAGCCCTACAGAGAGGCCCTGTCATTCCACAGTAGGAGATAAACAAGGCAGAAGGCAAGGCTGTAGGGAGCTTCTATTCTTGGATTTTATGGGTCTCTACTTTACTGATGGCAAAAGAGAGCTGGAGTAAGGTCCCCAATTTAAAGTTCTATTTTAAGGCAGGAGCAAAATTCTCTTTCCTATAGTTACACCTCATGCTTACAGTTACTCTTTATCTCTACAAGTACTCCTCATTTTGAGATTTGTAAATTAGGCACATCTTGTGCACTGTGACATTCAGCGTCTTTTGTTAGGGTCTGTTTTCCTCTCTCCCTTTCCCTTCTTCAAGCCTACAGCAAGTGCAAATCACAGGAAGATGCACGAGGACAGACTATGTTGGCATAACATAGCCCATAGGTACAGTAGGTTAAAAACTTGGACCGTCACTTTTTCTTTTGACCTCTCTTCTCTGACCCCTACCTCCTCATCCCATAGCAATTCAGACACATGATTTTAGCTGCCCAAACTTGGTGAAAAGAGCTTTTTCTGCTAATAAGTATTTCTGTTCCCTATGGGCTCACAGAGATTGTAATTTCAGCATCAACAGCACATGAATCCATCAGAGCTGAGGTTTCCCATATCTTTATTCTGAAATACCACCAACAGACTCGAGCTAGATTTTCTGGAGGACAAATTTGAGTTAGACGTAAAAGAAGTGTGCGAGAACCTCCAAAGAACACCAGGTGTCTAGCTGGTGGTGGATGTGGGTGGTAGAGGGATCCCTGGGAAAGCTTACTGAGGCTCCACAACGGTGGAAGAGTAGCACTGACTCTATCTTTGAATATGACGATGTGATATTTCAGTAACACATGGATACAACATTGCCTATATTTTCCTGTCATATTTTGCTCCGTTCAAAATTTAACTAAATAAATCTTGAATCCCCAGGCTCCATTTTTTTCCATCTTTCTTCCTCTTTCCTTTTGTTTTCCAAATTAAAAATTAAGTTTGAGATGAGAGTATAAGACAGGCATAATCATTTCAAGCAAGAAGACTACACATTCTTAACTATTATGCCTACCAGGACTCTTCATATTTAATAGGGGACAAGAACAAAGGAATTAACTTACATAATGGGTTTTCAAATACTTTAAGCACTTTTCAGTGGGGGGTGGGGTGCTACGTTCACTTTACTTTGTGCTTGTGAAATTGTAGTACATAGGTGGTCATGTGTTCTATGTTTGTGGATGGCCCCCGGGAACATATGACAATATGATTATTTTAAAAACTCATTTAAACAAACATATCAGATTTGTAATCCACGTGTTGAATGGGAAAACAGGGATGTAAGACAATATCATGATAGAAGGCAAGGAATTTGGAGCATTCTGTTGATAAAATACTTGGGCTGATAGTACAGAAACTTGTATTGTTACTTTGTCTGGAATAGGTCTTCCTGTTTTCATTATTTTAGCTCAATGGCATGTTTGTGTTAAGTGTTGTCTGAAAACATTAGTCACTTCCTGTCATTTTTCGTGGGGTAATTGTGTTGACATGATGTGTATTTGGGAGGAGCTGGCTAGTGTCCAAGTTTTAAAAAAGGGAGGTCTTACAGTGAGTGGGTAATGTCACTGTTGTTGACCACAAACAGTATTTTTCTCTTTCCTAAGTCTTTCATGTTGTTTTAAAAATGAATTTAAAATGCAAATTCTGATCAGCAAATAAAGCTCATTTTCAAAGTGGAAAAGAACCTAGTATCTGCAGGTTTCCATTGTGGGGCACATTACTCAGTTCTGATTGAGGAAGCTGTATAAGTGGACACTTCCCAAGAAATTCAAAATTCCTCAGATGATTGCATTTACAATTAGTATGCCCAATTTACCTACTTACAAGAATAAAAAGGATCCATTTTATTGTATTATTAGCAACTCAAGATTGAGCTTGTGGTTTGCTGAGGAAGAAACATCTTCAATTTAACAGATAATACCAAACTCCTACAGAATTATCAGGTTCTATTTTTTAAATTGGCTGGTGATTAATATTTATTGCTCTTTAATGACAATTGTCTAAACAGAGATATTTTAAATTGCTATCCTGTACAAACACCCAGGCCCCGAGTGTCTGGATAATATGACTTACATCTTGAGCTAAGACAAGCAGAGCTATTCTAATGGATTTTGTCAGGTTTTTATTTAGTTTCATACATGATAACTAACACTTGATATTTAAGTAATAACAAGGAATCTAAAATTGAGGAGCTATCACTTTGATAGAAAAAAGCGTTAAAATTATTTTTCATTCAATGTTAAAATAGCTAGCTAGCCATAAAATTTTTAGAGAATGAGAAATGCAAATATATAGAAAACAGAAAAAATAAATATGCTAAGGTGGAGAAAAATATACAAAGTTAAATGTTATTGATGATGTAAGATAAACTGACAGCCTCTTTTTAAAAATGTAGAAAAATGAAGGACATGAAGTCAATAAAGCTATAAAAGTATAGATAAACAGGATGAAGCAAAGTAATAAAATACTCTAAAAATAATATTTGTTTCTTGCATTTTCTTGCAAAATTAAGGCAATTTGTTGACTTATGTAGGAAGTTGAAATCACAGCCAGGCACAGACAAGTAGCTGCCATCAGATTCTGGTGGGAAAAGATGCATTATTGATGATCCAACAGATCAATCACCCAGACACATTCATATGCAGTACCACGTCATGACAGAGGAAGTATCTCAAGTTACTAAGGTCAGTCAATGCCATACCCGAGATAAGGCGACAATTTATTTTTCACTTTATCTTTTGAAGTGACTATTACTATGGTGGTGATAATTCAGATCATCATTAATAAAACCTCTCAGTGCATATTAGTTTATGAGGTGGTCACATAAGCTGTAAGCAAGAAGGCTCCTTAAGACAGAAAGGAGACTGTCACATGACTGAACAGCAGTGGCATGCCTTGTCACTTTTATTACCTGTTAAAGACGGATCCTCAGTCCCATCTCCAGCTATCGGAACATCAATCGGAGAATGGCGGGCAGGGCCACCCAAGCTTTCATCTTGTTCTTTCAGAGATATGGAATTTTTGTGGGGAGATTTATGGTTTGAGTTTTCACGAGGACTCACTTCGGGTCTCTTCCTAGGAAGTGGTGTGGGTTTGGGTGGCTGGTAAACCTGACTACAGGGAGCTGCATGGCGGTAGGACAGCTGTTTAGCTTCTCCTTCATCCTCCTCTGTCTCATCATCAATCAAAACCAGCTCAGCGTGGATGATCCCGTCATACCCTGTCAGAAGTTTCTTGTCTTCTTCATTGTCCTCGGCCTGCTGATACCCCATGAAAATCATGGTCACGGGTCCTGAATGATCCACATCAGAAGGCAATGAATGAACGATATTGTATCTAACCTCTTCTTCCTCTTGGCAAGTGGGTGAAGAGCCCCGGGGTTCTGACTTCCCACGTGTTGCTTCGCTGGGGCTCGGTCTGGCTCTTGGAGAGGGTGCCAGTTTTTCCTGAACAGCGTTTGATTCTTCCCAAGGAGTCATCAGCATCTTTTGCGGGGCGTGGGGCATCTCTTCTGCTTGTTGAGTCATGGATCGGGGATGAGGTGTTGGCCGAATAGGACCGATGTGATTGAAGCTGTTGCTCCTTTCGCCCGAAAGGCCATTGTCCATTTTGAGTGTGGAGTCATGGACATCATCCCTCAGTCCATTAGCTTTCATCTTTATCCTTTCTTGGAAGTTTGGTCCTGGGGTTGCCCTTTCTCTCTGTGGGGCTGTGGGCCTGCAAAATGGATTGGCGTATACAGGCTCATGATATTCTGTTGGAGATTTAGAGTTTCTCTCTGAGGCTTGTCTTAGAAGTTCTTCTACCTCCACTGGTGCCAGGCCATCAGTGCCATTGTGTGCAGCACAGTGATTAGAGCTTACTGCATACACTGACTTTTGTCCGTCATCATAAACTTTGATTCCTGTACCTTTAAAGTCATCTGATGGGAGAGGTATTGAAGACAGAACTGTACTTTCCCCAGTCTTCAAGTCTTTTTCTACTTTAATTTCCATGGCATACAATGCTGTTAAGAGATAAATTTGATCTTAATTAAATTTCTTTTACAAACTGGCCTGCTTTTTATAGTGTTTTGATGTTTTTTTTATTCTTTTATGTGAGATTTAAAAAATTTTTTCCGATTTTACTCATTAATTGTATGGTGCTGTTTTAACCCTGCAACCATCATTGGTTTTTAGTTAACAGCATGTGAAATTTTGGAAAAATGTCAAGGGGAAAAGAAAAGAAGGTGACTGGAGAAAAGAAAGTGTGTGCAGAATTACAATGTGTCAATGCGTTCTTTTATTGCACCCTGTTAAAAAAAACTCATCTTGTGCAGTGGTCCCTCTGTTTACGAACTTAATTTGCTTTACGATTTTGGAAAAGATCGCTGTTTTTTGTTGGTATGAGAAAGTTGGCTGCGGTTGTGTTTGTCGCTAGTGCAGGGTTTTCAGACAGATTAGTATTTTGCCAAATGCTTTTTTGGCAAACCGAATTGTTCGCAAACAAAAGCGTTTGTGAACTGAGGCACTACTATATTTCATACCACCTCTCTTGCCTGATGGAGTTGACTTTCCCTGGCTACCCAACCAAAATTGCAACACCCACACTCTGTCCATCCCACGTATCTCCTTTATTCTTCGGAATTTCACCCCTATCATGATATATTTAGTGAATGCCTAGTATATGCCTTACTGAGTTTGGCACAGAGCAGATACTGACTAAATATTTGTTGAGCGAATGGATGACTACAACCCACACAGTAGCTTTTCATTTAAATCTACAATCCAAAGATTTCCTCATCTTTACATGAGGCAAGATTCATGTTTCCAGGAACTTTGAAAAATGAGTTTTATGAAAATAAGTCCTCCAGTGAGGGTAAGTAATGCCTAATATTTTCAAGGCAATATTTTCATTTTTAGAAGGATTTTAGTAACCCAAAAGAGCGTCTGCTGGGTGAAATATGTTGAAAGAGATATTTTTGACTAGGGAAATTTCTCCTTAGGTCTTTATTTTACCTGTTCTTAACTAGGTTGGTGAAGAATAAAATACATAGAACAAATACTGTAACTCCTTGTCTCTATCAATGCAAGTGACTCATGTATCTTACAGAACTTTGTAAAATAGACCATCACTTAACATGAAAGCATAAGATGTCACTGCAAGTTGTAAATATATGACTTCTGAAACTGAGAACGTGCCATTGAACACAGATTTTACATATACCTTTTCTATTTTGTTCGTCATCTTCCAGTCCTTCATTTCTTTCCCTCCTTAATCTGGAAGGTATGTAAGATTTTGGAAGGTCAGGGATATTAGCATAGATGTCCTCAATTGACTCTGTAAAATTGACGTAAATTCAAAATATGTTAAGGACATATTTTTAATAATGGGAAAAATTTCAGTGGGCTTATAAAAAATGAAATTTGACTTCTCAAAAACATACCTCTTGATGTTTCTTCCTTTTCTTCCTTAACAGACTATAAAAAAAGAATTCTCAGTGATTAACTCAATTTAAAAAATAAAATACAAATGTGACAATACTTTGAAAAATTGCATAGTATTTGTGGATTAACTTGGGAGGAAGTTATGGTATAAAAATTAGTTCATACTCACTCTTATTATATCTTCTGTTGTCCTCTCAATTGATTTTAGTTTCTTTAAAATTGCCTCTTCATTGGTTGAGATTTGCAGTTCAACTTTTTCAAGATCTTGAATCTCTTTCTCAAGCCTAACAACAAAAAAGATATACTTTGTATTGCTTAACAGTCTCTATGCAGGCTTCTCAAAGATATCTTTCCTATTTATGAATTTTCCTTGGAATATTGCATGCAAATAGCTGGGCCCCTTCTAAGAACATAGTGTCGTACTTAGCATCGTGCCAACTGTTACACTTAAGGTACAGAAACTATATAAGTCCAGACTGAATAATTTTCAATCCAAGTCTTTTCTTGATAAAGTATTTCCTTTGTCCTATTTTCTTCACTGCAACGATTAATGTTATATCCAAATGAAACAGAGCAATTTGTTTTATAAAAAGATTCAAGTTTAAAGTTGAACCAAAAGGCATTTACATTTGTAGTTGTGCAATTCATCAATTTTTCTTACTTGTCTCCATAGAAATTATTTGGGAAAATAGTATAACTGCTAAACTTGATTTTATAATCATAGTAATTTCATATGTAAAATCCTTGCATATCCTAACATCAAAAATGAGACTGTTTTAAGTTTCCTAAGAATTTTGCCGTGTTCCAGTGAGTCACGTGAAATGATGGGGAAACGGGAAAAATGTAATACAATAGCCTCAACTGCTGTTGTTTACAGAGACTACATTTTCTGTGAAGAAAATGGGCATTCATGCCCTGATAAAGTGTAGGGAATTATAGACCCAAACAGATACATATGCACTTGGACTGTTCTGAGCTAGCGTTTTGACGGGCATATAGCAAAATGTCAGACTTTTGTGAACTGCAGGGGGCGTCATCATGACCTTTATCCTATATAAAAACAGCCACTGTCAGTCCACACAGTTACTAAGGCTGGCAGCCACAAAAGACACAGTGTCTCAGCCAAATACACTAAGCTCTAAAGTCAGCTGCCTCAGAGGATGGCTGATTAGATACAGCAGCTGGTCCAAGAGATGACAGCTGTGGGTGTTCATGTCAGCTAACATGATTGCCAGTTTTCTTGGTTGCGTTCTTGAAATGGTCATGGGTCCGGCAGCTCCAAAATCCTGTACCATTGTCACAACAATGAAAGCCCGAGATGTGATCTATTTGACCTTTCTCTTACTTGTTACTCCAGCATTGAAGTTCTGACTTTGATGTTGCCTTTGGCTATTACAGTAGTTGGTGAACATTTATTCGTGAGCAGATTTCCTTGCATGTCACATAGCTCTGAGTGAAACGTAGTGCCCCATTTCTTAGAAGTTATTGAAGTGTGTCCACAGGGGCACATTTACTTATCAGCCAAATCGTGGGGATGTATGTTGGTCCAGTCTGGTAGAGTGGAAAACTCTGTATTAAATGTAATAGATCTGGATACTATTGTCTCTGACACTTGGTACTTATGATGGTCAGTTCTTTCAGCTTTCCTGAAGCTCAGTTTTCTCAATTATCCTGCTTCAAATTGACATTTGGTGAAGTGAAGAAGAGATAATATATATGAAAACACATAGAATATGGTTGATCTAAATTAAGGAATAATTTTTCAAGTTTTCTGAAACACATTTTCACTTCTTTCATCCACTGTCTCAGAGGCTTTCTCCCTGCATGTTATAGACCCTCCAAAATGGGAACCCTTTTGGTAGAAAACAAGGAGGATTCAAATCATTGCTGCAGACGGCCCTTGGACCTCAGGCTATAGATTGCTATGGAATAAGGGAGATCAAGGATTGAATTCCGGTTCGTCTGCTAATTTCCTGTGTGATCCTAAATCTTTAGACTTCCCCAAGACTTATTATCTTCATTTATTCATTCGTCCATTTAAAGATGTTTTAATATCAGTTTTTACCAGGACCTATTCTATGTGCAAGGTTATAACAAAGTCTTTGTCTTCAAGGGTGTTATATTTTAGGAGGAGACCACACGCTAATTCAGGGACTGTCAACTTTTTCTGTAAAAGGCCAGATACAAAACGTTTTAGGCTTCACAACCCATAATAATTTCAGTTGCACACTCATTTATTCATTTTTCCCCCTTCTTTTAGTTTTTCAATCCTTTAATAATATAAAAACCATCTGGGCATGGTGGTGCACGGCTGTAATCTGGATCTCAGAGGAGTATGGGTTTAAAGATATGCATTTGGAGTTGCTATTTATAGCCTGGAGAGTCAGTAAGATTTCCTAGAAGGTAAGAGAGATAGACAAAAATTCCAAGAAATGAACCTAGGACAATTCAACAATTAGAGTTCTAGCCAGTGTTAAGTACTTCTTAGGATGTAAATGAAGAATGAAAGAAAGAGGGAGCACTCAGCAAATCTTCCTATGTCTTCTCTTTTCTATTTGAGAGCTCTCGGTCTGCCTGGCCAGTTATATCTCAGGGGATTAATCCACTGGTATTTTAAATCATTTCCTTCTGAAGAGAAGACCTTGGCTAATGTAATTTCACGATTCTCATGAATAACTTCAGAGTAATATGTTAAGAATATGAGGCTGAAAGCTTGCTAGCCTCATCAAAGTATCTGCTAATGAATGTTTTTGAAGGTTTTCAAGTTACTGGGTGAAAGCTGCATTAATAGGAGGCTTATGACACTTCATGACATGTTTGTGAAAACTAAACTACAAAAACATACACTTCGTTCCCATTCTTTATCACTTAGCTTCAGCCTACTCTGAGTTAAAAAGGATAATAAGGAAACATCTTGGTGCTGATTACTCAGAATCACAAGCCTCTGACAGGAGATGCTTGCTGATATAGATTGTTTCTTACAATTTCCACTTAATGCAAAGCTGTTTTTGTATCTTGATTTGTCACTTCTGTCTGTATTATTATTTATGGCTAATATAAATATCATTAAGAGATAAATGTTAGAGATTTGCTGTTTTAAAAAAGATCTAAAGGCTTAGAAAGCCAGTGTTACTCGATATGGGACCTCGACACTAGTAACTGACAGAGAGGAAGGAACTCATTGCTTCGGGCTCCTCCCTCACTTGATCATCACAGAGGTGACCTGGAAACAGAATATGAGGTCTGACAAGCTGGCTGCACACTAGAAAATGTACCGAGCTTTTAAGGGCTGACTGTTCACAAGGAGCGTGAAACAAAAATTACAACAGAAGGCAGGGGTTATCTTTATGTCTAACATAGTGATTCTGAGCAAGGGGTAACTTTGCAGTTTTTTGGAGATGTGTTTGATTGTCATGGCTGGGTCGGAGGGGGCTACTGGCATTTGGTGGGTACAGGTCAGGGCTGATGCTAAATGTCCTGCAATGTAAAGGACCGTTCTCTCACAACAAAGAATTGTCTTGTCCAAAATGTCATTAGTGTTGAAGCTGAGAAAGCTTGGGCATTTAATACAATGTCTGGTGTAGGATAAGTTCGTGAAAAAGCCGTTACAAGAGATTTATTTCGCTTCATCTCCCTGATATTCAAATTTTTTTCTCTTGTTTATTCCTCTTCTAATTTCATCTATTTTCAATATACAATGTATGTGTACCTCCCCCCTGTTCATTTATAGTTCATCCCCCCCCCAGCCATTTATAGTTAAGAGAATACTTAACTCTAATTTAAAGCTCAAACAATTCAGGGCTTAAGTTAGGGACCTATACCCAATTCTTTTCCAAAAATAGTTTTGGGAGAGAAAAAATTTAGCAAGTATAAGAGAAATATTGGAGCAATACATATATGTGTATATATCGCATCTATACATATCTATGTATATACACACATACATGCATATATATATATATACACACATCTCTGGGACATACATATATGTGCAAATATGTATACAAAACATTACTTTTTTTTACATGTAAAGCTTTACGGGAAGTTGTTGTGGAATAATGCTTTAACCTTCACTTGCCTATTTTTTAGCGGATGGCTTTGAATTTCCGTAAGTGCTGCCATCCCCGTCTTTAGAAGGTTTTACCTTTCAGAATGGGAACTGAGCTCCTTGAAATGCTGATTCAGTTTGGCAAGAAGCAGGCAGCAGAGACAGAGAATATCCTTCTTGGTGCCTCCTGGGCTGTTAGGTGGTGCCTGATGGATGACTCAGTACCTCTCACAATCTCTGAGAGATGGTGGGCAGGCATCATGTGCCAATTTAGATAAGCAGAGTACATGAAAAAGGATTTGTAATGCTATCTATTATTGGAATCTTCTCTTTGCTATTTGCTGGGGGAAAAGAGGGCTATTTTCAAGAGCTCCCTAGGTAAAAGCAGGTAGCTTTCATTTCATTCACTGTGGTAGTAATAACCTCCCTTAATCAGCAAGGGATAATGTCCCCAATCCAATTCCAGCATGCAATTTCTTTGTCTTAAAAAAAGGGACAGCATGTAAATGCTGGTGCGTCAAGAAGAGATTATTTCAGAAGGCAATATTTCTTCAGCTTAGGACTCATTTATCTCTCAGTTTTTGGTGGAGTTAACAAGGACTAATAGCCTGGTGGAGTTTTTATTAGGGGCCAAACAGACTGGAACTCAGCAGGGTGGGGCAGGGTGAAGGATAACCACAAACCCAATTCAAAAAAGTATACCTGACCTTTCAGTACTCGACTTGTTAGCAATTATAATGTTTAGCATGTGCTGCACATTGATACCATACCAGGCACTGGTTTAATTAGTTCTCATGACAACCCCAGGAGCACTGTTATTAATTCCATTTGACAGATCAGCAAGCTGGGCACCTAGCAAGGCAACTCACCCTGAGGCTCATGGGAAATCTGAGGCAGGATAGAGTTTGAAAGCCTGAACTCTCAACTCCTCTCCCATTAGCCATTTGGAAACAAGACTTAATTAAAAAAAATTGATCCTTATGAACCTAGACATATTTCTGCTGAGCAGTATAAAAGAATTTTTTATTTTCCATGATAATAAAGAAAGTGATTAAGATGGATGAGGCCACCAACATGTAAAAGTGCTGATCCATTACAGAGAAGGTAATATTTCTGCCCCAGTCTTCACTGGGGTTAGTTTGTTGTGCTGAAAATTTTTCTGCTCAATATGCCAGTCAATCTGATCACAATTAAAGTTATATATAAAATATTATATGTATCATATATATATATTATATGTATATATATAATATATATCATATATTATATGTATCAAATATATATATTTGCTTGATTTTGATCCTTTTGTTGTTGTTGTTGTTTTTTTGAGACAGAGTCTCACTATGTAGTTGAATCTGACCTGGAACTCACTATGTAGCCCAGGCTAGTCTCGAACTCACAGCGATCCTCCTGCCTCAGCCTCCCGAGTGCTGGGATTACAGGCGTGCACCACTACGCCCGACTTTTAATTTTGATTCTTGGTAGTTCTTATAACCATGTCCTTTGAAGAGTCTGTTGTTTCCTGCACTAAGGCTACTTTACAGCAAGACTTTCCTTCTTTAAATACGAGACTGTTGTGTGAGGTGATTGAACTGGTAGTCTTGACTATAAAGCTGGGTAATGCAATTTGACTGTAACATTGCCATTGAATTAATTACCAGTGCTCTTTGAAGCTAAGTTTGAAGCTAGCGTTTAGCTGTATATGTGCTTGACAGTACGAACGAATTACTTGCATCTCACTAGCCTCAGCTTTCTTCTTAAAAGCCTTGACTACACCCATAGATAAGGCCTAATGGCTATTTTTAAGGGTAGCCTGACTCAGCCGGAGTTAGGCTCAAGTTGTGCCACTGCTGAGAACAACAGTTGATGGGAAGGGCCAGGAACAGTCCCCCCATCCCCAACCCTACCTTGAGCTAAACAGAGAGGAAGCCAGTTTCTTTCAGGGCTCACAGACTTGTCTCCAGCCAGTACTGAATTCTGCTTAGAGGAGGAGGGTCCAATTCATGGTCCCTGGGCCCCATTTGGGCCTAGACAGCTAGAAATATGGCCCCAGAAAGTCATAAACCTTTAACTTTATTGTGTGATTTTTAGCTGTATTTTTCATGACCCTGTTGTGCACATCTTGAAAGTCGATTGTGTAGGTGACCACTATATAGGGGAGAGACCAAAGCAGTGCTCTATCTCCCTTGCACATCAACTGTCCGTAGATTTAAAAACATGTGCATTGCCCAACTGAACTCCTCCCAGATTTCTTTTAAATGTGTGTGTGTGTGTGTGTGTGTGTGTGTGTGTGTGTGTGTGTGGAAGTTTTATTACTTATATACAGCAACCATGTTACAGATTTTATATTTTGCCCAAGACAACTTCTCTTTACTCAGCGCAGCCTAGGCAAGCCAAAAGATTAGACTCCTGTGGTTTGGAGAAGTGGGTAACTTCTGACTCTTCTCAGGCTAGAGATTTTTTTCCCTTTTCTTCCACACTGAATCCTGGAAGAAGTGGAAGTAGCTGATGGTTTACATTTTGTGAGATTTTTTTTTTTTGAAAGCCCATCTTTTTAGGGAAAGCAAAGAGGTTTTTTAACACATAAAAACACACCCAAGCTAATGCACTTGGCTTAATCTTTCAACCCCTTCAAATATCATTTCTCATTTAAGGAATATCAACTCCTCACCAAGTGTGGCCTTCGGGAAATAACTGAGATAATATTTGAATCATAGGGCTTACTGGAGAGGAGTTCCTTAATAAAGATTAGTTACCATTTCTCTTAGTCTGTTTGGGATGAGGTGCCATCTGTGGCAACCCTAATGGAAGAAAAAAATCTATCATGTCCATTAGATCTTGAAGTTTAGTATCAATGGTTTTAGAGCAAGCATGTCAATAGTATAGCTTTGGGTACTCATGCCCAGGCCTTGAGAACACTGTTCTAGGCAGATATATGTAGTACAGTATAAAGGTTCCCAACTTTTTTGGCACTAGGGACTGGTTTTGTTGAGGACGTCTTTCCATAGACTTGGTGTGGGGGTGTAATTTCTGGATTAGATTTCCCATAAGGAGATGCAGCCTAGATCCCTCAAGTGCACAGTTCACAGTTGGGTTCCTGCTCCTATGCGAATCTGATGCCACTGCTGATCTGGCAGGAGGTGGAGCTCAGGTGGTAGTGCCAGTACCTGGGAGTGTCTGTAAATACAATGAAGCTAAGCTTGCGTGACCTCACTTCCTCCTGTGCCACCCTGTTCCTAACAGGCCATCCATGGTACCAGTCCGTGGCCAGGGGGTTGGGGGGTGTCCCTCCTTATGTATTATCAATGAATTGTCATAATATTTATGATGACACCATTTCATACATACAAAAATTAGTCTGTTTTCACAACTTGCCATGCCTTCGGCCCCCAAATCCATCTCTTCTTTCTCTTTTATATTTCACGTGTCTCCCTGGATAACTTGCTATAGACTACATTTTCTAGCCTCTTTTGCATTTAGATGGTGCATATAACTAAATTGTAGCAATAGGATATTATATAGCAGAAGTCACTTCAGCAATTTTCAGGTCATACCTTAAAATCGACCTGTTCACCCTCCATTTATCTTCTCTTTCCTAAACTGGAATGCAGATGTGATGTGAACTGGCATTACCATACTGCCAAGGGTGTCCCTTAGGGAAGATAAAAGCAACAAGATGGAGAGGACCAGAATCTGTCTAGACTCTCTTGTTACATTGTTGGTCCCTCCTCTTGAATGTCTAAAAGTTAAGATTTTTATGCATGTGAGAGAAATGAACCTTTTTATACCATTTAAAACTCCATACCACTGCTCTTTAGGATTCTTTTAAACCAACAAAATCAGCCTGCTAACTATTGTATAACCTTATGGGGGATGAATCTTAGTATGACAGATTTTATGAGATTTTTCATAATTTCTTCATGGATTTGCAGAATTAGTCATTTGTAGCTCTCATTTCAAGTAGTCAATGAATGAAAAACAAAAATTAATCAGCCTTTGTTCCTAATGATGAAAAGTTCATGTGCT
>NW_022900945.1:32620077-32626373 GCF_012274545.1 Fukomys damarensis | reverse complement strand
AATTATGAAAAGAATTCATGTGCTTCTTTTTTTTTTTTTTTTTTTTGGTACCAGGGATCGAACCCCGGTCCTTGTGCTTGCAAGGCAGGCGGTGGAACCACTGAGCTAAATCCCCGGCCATGTGTTTCTAATGATACATTGAATCTGACACGGTTTGCATTGACAGCTAAGGTTTTTTTGTTTGTTTGACTCTTAATAGGAAGCTAAATGGTTAAATTTACAAGGAAAAAGAAAGATATTTTTATTTCTTTAAGAAGCATAGCTCATCTAAATAAATATTTGGAAATTGAATGCATATTATTCAGTACACAGAACTGATTCCTCAGTCAGGTCGTCTTTACTGTGTTAACTGTATATAATGGCAGACAAATTATTACCAATGGGCCAGAAGTTAAAGATGTTTAATGTTAAACTATATTTTTTCCATAAAATAGAGGGTAGGTAATCTGGAATAGAGGGTGGGATTTGAGTTGTATTTTTTAATAAATAATTTAAAGGCAAAAAATAATTTAAATAAATTTAATCAAACATATAACAAAGCTTTATGAAAGGCTGATTACCTGTCAGGCATTTTTGCTTCACTAAACTACAACAAAAGTATATCACAAAAAGACAATGACACTTCAATGCGGTCATGTATGTAAGAACAACTGTCCTAGAATTAGCCACTGTCAACGAGCATATGTACATTAAAGAAGATCCAACCTACCAATGCAATCAATCACATGCTCTGAGTAAGCAAGCCAGAGAACGGAAGGGCACTTGGCATAAAGCAAACACTAAACTTGTCCAGAGCGGGATCTGCTGTATCTAATCCCAAGGACTCAAGAACAGGACAAAGAATACAATGTGGCAGCTTCAGGATAGCTAGAAACAGAGAACCAATGCAACACGTTAGTCTGCTCTCATGATTGGGAACAGCAGATGGTTAGAAGGCTGAATAATTTATAATTACACACGAACAGCTTTTGCACTGGTAAATCTGATCTCCTAATATAGCACAGTAAATACGAAAGGTTATCTGATGGGCAGATGATGCTGTCATGATCTGAAACTGCTACGAGCCCAGGGAACATTAGAAAAGAGTAATTTAGTAGAAAAACCAGTGCTCTCAATCAGAATGATATTTTGTATATTAAAATTTTGATTCATCATAAAATGAGAAACAACTGGATTTTGGAGAATCAGTTACTGTGACGTTTCTGTTGCAGATGTAGTTTTCAAGTGAATGTAAATAAACACAGACCCTGGAGGTCGGGGTGCATAGGGGATTGGTGAGATTTGGGCTTCTCAAATGTCTGACAGGACACAAGCTGAATGTGTGTTTTTTTAATTAGGATGTGGTGAGAATGTTGTCGGAAATGCCAGCTATTTTAATGGGGGCTAAATAACTGTAATGATAATGCAATCTGACCTCTACTCAGGCATCAGGAGTTTTGCAAGTAACCTTCAAGTATTCTTGTAGCCATGACACTGGAAGCTAACTGAAGATGTGGTTATCCATGATTCTGGTAAGCTTTTTTCTTTTCTTTTTAAGTATTTGTTTGTAACAGAATCATGGTTTATTTTGGAGAATTGGCACATACATATAATACTTATAATATATCTTGACCATTTTCAATCCCTTTACCTCTCAAAGTTTCTCTTATTATTAAAAATGTGGAGGAAAATATTTCTAGTGAATAAACCACTTGTCATCATATAATAAAGTGGCAAAACATAGTCAATGATGTAGCTAGCCATTGACTTTCTCCACTCATAAATAACCACTGGCTTTGAACCTTGTAACCCTTAACATTTATTCGTAATCATATACAGAGCAGCCACTGTACTTTTGATCTACTTCATTTTGGTTTTATTTATTAGTGTTAATTGTTCCTACTTGATATTAAGAACAGAATTTTATTATTTGAAGACCCCAAATTTAAATTCCACGCTAATATAACAGAATAACAAACAGGGTACAGCTAGTCTTGTGTGGTCTAATGGAGTAAGTGACATTTGTCTATGGCAGACACAGGGTGCATTGAAAGGAGTGGGTGTGGATATTTTTTGAGCTGGTAAAGTTGGTTGTGGGCCCTCTCCTGGGGAGTGGAGAAGCCCAGGACCCACAACAGCACAAATCCTTTCTCTGATGCATGGGTCTCTGCTTCTGAAACTTTTTTCTTTGTGACCAAGTCTTGAGGCTGGGTCACTGAAACTAATTCATTCCTTATTTTCTGTGCTTTTCAGTTGCTCCTTTAATCAACACAGCCAGAGATCTATGACATGTCTGCTAATGGTCTGAAGTTTACATTTTAAGGTATCCAATATCATTTTGATTGAGAAAATTAATGAAAAGTTGAAATATCTCATGGGGGACAAATACAAATTTAAATTTGTTTTAGGGATCTTATGATTCTGGAATCTCTTCTAGAAGACCAAAGGAGATATTTGGCAGGTTCTCAATGGTGTTCACTGAAACGAAGGAGGAATAAGAGGAGTAAGGCCTGGTGAAAAGGGGCTGGAGTCAAAAAGGCTTCTGTTTTACTCATGGCATAGGTATACGGCTTTCTGCGCTTATGTGTTAAAGCACAGAAGTACAGTACATAAGCACATAGTGTACTTACATATAAAATGAAGTTAAGACTTCCCCCAGAGAATTGTCACTTTCAGGATAATACTTAGGTCACAATGTGGTTTGTAATGGAAGGGTCTGGAGACCATCATGTTGCGTGAAATGTGTCAGACTCAGAGAGACAAACATGTTATCTTTAATGTGTGGAATCTAAAAAATCTG
The DNA here is from genome assembly GCF_012274545.1 of Fukomys damarensis. Taxonomy (NCBI): domain Eukaryota; kingdom Metazoa; phylum Chordata; class Mammalia; order Rodentia; family Bathyergidae; genus Fukomys; species Fukomys damarensis. The sequence continues at coordinate 32,623,594 of NW_022900945.1, read as the reverse complement.
ACCAGAAAGTAGAAGGGAGATATTATTAGACAATAGAAAGGGAATAAGAGGGAGGGGGAGGGGATGAAGGACGTGTGATAGGGGAGGGTGATGTGAGCAAAATCTTATATACATTGATCCCACCCACCTTGTGGAAGTCGGGGAAGAAGGCAAGGCAAGGAAAGTGGTGGGGGTTAAAATCGTCAAAATATGTTATGTGCATGTGTGAATCTGCCAAATTGAAATCCATTAATCTGTTAAAAAAAGAGTGAAAAAAAGAGATATGTCCATAAAGACAGCTGCTACTGAGCTGAGGGGGAAGGGGTCTCAGAGGTTATTTTAATCATCTTTCAGACTAATGGAAGTGGTGGTGGGGTATTTATTCTAGGTCAGTCGCAATTTTAATCTTTTTTTTTTCCTGCTAACATATAGATGAGATTGTTAGGTATGAGCAAAAGAGAATGCATAATGGGGATTTCAAAATAAAAGAGCGGGCCAGGGATTTGGCTCAGTGGTTCCACCGCCTGCCTCGCAAGTGCAAGGGCTGGAGTTCCATCCCCGGTACCAAAAAAAGAAAAAGAAGAGTCAAGAGCAACTGAAGGAGAGGGAAATGAGGAAACTAAGCAAAGTCATGGTGGCTAATTGCCTCAAACTCAAGGCAACACCACCGTACAATTTTCTCCTGTCCCAAAGACACCTACATGTTTATTTTTTTATTTTTTAAGGAAATTCAAGGCTTTCTGTTTTATTTCATTAATGTTCAAGTCATTATCTAGGCTTCTCCAGTTGGTCCTCCTAAGGAGGAATTATTTTTAAGTCCGTCCATCCATCCATCCATCCATCATCTATCCATCCTCCCAGCCATCCCCCCACTGATCTCACTTATTAATGATTCATGTAGTAAACTATTCATAGATGTTTCTACTATGTGCTAAGTGTTACACTCGAGGCTAATGTGTGCTTGAGTGTGTGTACATGTTGGGTGGGGTGGAGTGGGTAGATTTATCCTTTTTGCTGGAACTTTGGTTTACTTAGATTCTTTTGTTAAATTAAAAATGAAGCTCCTGAATTAAAAATAATCAGAGTATCTGGAAAATTAAAAGCAACAGCAGATGAACTATTACAAATCTGGTAAACCAATTAGTCAAATATGGAGAGTGAAAAACATTCTTGAAATGATTTTTGACTCATATAATTGCCTCTGAATAATTTCTTAAGTGTTTCTAGGCAACAGAAAATGTAATAAGAAACAAATGCTGGAGGTTTTCTCCTCTCCTTTCTTTCTTTCTTTCTCTCTTCTGCTGTTATAAGAGAACAGCTTGTCTGTTTTCCTATTATCTGGTGTTAGATGTGGTTAGTTGGGTCAGAGGAAGCAGGCAGAAGCATTTAGAATATGATATTTGGCATGCATATCTCACTTGTGTTTGATGAAGCATTAGTTTCATTAAGGTGCACTTGCCCTGTTCAGGTAGATAAGATCATGAAGTAGAGACTACACTTGCATACATATCTTAATGAGTTAAACTTTGATAAGCCATGGCTAGCAACAAAAAACAATTGATCTTTATATTTCTACATCAACATTATGAGTTTCCTATGAAATTGAATTTTGTTTTCTATTTTGGAACTAATTGAATAGATGATTGCTTTATGTGATATTGAGCAGAATGCTTTTGCTTGTATTCCATCTCCATTTGAGGAGAACTTTTCCTTAGGTTATGTGGGACGTGATGTGGTTATAGCAGCTGTAACAGCCCACTTGCTTTTCTTGTAATGCACAGTCACACAGAAATGCCAAGGTTCACAGGCACCTTTGCCTGACTATCTGGGGACAAATGAAAGTTCATTAAAGGGAGGCAGGAGGTCAGAAGGGTACTTTGGGGTAGGAGAAAAAAAAATCCTTACTAGAGAACATTTAATCATAAGAAGCTTATCCTCAAAGGGAATGCAGTGCATTTGCATCATTCTCGTTGGCAGTTAACCTTTTACATTTTATGCTTATGACATTTCTGTCAGGCGCTCTGTGTGCGCCGATGAAAGTCAGAGGTCTTTGGACACCATTCAAGAAGCAGAAGGTGCCTGGGGGCTGGGGAAGCTTGACATGAGGCAGTCTGGCAGAGGAGGAAGGTTAGGCTGAGCTGCAGGGCAGCTGGAGAAGAGGACTCAGGATGTGAACGGCAAGCTGCCTGGTGCAGAGCTCCTTTGGAAACTTCTGGAGGAGCTTGGGTTTGGCCTTAGTTGCTGGACCAAGGGTGACAAAGAAGTGTCAGAGCAGGGTTTCTAAACCGGCCTATACATTTGTGCGCACAGAGGTTTAGATGCATGAGTCAGAGCACCTGTACCTACAACTAGGAAGTAGGTGGTTCAGTGGTAACAGGAAGAGCAGGGTTGCTTGGGAGGTAAATTGAGATCTGCTTAACAAAGTGATTCAAAAGATGTCCAGCATAGCTTTCTCCTGGAAACAAGATTTCCTAAGCTATTAATCAGGGAATTGGGCAAAATACTCAATAATATTGTTCCAAAGCTAATATTCAAGGACAGAAACCATGGAAACCCATTTATTTTGTGAAATTGTTGCCTTTCTTTGGAAGAAAAGACTAGATGATGAAGGAAGACACATGCTTTACTTAACAGTTATGTATGAGTCAGAGAACCCTTTCAGTATTTTTCATATGTTAAATATTCAGGTGAAATAGCTATGGAAACTGATGGATTTAAGAGTGAAATCTTTAGCATAGATTGGAACTAAATGCTATAAAAAGGTAGCATTTAGGCTTTAACTCTTGTGGATTTTTTCCACAAGATCTGAGGCACAATTTTATTTTACAATTAGAACTTTTAATTAGGTTTCAATTCTAGCTCTTTAACTTTTTAGCTGTATATCTTGGGGTAAGTTCACCTGTATAAATGTTGATCTTTCTCATATGTTAAATGTTGCCTACCATGCAAAGTGGATGTGAGAATTCAATACAATAATAGGTATGAAGTGTTTAGTATAGTGCTTGTTCCATAGCACATATTTCATAAAAATTAAGCCTATTAATATTTTATCCTTTAGGCCTCCCCCCCAAATTCATCAAATACCAAATGAAAAGAATCCTAATTGGGTGGTATTCTTAGTTTACTGAAAGAAAAATATTCTTTGATCAAATTCCAAATGAAAAGAATCTTAGTTGGGTGGTATTCTTAGTTTACTAAAAGAAAAATATTCTTTGTACTCAAAGAAGTGAGAGATTTTACCAAAATATTAAAATAGTTAGATAAAGTTATGGGTAATATTCTAATTTTAATTATTTGTGATTTTTGTTAGGGAATAGTATTTAATATTTTAAAAAAACTACTACATGGCAGCTACCTTGAAGTCACTCTATTTACAATGTTCCTGCAAAGTGATAGCAATTGTCCCATTTTTTGACCTGGAACTCACTATGTAGCCCAGGCTGGTCTCAAACTTACAACTATCCTCCTGTGTGCTGGGTTTACAAGTGTGCACCACCACGTCCGGGAAGTCCCATTTTTTTTTTTTTTTTTTTTTTTG
>NW_022900945.1:32595654-32619677 GCF_012274545.1 Fukomys damarensis | reverse complement strand
TTTTTTTTTTTTTTTTTTTTTGGTACTGGGGATAGAACTCAGGTCCTTGTGCTTGCAAGGCAGGAGGTGGAAACACTTAGCTAAATCCCTGGCCCCTGGGCAGTCCCATTATTATAGGCAAGTAAACTGAGGGCCGATTAGATGAAAGAACGAGACAAAGTTTATATATTGTGGTGAATGAAACAGAGATCTGAAGGCCAAAGGCTGTGCTCTTTCAGTTCATTTCAAAAAAACAGGGCACAGAAGGATGAAACCTTCATGGGCAAAGTCTGGCCCTGCTGTGGACTCTGAGGTCATAACATTTCTAGTTTGATTTCCCCACTAAACTCTTACCCTCTAGTTGTGGGGGAGGCGCTGGCAAAATGGCAATGTCACCCAAGAGCAGGCACCGAAGTTAAGCCATAAATCACAGGTAGTGCTTGGGTTCCTTTTCCCATTCAGGGACCGAGAATGGCTCTGAGAATGGCCTCAGCTGCTGGCTGTTCAGAACCAACAGGCACTTGTACTGAGTTAGTTGGTAATAAAAGCTTCTTAAGCACTGTGGGCAGTTGTTTAGGAGAAAGATTGACTTTAAAAACATGCACCTGATTGTTTAGCAGCTTTAGAAATATCTGGTGATAAAATGTTCAGTTTTCAGGTAAAGCTGCTTTTGCAGCAGATTTTCATAATGCTGGGCCATTGTAGAGGTTGTTTAATACAGGCAAGGCACAGATTTTTTTTTTTCTTTATATGCTGCTTTGGAACATTCTGTTTCTGCATATTTTTTACCAGATAAACATGCCTCTTTGGGCCACGCAGTTGCAAATTCTCTACCAACTCTTTTAAAAATTTAAAAATTTTATTTAACTTTTAAAAATTCTTTTTTTTTAAAGTTTATTGGTACATTTTAGGTACACGGTACAGTTACATTCACTATTGGGATCTTGTACCTTTAGACGACAGGTCTTCATTCTCATTTTTCCCCCCTTATCCCTGCCCTCCCTTGGACCCCTCCTCCTAAAAACTCTTTCCTAATTATTTGCAAGTAAATCTCTTCAGGAGCCTCCTTACACAAAGCACTTTGTTGGTTATTAATATATTTGTCTATTTCTGATGTTTTACTCTTTCCAGAAAATTTACATCTACATCTTTTTTTTCCTTTTCCAGCTGGAAAGTACTGAACCTGGCTTGCTTTTTACTCCTCTACCTCTTCCTGGCCCTGTGACTGTGATTAAGTTCCTTACCCACTCTGAGCCTATCTTCATCTATGATATAGAAGTGTCTGTGTTTGTTTTTTAGGATTGCTATATAAATGACTCAATGTAAATGCAAGTGCTTTGCAAATTGTTCAAGACCCTTTGAAAATGAACCATTATTGCTATTATTATTTATATCTGTGGACAAAAGCCATTGGTGTGCATTAAAGAGTACTGATGAGTTAATGGCATCCTAAAGATCTAAAAATTAAGCGGTAGTGAGAGGCCAAAAGCTGTACTGAACAGACATATAATTGATAATTTAATGAAGTAACAGAAAAACATGGAGGAAGACTCCAAATGTCATAGGTGATTTCTGTGAAAAGACGAAGAAGAAGCAGAACATGCTTTAAAGACTTTTTATGAGACATCTTTTGAGTTCACAGCAGTTGCAGTGTGACATTGCTTTATAGGCAGAGTAGTCAAACAAGGCAGTCCCTGATCTGCTTCTTCCTAGTTGTGTGAGATGTTTAATTTTTCTGCAAAAAGTGAAGACAATATCTACTACACAAGGGAGTGAAGATAATATAATACACATAAAGCACTTGGTTCATAATATAGCTCATTAAATAACTACCCTCCTCTTCTCTTCTACCTCTTCCTCTTCCCCTTCCTCCTTTAAAAAAAATGTTTTGTTTTGGTTGGGCAGCAGCTCTAGATATACAGGCCACTGTCAATGGTACTTGAAATTTGAAACTTGTGTGATTCTTAGAGCATTCAGGCGAAGTCTTAAAGCTATCAGTAGAAGCCTCATAAATACTTTGGGATTACTCAGAATGCTGACCAAACCTTTAATAGAGCCTGGGTTACACAGCCACTTCAATGATCATCAGGTGCAGAGAAAGTTGTAGGTGTTCAGTTTGTGGAAAGGCTTTAAAAAGTTCTGAGGGAGGCAGGAAGCTGTCTGTGCAGTGAGGAGCGTCTACAGGGATTAACTTCTGGACTCATTCAGCGATAAGGATCCTATGTTGAGGAATGAAGAAGGTAATCATCATCTTAAGCTGGACTCTTGGTAAGAAGCTCTTGCTAAGGGATGCTTCACTAAGAAGGGAGTTTTCCAAGCTGTAGAGTTAATTTTGGGTTAAAAATTATTATTTACTGTTTGGAGGCACTTTTTATGTCTTTCAGCAAACAACAAGGGATTCATAAATGTAAAGTTGTAAATTATGCAACCATTTAAGAATCAATGTAAAAATATCTAATAAAAATGAGCTGTCAATGACTTTAGCTATTAAATACACAAGTACATGCAACTGGGGAAGTAAAATGGGAATTATTTTAAAAAAAGAAGCACTGCCTTATGTTGTCCAGTTTAGGTCTAAAGGATCTGATTAGTGAGCATGGACACGACGTGGTTACAGCAGAGCTGCCGAGTACTCTGCATTTCCAAGTCTTTCCTATAGGCTTCACCAAACAGAAGGAAGTGAGTGAGGCTTTGAAAGTTGCCTATTATTTCAAAATGGGTAGATTTAAAATTATTGGCATGAATATACTGCAAAGACATTTCATCTTTTTTTCCATGTGTAGGTTAGAACATTATTCTCAGCTTTCCCATATAAGTTTCTTCCACGATACTTATTTTTTATGGCGATACTAATAGTCCCGTCTTATGTTTGAGCTTTCTAGTTTTTTTCACGTCCATCGCCTCATGTTAAGTCAAGGCAACTTAAAAACTTTCTTGTTACACCAGATCTTAACTGACTACATATTGATTGGGCATGATGCGAAGGAAAGGACATGGAGAAATGAGAGGAACACCTGTGAACAAAAGATCATGGAAGTCAAAAAGGGAGATGGTAGTAGAGTAACAGGTAAATAGGCAGAAAGAAAGAAAGAGCTAGATAGATGATAGATAGGTAAATAGATAAATAGATAGATAGATAGAAAGAAAGATAGAGCAAACATTCTCTTCCAGAATATCTTGGTTGAGTTTGGGGATTGTGTGGTAGAAGTGTGAAGGAAATACAGATAAACACAGCCATAGATCTATAACCTGTGCCAAGTAAGAGTGGGGACTGGGGCTGGGAAGAAGGAGTGTTTTTGGTATATCTACCATGTGCCAAGCAGATGGTAATAGTTTTATATATATATATTTTGTACTGGGAATCGAATTCAGGACCTTGTGCTTGTGAGACAGGTGGTGGCACCACCGAGCTAAATTCCTGGCCCACTATATACATTTTAAATTTGTTCAACCACCCTAAAAGATAAGTTTTGTAGTTATGGAATAAGCCAAGACAGGTAGGGTAACTCACCAATATCCATTAAAAATATAAACCTGGTGTTGCTCTGCTCAGGTAACATTTATGGTAACATTTCTATTTGACTTCCGGTATGTTTTCCTAGTATGTATGTAATTACTTATTTATACTGTGAGGACCATGTTTCCAGGTCAGAATGGGCTCCAAACCCCTTACCCAGAATAGAGTAAATGCAAAAGTTCCTTTCTGAAAAATTCCATTCTATATGGCAGTTTCTCTGTGCTTTGACAATTGCAGTTCCTCTTTTAGAGCATCTCCACCCTGCTTCTGTTCCTCTTTTTAAGACAAGCTTCTTTTTATGTAATTCAATGAATATAGGAATTAGTTATAGCTGATATAGGAATTAATTTAGTTATAGTTGATATAGAAATTAATCATAGTCAATAGAAAAGCTTCTTTTTGTGTGATCTAATCAATATAGGAATTAATTATAGTGGATATAGATAGTTATATAACTTAGTAAAAGTCAGAAAAGAGGAATTGTCTACTGAAAAGAGGAATTAATTGTTTAAAGGCTTTAGGTAACTTTCCAATATGTACCCTCCCAGCACCCCATAATAAATTTGCAAATGTAAGCATTAGGTCATGTTCCAATGTGCCCTCCCGATGCCCCTTGATGATAAGGGAAAACTAAAAATAGCAACAGAAAAATCCTATATAAACTTGGTTCAAAGTTGGATCTGGGCTCTCGGTCTGAAGCCGCTGTGACGGTGACACCTGAGAGTCCAGGCTCGAGCTTGCAATAAACTCCTCTTGCAATTGCATCGGACCTGACTCCTTGGTGGTCTTTGGGGACTTCACGACTTGGGCACAACAATACTAGGGATAGAACTCAGATCCTTGCATTTGTGAGGCAAGCGCAGTGTCACTGAGCTAAATCCTCAGCCCTCCTTGGTCTTTTTTAGAAACCCATATGGAAAATGTGATTGTGCCCCTGAAAATGAGAATGGCTCTTCTTCATAGAACTTGGGGCAAAGCCAAATCAAGGTAGCTTTGGGATGTCAGTGAGGACCATACCTGTGGATATTTTGTTCTAGAACCTGGATCTGATGCTGGTCTTGTTGATTTTGCTTCTTCATTTCTTCCTGTTCTTTTCCGCTGCTGATCCCATCGAGAAGCCATTTCTCCCTCAAGGCTTTTTTCTGATGTCAGGAAATATAAACATATATTCTTATATCAGTTAACAATTTCTAAAATCTCTAACTTCTTTCAAATTTTGTGAATTTCAATAGTGGGCGTATTAAAGAATTATTTTCTCCCATTGTCTTGCCTGGATAAATCTGGTATTTTCTTTTTGCAACCTTGACCACCTTCCAAAACTAGTTTTTATTTATTGCAGTCACACAGAGACCTGAAAGTATGATGTGTTTACTATTTTTTTGGTCGATGGGTGTATGTGTTATGTCCTTAATGAAGTTAAAACCTCCCTGAAAGCCATCTTGATAGTCACTCTAGCAACAGTACACAATGACTCACTTCCCAAAACCTTCTGTGGGAATAATTGGAATGGCAGGCAAAACAGAAAGTTGCTATTGTACCCATTTCTATCTTAAGTGAATTCAGTGTTATTCTTAAGTGTGTGGTAGACATTTAGTGTTTTGCTTACTCAGCACTTCCTTCTTTTCTGAGACTCTCCCTGGTTCTAGATGTCCTGAAGTCCAGTTCCCTGCCTGCTCCAATAATATGAGGCACAGCATTCACTTCGGTGTCTAAACATTAATGAGTTTAACTTTTGTCAAACTTAAGAATATAAGAGATTCTTATGTTTCATTATATGGAAAAAAATTCCTCTTGAATTTGCATGAAAGAATTAACATTTTTGATTTGAGCCATGAAAAAGAAAGACTTAAAGCAATAAAATAGACCTGTAAATTTTGGAGGGGTGTTAGCCAGCATCCAGTCCATATCTCAAGTAGAGTCTGTCAGATATATTGTTATATTATTTTCAGGAGTTTAAATCTCTCCCACACTTTCTGAAGAAAAGGGCTGTCGTATGTATCGCATCTACCTCTATAAATTATTTGCTTGGTTACTTATTGTTAATTATTCTTCAGGAATTCACTATGACTGGAATGGTGAGGAAAGAATAGGAATTTTATCTTTTGGCCTTCTTTGATAGTACAATGAAAAGGAAAGCAAATAAGAAGAATTCTGTGTCTTTTAAAAAAGGATGTAGAATTAATGCCATGGGAGATAAATATTTCTGAATTTAAAAAATTTAATTATGCTAGGTTGTGGTAGATAATCATCAAAGGATTATTATTTTCACTAAGGCAAAGGCTTTCAAGTCAGTTAAAAAACCCAAAATTACAGTGGTTGTGAATTACTATCTTATGCAATGAAAGTTTGGAGAAAAACTCTTGACTACTCAAGTTGAATCAGTGAGCGGGTCAGGAAGCTTCTAGCTACACAGAAAATGGTTTGAGAACTACTGGAAGCAGTGAGGAAAGGCTTCACCCTAGATCATGTTTTTGTTGACTTTTAAGCAATTGCATGTGAACAGCACACACCAGAAGAGCAGTGTCTATGATTACACTCTGGCCACAGACTCTTTCCCCAGTTGTGACTTAACCATTTGTTATAAAGTTGGCTGGCTGCTTGTGTTTTCCCATAGGCTCAATAAATGTTATTATTCTTAAACCTTTACAAATAATGAATGTTTATTAAGTTTTAGTATCCTTATATTTTTAATTTTTACTTATTTACCACATTTTTCATTGTCTACTAGACTTGTGACATTTTGTATTGGTCTCACTCACTAATATATCTTCAGTGCTTTTGTTTCATTAGTACAGATTAGTAGTTTGATTAGTACAGATTCAGTGCTTTTGTTTTATTAGTACAGGTACAATAATGAGATTCGTTTTAGTAAATTGGTACATACCTGTAATTTGATTACTCTCCTGGTCCTTCCCGCTCTCCCTATTACCCTTCTCCATTTCTAAAAAGCTACCTCCTAGTTTCCTGTCATCTGTTAATTAATTAATAGATTTCTCATACAAGAGAACAATGTTCTGAGGCGGGCTTAATTCACTTAACATGATGGTTTCTAGTTCCATCCATTTTCTTGCAAATGACATGATTTTTTTTTTAAATGCCCAAATAAATACTCCATTGTGTATATATTCACTGTATTTTCTTTATCTATTCATCAGTTAATAAGCATGTAGACTATTTCGATGGTTAGCTATTGTGAATTACACACTAAACATGGATATGCTGGTATCACTATAGTATGCTTACTTTAATTCCTTGGGATTATACTGACGATGGTATACCTGGACCAAATGGTAGCTCTATTTTTAGTTTTTTGCGAAATCTCCAAACTGATTTCCATAGAGGTCCTGCTAGTTTACATTTCCACTAACAATGTAGAAGAGAACCAGTACATATTCTCAAGTATGTGAAGACTTGGCTTTTGAGATCAAAAATGCCAAGAAAATCTGAATCTGTCAGCATTTTAGGTCTTTACTGTGATTTTCAATCTATTCGTATGCTTCTTTTCTCTAGGAAACACTCAGATGGGATTGTCTTATAGTGTTGATTTATAGAAGGCAGAGAATGATTCTTGCAATGTGGTCAGATTAACTTCAGGTTACATTCTTGGTTCTCAGTTTGGTCAAGAACAAGAATGATTTTAGTTTTAGTTTCATTTCCCCTGGCGAAGAGCTTTTTTAACTTAAATATAAAATATAAATTTGGGTGTGCAGTGGAAATGGTCCGGTGTAATGGCATATTGTAGAAACCAAAACACAGTTATTTGGCTTTTGTGTCACAGTTTAGACTTGTGCTTTAGTAAAGGAGACTAATGACTAAGGGAAAAAATCTCTTTCAAGATAAAATTCAGAAGCAAAAGCTATGTGAACTCACTGAAAATGTAAGTGTCTCCTGGGCGCGATAATCAGACTAAGGGGCTAAAGGTCAGAGTGGGTTGGTACAACTATTTTTAAAATGTGTATGCTCTGATACAGGAGGAACACTTTTTAAATGTTTATGCTTATGTTGTGTAATGTGTGTCATTGAACTGTAATGAAACAGTTTGCAGTCAGGGAAGCCATGAAGATAGTCATGGGAACCAGGACAAATGGATGGAAAAAACAGACAAGTCTATAACTATAGAGTCCAGTGGAATTTAGCATGCTGAACATATTGTAGAATTGATTTGTAAAATACTTTTGAACATTTTTTAATTCTATTTTGGAATTATGCCTGGTTGCTCCTTGGTCTGGTCAGCTATTTCTGTAAACTTGAGAGAATGTTTTCTATTGAAATAGCCACTCTTACCTCTGTGTTCTCTTTACAGTTTTTACGCCTCCCATAAGTGTTCTTCAGAGTAGAAATGCCTTAATAAGTTTATGTGTCAATTGCCATTTTAAATGCTCAGAACAAATTTTATTTATTTTATATTCCCAGTGTTGAACTTAGTTCCTTGTACATAATAGTTGTTTGCTTAATAAGTATTTGTTCTCCGAAAGGTACTGTGTACACCCATATAAATTTTACTTTGGAGTTAAGAGTTATTTGAAATACCACATCTTTAGTAGAACTTTCTCTGACCATCTCAGATTCAATAATTAATGCTTATCCTCTAAATAAAGCACTATTATTTAACTAACTTATATTTTCATTTACTTTTTAATTTCCAAAACTAGCACACACTTGGCAAAAGGGTTTGGGCAGGATTTCCGCACCTCCGTTTATACAGTCTGCACAATTATGTGCAGCAGTCCGAAGTATGATAAATGTTTTGATTGCACTGGATTAGAAGAGGCCTCCTGGTTCCAGAAAGCAAACCAAAAGAAAAGATCATGAATTACTTTATGCACTGTTTTTGGCAGTACTGAATGAAATACTGCCTCAGAAATGGACTTTTCAGTGAGTTAGGCTTTTCCTGTGTGAAACTTCTTAAAATGAACTGAGGGGATAGTTAAGCCCTCTCTTCTACCATGAGCTCTGTTCTTGTTTTGGCTGCAAGGATAGTAATTGCTGACAGCCAGAGAACTATCAGTTTATGCAGAAGCAAAAAGTAATTCACTTCCTGTTAGATTCCAGTTGGACAGAGACAGAGAGAGAGGGAGAGAGAGATCTGGTTTTGGAGTTAGAAGCAGTCAATCTCAAAAATTGTTCCAGATTTGACTGACTTTATTGACATTTCACTGAAATAATTTAGAAAAATTTGCTTTTAATTCATCTATTGTCTTGTAGTACATGCTGCTTTTCTTGAGTGATAGTGTCTCTTCCTCATTGTAAATTCAGTGCAACATATTGGAAGGACAGCAGGTCAACTATGATGTCACTTATACATCGAACAACAGAAATGTCAACCTGTCCAATAAAAGCAAAGAAGGCAACAGAATCCAAAGAAGGCAGGTTAATCACTCTTAACTTGTTTCTTTATATTGTTTGGTTATTTGTTCCACTAGAAAAATGGATTTAACCGAATTTGCCAGGTTTCATTTAAGTTTGGAGATCCCATGAGCATGTAGTGTTGTTTCATTGAGGGGGCTCATTAGCCCTGCCAGCCAGTACAATTTCCTGCTTGGACCTGTTCTTAAGGAGCTCCTGTTTGTCATTTGCTTGCATCCTGTGACTAAGCTGTATAATAAAATGTTGAAACTCAATGTGCTTTAATTACAAAATGTCCACACCCAGTCAAAGATGCAAAGTCTGATTTTAAAAATGGAGATGTATTTGTGGCTATGATCTCATCTGCGTCTGTCAAAAGAAAATAAAGGCAGAAGCCTGAACCATACTCAAACAACATTGGATTCATTGCTTTGAGCTTTCAAACACAAGCATTCTTGACAGGACTAGACACTGTCTCTCTATATCCTCTGGCAAATGGCTGATCTTTAATTGATTTCAAAAGGAAACTTCCTAGCTGGACTCACTCCCTAGGGATGTTGAGTGAGACTATGTCAGGGCCAACTTCTCAAGGCTAAATTCTCAAGGTTACTGACAGAAATTGGGAAATGCAGTACTAAAGGCTAGAAGTAATAAAACCATGTTTTCAACTTTTCTGCGTTTGCCAGAAGGTATTAATCTCATATGCAAATATTTCTAGCTTGTTGGCCTCTGCTATGGTTATTAGAATATTAGTAGGGGTATATTGGGAATTTTTTCTTTCCTAAAGCATCTTTATTATTGAAATCTGAGTGCCATCAGGATATTTGAATACAAAATCACTGAAATAAAATTAAAATCATAAGTTACCTTCAAGTGTTGGTGTTTTAGTTTTTCTTCTTCTATTTTCAGACGTTTCTGTGAGATTTCTTCCTGTATTTTTCTTTTGTCCTGAAATTAAAAAAAAAAGTTTCAGCATAAATAATTTAAAAAAATCCATGTAAATATTGTTTTCTTGGGGTTGTTGTCTTCATCTGAATGGTTGGCCAGCAACATGCTCTTGGCATTGGTGTAAGGCTGCTTTGGAAACTCAAATTTTGAAAAAAAAAAAGAGAAGAGAAGAGAGAGACAGTTGAAGCATTTTCAACAAAATATGAAAAGGTGTTCTAGCAAAGAGAATTTAAAAATATTTGTCTTCCTTCCCCTCCTTCCTTTTCTTTCTTCCCCATTAGTCTAACAGCAAGGGCAATGGAAAAAATGAATTTTAAGGAAGGGCATTTTGAGATGGGTGTGAGCAGATGTCGTGAGAAGGCACATGTTCTGGCACATGGGCAGCTGAAGAGGCTGCTGCGAGAAAGGCCTGTGCATGCAGAAAAGCAGGATGGCCTAAGGGTCCTTGGAAAGGCAGGAGGTGAACGTGGATCAGCTTCCTCCTCCTGTAACTTGCTGTGGGATGACAGGGAAAGGTTTAAATAGTGCTTCTTAACACTATGCTGCAGTTTTTAAAAAGTTCATTGAAGAACCAAGATATATCATGTGCAGGTACAAATATCCCCCATGATGAGTGTGATCATAACGTATACCTAAAATATACCAACAAACAATGGAAAAAAGAACTTCATGGAGAGCTATATCTTTCATCAATTTTATGTTATAGGCTCTCAAAACAAAACAACACAGTGAAAAACAAACAGAAGCACCTCAGCAGAAAGCAAAATAGTTAATGCAGAGAAGTTTGTATTTTCTAGGAAATATAGCACATGTACTAAGCACAGTCTGAGTTTCAGGTTGCTCCGCTTAGTAGTTCTGTGGCCTCAGACAAAATCTTTAGCTTCCGTAAAAGGGGGAAACTGAGAGAGGAAGGTAGATACTTTATAAGATGTCAGCTCTTGCTAAGCTTACGTATATAAAGGTTCCTAGATTTCTTAATATGTAGAGCTGTAGAGGAAATTGTTTAGTGAAATTTAATAAATAAGCACATAACTTGTAATTCACTCCAAAAGCAGCTAATTCTGACACTGCTTCCGTTGGTCTGAAATAGTTTAGGGATTCCTTGTCCAGAATGGAGGCATTTGACTAACCATGTAAAAAAGTCCTTATTTTCTCATTTTTGATCAGAGGTGACATTCTCCACCTTATTTTTAAGAGTTGATTTTAAATCTGCTTTCAAAATGGAAAACTCCCAAAGGATAAAATTTTGTTGCCAGTGAAGATTTGAGGCAGATTCTGAAGGTAATTTAGAAGGAACAGTTCCAAAAATACTTGGCAATATTATTGAAATAAGTTCATGGCTTCCTGATGTGATTCCTTTGAAGATTAAAAGCTCTTTTTGATGTATAAATTCAGTTACATTTGTTTAAGAAAAATAACAAACTGTTCTCCAACTTTATGTTGTGTTTCACTTTGTGTGTAAGAGGAATATATGGCTTTACTAGTATTGTTTTTTAAATTTTATAAACAATTGGGAAAAAATAATGAGGCACTAAGTGCGGGATTTTAGAATCACATTTTCCTTTAGATGGATCTAGTCATTAACACAAAAACTTCTAAAGTCTCTGTCAGCCAATTCTACATGAGGCTGGTTTTAAATTCATCATGCCCAACATTTGGTAAGTACTTTACAGGCTGTGTTTCTTTTTCCTTTTTTTTGGTATCAGGAATCGAACCCAGGTCCTTCTGCTTGTGAGGCAGGCAGCAGAACCAACTGAGCTAAATCCCCAGCCCTACAGGCACTATTTCACTTATTAACAAAAATATATCATAATTTTTAATTTATAAAAGAGGAAATGGTAGCTCCCAGAAGTATAATTCATTCATGTTCTCATAATAAATAAGTTGCAGAGCCAGAACTTGAACTCAGACAATCTGAGACCTGCTTCCACACTCTTCTTAGCCAAATCACTTCCTCATTTCTTGAGAGGGAAGTTAGTTTAGTTACACCTTCTCTCCTTGTCTTCTCCATTATGAAGTGCTAAGGGCTGGAGGTAGTCTCAGGGCAGGCAGCGGGGCTAGGGACCTCTCATCAGAAGAGGGTACATTTTCAGGTCCCTAGACCTGGCAGTGTGACTATCCGTCCTTCTCCACAAATAGCCGTAAGAAGACTGCCGGAGAACAATACCTACCCAGCCCTATTACTTGCCAGTTTGGGTTGATTTCATCTCTGGGTAATCACATAATGAAGTATGGGGTAGAGTCAGAGCATCTGAAATGTTTTGGCAATACTAGGCTTATGCGAGTGTTGCTAAGGAATGCCAGTGTTTTGTCACTTAGAGGTAGTGTGTTTCTTCTCTCCTATTAGGCTAGGTAGGTGGGAAGGTAATTTTGTAACGTTATGGATATGATCCTATTTTAAGGAAGGAGTACTTTTTCCTTAAAAGATATTCATCAGCAGAAAGGTGTCATCCTGACAGAAGCATTATTGAAAAATAATATGGCAATAACTTAGTTTCAGTATTGCAGAGTAAGTCTTAAGTCAGTCTTAAGTTTCAAATCTAGCTCTGTTGTCAGTATATGTACCAGAAGTTATCAAAGTCAGCTAATTCTTTCTCAAATGATCATGAAAGAAATAGATGTGAAATGCCATCTGCTGACCCAAATTACCAGAATCTGGAGCATTTCTATAGGTAGCTGTTTGACATGACACATCAGACATTTGTAATTATTCTGACTAACACATTGTTGTTTACTTTTTTAGTGTTAAATTACTAGTGAATGATTGGATAGATTTTTGCCTGTCTGACAGCCTATTATAAGGGTTGACACTTGCAAATGCCAATTCTGTGAAAGACTTTCTCTTAGTTTGAAAATTAATTTGTTTGCCTTGTGCGACTGTCATGTTATTATAACAACCCATGATCTAAAGATCTTGCCACAATAACATACTTGATAAAAGAAAGCACAATACTTCAGAATGTATTCTGGAGGTATTATTAATAATTAGCTAATATTTAATATGCCTGATTCTGTCAAGAAGGCAGGACTTATCCTGAATCGTTTAGTTGCTATTTTATTCCATTCTGAGGTACTTATGTACAGATTTATATTCAAGGTGACAATAGAAGTTCTGCAGTGTTTAAAAATTATTCAGAAGTAGGTGCTTTCCCTGAAAAGCTTATTTTCTCATAAAGAAGGAAAGTCATTTGTGTTAGTGGCTATGGTCTGAGAAATAGGGTGATATATGTCATTACCATGGCATCAAAAGTACTGTGAGGCTTGAGGGGAGACAGGGAGAGGCCACTTCCGGTTGGTACTAAGGTTGGGGAGTCTTTGGAATTGTATCTGAAAGGCAGGTTGGGTAGTTGCTGGGGCTGGGGAGTGAGGAATTAGGGCACTCAAGCCAAAGGCTCAATATCAAAGGCTTGGAAGTAAAACATTGGGACATTATTTGGAACAGCAAGTCTGAGGGCAATAGCAGGAAATAAACTAAAAATAATAGGCTAAGGATAGATTCTTTATAGAAACTATTGAGTGGCATGACAGGGGCTTTGGAATTTGTGTATCGAGATAGGGAGTGATGAGAAGTTTTCAGGGAGAAAAGAATACTAGAGTTAAAACCACACTTTCAGAAATCGTTACAGCCTCATTGTGCAGTAGGCATGGAAGGATGAGAACTAGAAGAGGGTACGCCGGTTAGGTTAAGGTCATGAGTGCTTGGATAGAAGGAGCAGAGGCCATGTACATCCTAGAGAGCAAGGAGTTAAAGTTGTCAGGCCTTGGCAAGTGATGACCATGTGGATGAGGAGAAGGAAAGGTCGAATGGAGTAGAGAGCATGTATGCCCGGGTAAATGACAGGAAAGCAGCGTTACTAACAGAAGTAGGGAGTTCAGGAGAAGGAAGAAAGAGTTTGAGATGAAAGATGACAGATTCATACCAAATTTGGAGTAGACTTGGGCTGATTTGGTGGAGTTATCTGGTAAACAGTTAAGATGGTGGCTGCAGAGAGATGAGAGGAAGAGTCAGAGCTGGTGAAAGAGAAGGTGGACGGTGGGAAGGGATGGACGAAAGCATGACGGGAGGCAGTGATATTCAAAGAAAAGGAGGATAAAGGCAGATTCTCCATCAGTAGAGGAGGGAGGGAACCCATATCGAGGTTTATTTTGGGGTCAGTAAGAGATTATTTATAGTTAAAACTTGGTGAATTTTGTTATTTCACACAAGCAGACTACAAGGAGCAAAAAGAATAATCACAATGTCATAATATTGCAAGTTATAGGAAAATAAATTCTCTCGTGATCAAAATAATTCATTTTAGTATTAAGGGTATTAAACCTTGAGAGATAATATGGTGACTTTCTTAAGAAGGCACTTAGGAGCACAGCCAAGACCGTAAATTAGATCTTAATTCCCAGTCCTGGTCTCTTTTTCCTTTTCCTATCTCTACAAGAGAAAAGCAAAGCATATTTGTGGCATTTAGA
The DNA here is from genome assembly GCF_012274545.1 of Fukomys damarensis. NCBI lineage: Eukaryota > Metazoa > Chordata > Mammalia > Rodentia > Bathyergidae > Fukomys > Fukomys damarensis. The sequence continues at coordinate 32,605,423 of NW_022900945.1, read as the reverse complement.
TAACAGTAAGGAAAAACAAAAACATCCTGCTATAATACTCAATACTACTTGAACAGAAAGAGTATAGGTGGTATTTTCTTAAGTCACTTGAAAAAACCTGGAAGTGAGTAAGCCAAATGATGAGAGAATTCAGTCAGTAAAATATTTTCAGATTTATTCAGCCAAAAACTGAGTATCTGATGACCTCATGACTAGCTTTGCTGGTATTTTCATTGCTTAGAATCTGAAAAGATCAACAATAGAAGCTGCTTATTTAAATTTCAATACTACCAAGAATTCAGAGCTGCTTGTGATGTACAAATAATGGTAACCATGAAGAAAAGGATGTACTTACATAATACTGCTAGAAATGAATTCTAGACATAGTTGCAAGTTATTAGATTTAATAAAAGTAGATTTAAATAATTCTTGAAAAAGTTATTACAATTCTTTAAAAGATTCTTGAAAAGGGAACAAACATTCCGAGAGGGAAGATAGATCGTGAGGCATGAGCCATTTACAAGAAAATCATGGATACACAATTAAAAATGATCTTAGGTAAGAAGAAAAGAGAATGGCCGTAACAACACCCAAACAAAATAGCTTAATATCTAACAGGGACTTCCCAAAGAGCGCATGAAACCAAGAATAAGAGAGGGGAACCTATTTTTAGTAGCACAGACAAGGTAAAAATGTAGGGTGATGTAAAGATTTGAAGCACATGAACAACCCTCAGATCACAAAAGTCTAGTGTGTATGAGTGTGTGTTATGGTGACAGTAAAAGATAAAGGCAATAAGATCACTGCTGAGATAGTGTAATATATGTTACAATGATAGATAGAAGATAAAACTGCTCCACTTTGCTTCCTTAGTTTTGATTAAGGAGAATAATTTGGATCCTGGAAAGGGTGAAACAAATAAACTTAAAGGGGAATTGACATCCAGGAGGAAATATAGCCTCTAATAAGACAGCTCTGCTAATCTTTGGCCTTTAATTGGCTCATTTCAGGGAGAAGAAAAATTTATGAACATGATAGAAAAAATATTGTTATGTAATTTCTTTGGACTCTGGGATGAAAAGAAAGTATATCAGAAGACTGAAAGTGGCAAATGCCCCAAATTTTGGAAGAGAGGGAAAAAAGTGAGTTATGTTATTTATGATTGGGTGAATTTACTGATTAATCTTTGGTGATACTGTAGAATAATGAAGTGTATTTAGACGAGTAGTTTTTGTTTTGTTTGTTTTGACACAGAGTCTCACCGTGTAGTCCAGGCTGTCCTTGAATTTATGGTGACCCTCCTATCTCAGCCTCCAGACTGCTGGGATTACAGCCTTGTGCCACCATCCCCAGCAGGAATGTTGTATTTAGAGAAAGGTGCCTAGGCAGTAAGGTTTGATGATTAAAACAAAGATTTTGGGCATGCCTGGGTTTGATTACCAGCGGTGCAAAAACAAAAACAAAACAAAACAAAATAAAAACAAAAAAGAAATAAAACCCAAAGATGTCAAATTTATTTTTCCTTGTGGCCTCATTATTTCAAGATCTACAAATGATGATTACTGAGAAGTTTTTGTGCTAGGAGATACGTACACACACACACACACACACATATATGTGTATGTATGTATATATATTTATATATATATGTATATATATAAATTTATTTAATCTTCCCCAAATATCTGATGTAGAGAACATATTTATTCCCATAATCTAAGTGGATGACAAAGAAACAGAGATCTCTATATCATGGAAATGTAGTATATCTTGGTTTTCACATAGCTTTTGATAAAGGTTTTTTTACCTTACTGTTGGAAGTTTATGGAAATAGGAAAAGAATATTTATTTGGTGATGACTAGCTTAATATTTTTAGACCAATGTCCTATAAAAAGATAGGAAACTAAAACTAATCTTTACAAACATGTAAACACAAACATATAGACATAACTTTCTGAAATAAGAATTCAAGGATTAAGGCAGAAGAGGGTTGGAAGTTTTATCATGAAAAACTACTTCAGGTGACTTTAATAATAATGTAATTTCCTTGGAATTGAGGTATAGAAACTCAAGGCAAGATTTCAAGACATTTTGGCTGATAGGGATGGTGCACCCAAATTAGTGATTAATTTTATTGTTAAGTCTAAACTATGAAATTTTATAGGACATGTTAATTGTATAATATTTGGAAAATCCAAACAAAGTTAAAGATAAAAATTGCTCAGACATTGACTATTTTGGAAAAAATTGTCAACAATTTGTTGCATTATTCTCATAGTTTTTTAAAATTTCTTTTTATTTTTATTTTTTTTAACTTTTTTTTCTTTTTATTGAGTTTATTGGTACAATCTAGGTATACAATACGGTTACATTCATTATTGGGATCCTGTACCTTTACATGATAGGTTTTGATTCTCATTTTTCCCCCTTGTCCCTGCCCTCCCTTCACCCCTTCCTCCCCTCCCCATTTACAAACACTTTATTTCCATTTTTTCAATTTCTCATATTTTTTTCCTCTCCCTTATTACCTTTCCCCCACCCTTCCCACTTTCCCTACACCTTTAGCCCTTTACTTCCTATTTCACATTATTAATTATCACATTAGGATCTTGTGTACTATTATAATTTTTCACACCAGAAAAACTATTTGGTATTTCAGTTAAAGAAATCTCTGTATGAACATTAAAAATAGGGAATCCTAACATAAAACTAAAAAGGAAAGTAAAAGAGAAAAGGCAATGATGTAAGATTAAAATAATCCTAATTCTGAAGATGAAAATGGACCCTGAACATATTTAAATTGCTTCTTACTCTTGTGGTCCTATCTTATTCTCTTTTTTCGTTATTTAGAGAATACTTTATTAGTTTCTGTAATTATTAGATATGACCTTACATATTTAATACAGTATGTTACCCCTGCACAAATGGAAAAAAAATTAACATTTCTAGACCAAAATGATTTTATACTTATATAAAAAGACCAATAATACCAGTATATTATGCATCAATAGCAGCACAGCTTTTCCAGGTTCTGTAGTCATCCGAACAAAATTATTGACATTCAGCACATTTCATTAAAAAAACAAAAACAAAAAAACAAAGAAAAGAATAATACCCAGAAAACAGCAAAATTCTGTTGCTATTGTGGTACCTGGCACCATTTTTTTTAAAAATTAGCATCTTAATCATCATCTGGAAAGAGAACATTCTAGAGTAATATCAATAAAAATAGCTCCCTACTACATATCATAAAGCAGATACAAGATATTTTACATTCACAGAGGTATGATACAGTACCATCCTACATCAATAATACTAGAATCAGTTTTGGTTTGAAATTTACTTTGTCTGCAAATAAGATTGCTAAACCTGCTTTTTTCTGGGCTCCTGTCACATGGAGAATTGTTTTCCATCCTTTCACTATCAGTCTATGGGCTTCTTTTAGCACTAGGTGTGTTTCTTGTATACAACATATTGTTAGATTTTGCTTCTTATTCCATTTTGCCAGTCTATTTCTCTTGATTGGTGAGTTGAGGCCATTGACATTGATGGCTATAACTGATATGTACTGACTTATTATTGACATGTTATTGGCCTTTTGTTGACTCTTTTTACTTTTTCACCTTCTCCTTTTAGTTTTTTGCCTTGCCTATTTGATTTTCTCTGTTGGGCCTCATGGTGTTGTTGCCTTCATTGTTTTTTTCTAGGTTCTTGTTTAGAATTACTTGTAGTGCTGGTTTGGTATTTATGTAGTTTCTCAGGTGTTCTTTGTTGTGGAAGTATCTTATTTCCCCATCCATTTTGAAAGATACATCATTCTACGTTGGAGGTTGTTCTCTTTTAGTACTTGAACTATCTCACTCCAGGCTCTCCTTGCCCTAAGGGTTTGTGTTGAAAAGTCTGATGTGATTCTGATGGGCTTTCCTTTGCACGTGATTTGTTTCTTTTCTCTTACTGCTTGTAGTATTTTGTTCTTCTGTTGGGTTTCTGGGATCTTGAATATTACATGTCTAGGTGTAGATTTTTTTTGATTGTGGCTAGTTGGTGTCCTATATGCCTCAGTTATCTGAATGTCAAATTCTTCCCCTCTGTTTGGGAAGTTTTCTGTCATTAATTCTGTGAATAGCTTTTTAAAGTCATTTGTATTTTCTCCTACTACTTCATGGATTCCTATCAGTCTTATGTTATTCTTCTTATTTCTCATGATCCCCTACTGTTTTAAAGAGACCTTTCTTTTCATGGTCACTGACTGCAATCTTATCTTCTATATCTGAGAGTCTATCTTCGCATTCTTTTATTCTGTGGTGTACACTTCAATGGCGTGTTTAATCTCCTGGATATCTGAATCTGTTTTATGGATTCCATTTCTTTCTTTTATTGGGTGTTTATTGTTTCCATTTCTTTCTTATGCTGGGTCCTGAGCTCATCTATTTTTTTGTCAGTATCTGCTCTAGAGTCTCAAATCATGACTTCCATTTTGCTCACTATCTCTATGGTTATCTGGGAAATTATTTGTTTTGAATTTTTCTAGAGCCTGATTGATCTGTTTTGTTGCTTCCTGTGCTTTGAGTTCAGGGTGTTCTTGTGGTTCACTATCAGCCTTTTCATCCTCATTTGCCCTACTGTTTGCCATTGGTAAACTGGAAGTCTGTCCTTGTGTCTTGCTTAAGTGTTTTCTCATTTTTATTTTTGTTGTCGGGCTGTCCTTGGTTTAATCTCTGGGTTATCACCCAAATCTTCCTGATATAGTTGCACCCTAGCTTCTGGGTCTCTAAGGACCCACAGACATTCTCATCTTCATAACTTCAGAGAAAACAGCTCATCAAATCAACCACAATCCTTTATCCGAACTGATACAATCAGCAACACATTATGATCAAGCACAACTTGGAAACTGACCACCTGTGGTAGTCACTAGTCTATCACCCTTAAACCATTTGAACATGTCTGCAGTGAACAAACTTTTCAATACAGTATAATTACCATTTAGGATGGGGGCTCAGACAGAGCGAGGACGCAAGACCCCTGATCTCAGTTAGCTGATGCCTGAACCCCATGATGCAGACTGACCTCGGGCTGTAAGGCCCAGATTGAGTTCCCCAAACTTCTGAACAGTTGAACTCCACACCGTTCTATTACAGGTTTCCCACGCCCTTTCTTTAAAGATGTTCAAAGTTGGAAACTCTGAAAAATACCCTTTATGACCACCTCTGCCTCTGCAGAGTGGGTCCAAAGACTGGCTCAATCAGGAGGTCTGAGAGTGCCTGCAGGGGGTGGTAAGGGGAGTTATGGGGGTTCAGGGGTGCCTGCACGGCTACCTTCCTGGCGCTGGAGCTATGGCGGCTCCGGTGATTCTCATTGTTTTTTTAACTCACACAAACTACAGCTGTATGTGTTTACGCAAAGAATACCGAAGGAGACCTTACAAATGGTTTTGTGATCTACCCTTTTTTTTTCTCATGGTACTGGAGATCGAACTCAGGACCTTGTGCTTGCCAGGCAGGCTCTGTGTCACTGAGCCACATCCCTTGTCCTTGTGGTCTACCTTTTGCACTTAATCATTGCATATGAGCATTTCACATGTAACTAGATTTTGTAAACATAAAAATATTAAATTTGATTCAAAATATCATACTTTGCTTAATCATACCCTTTCTTCCTATCTGTTAGGTTGTTTTGAGTCTTTTGATACTGTAAATATTTGTGTGATGAAGTTTCTCATATGTGTATTTTGGACCAGTTTTCTCTAATGATTTCTTTAGCAAAGGTTCCTAGAAGTTAGTTATCCAGGCAAGGGGTATGGATGTTTTAAAATTCTTTACACAGGTTGCTGAAATACTCCTGTGAATAAAGTTGTTTTAACTTATATTACCACAAAACAGAGTCCATTTCACCTTTCCTGAATATTATAAGTAAAAAAATCTCACACACTTTAGTATTTTGAGTAGGAAAAAAGTGCATTAATTCACTTTTTAAAAGTGAGATTTCACAATTAAATATAGTCAAGTGTCATTTCTAATTTCTTTGGCTAATTGTATTAATCTAAAAAAATTGTGATATCAACTCATTTTTCTGTGCGCTTAGAAATAGTAACCTTTTCTTTACCATATTAAATATAAGCACTTTATTTGCCTTTAAATTTTATTTGTGATGTTTTAGAAGAACAGAGAGCCTTTTTCCATTGTTTTGGTATTTGTAATGTCTTTTTTTTTTAGTATGTAATGTCTTTTTTATCTGAGAGCTTGTATTTATTCATCCATGTTTTTGCAGCTTTATAAATATTAAATATATAAATATAATTGTTTAATCCAGCTGAATTGTATTTTAATTTATGATGTATTAATCCTTCCTCATTTTTAAGTAATTATATGAACTTTTATTTCAGAGTTCTTTCTTCTTGACTTAGGATGTAACTTTTATTATTTAGCAGTTATTAAATGTACATTAGGATCTCGTTCCAGGTTATTTGTATAGTTTCTTAAATTATTGATTTTACCAATACAACATTATTTAGATTATGCATAAATGAGGTAAATTAGCATATTATTGGGCAAGTTTTTCTTATTGCTCTTATTAGATGTCTTGATTAACAGTAGTAACTTATTTTTCTGGTTATACTTTGGAGTTATTTAATTTAATTTAATTTCAATAGAAACAAAATTGAAAACCTAATGAAGTCCTTATCTTTTCTTGTTCCTTACCAAATATCAGCTAGCTAGCTAGCCAAATGACCAAATAAAAACCTACATACTGTTAAGGAGTTTAAAAATTTACTCTTAATAGTAATGATCACTATTTAGATAATTAGAGATTAATATTATAAATGATTTGTAGCTGCATGATACAATATTTATGATATTGAAATTTTGCTTTATGTTTAGTAATAGTACTTTTTAAAATATATCACCAACATAGTAATGTACCATATCATTAGTCTTCTAAATTATTTTTAATATTTATATATTTTTCTTTCTGTCATACACATATACAAATATACATGATACTTCTTTGGCAAATTCTTATTTTTAGACATTGAGTTTGCTTCTTCCTTTATAGCATGAGAGATGATGTGAATAAATTAGGATGTTGCAGATATTTTAGGATGTCCATTTCTGTGTGGGTCTGCAATTTTTCTTTGGAATAAGTTCTTCATAATGAAATTCTACATGAAAGGATGAAATTGTTTTTAGTTTTCTTATACTAATTTGCCAACTGTCCTGTTCTCAGCAGTTTAATGTTTTTACCTGCAATGAATGAGATTGTTTCCTTAGAGATTTTGATCAGAATTGCACTAAACTTAAAATAAATTGGAAGTATCTGACAACCTTTCTGTACTCAGACTACACTTCCAAGAATGTTGTACTTCTCTGGTCACATATATTACTTAGTAATGTTTTATTATGGAAATATTACATATTTCCTTAGTATAGAAAGTATGAACATTTTTTCATATAAATCTGGCAATTTCCTTACTAGTATTATTTTTAGTTTTAACTTTTTACAAATTTTATATCTCTCTAGAATGGAATATTTTCTGACTATTCTTTTTCAGAAAACTTTTGAGTTTTACATGTTCAATGTACATATGACTACTTTATGAACTTTCAAATTAATTTTAAGTTTTTCCCATATGCTTTTTGGTACATATTAATTTTACAAAATATTGGGTTTCATCGTGGCATTTTAATACATATATCTAACAAATGCTGATCTCAAATTAATGTTTTCCTAACTTTAGAGATGCTGAAGCTGAAGACTTGAGTGATTATTAACTTTCTTGAGTTATGTGGTTGGTCCAGGGGTGAAACTTGTGCTGAACTTAATTTTCTAAATTCTCAGGATGGTGCTTTTTGTATCACATCTTATTTCTCAAAAAATAAATTAGTATAAATACAATTCCCTAAATAAACAATTTGTTATAGCACCAAGAGACTCTGGCCTGGTGAGAGTTCTGTTCGACTCATATCAACATCTTTTAACACTAACACTGTCTAAAATGTCTAAAATGAGCCTGATATGAGGAACGTTCAAAATCTGGAATGGAAGCTACACAGCTTCAGTGGGTAGAATCATGACAGTTGAGTGAAAGGAAACCAGGTTACTGGCACATCAGGCCAGAACTCTCCAGCCAGAGAGCTGTTCTCAGGTGAAGTAGGGAATGGAGCCACCTGAAAGTGTCCAGGCCAGGCTGGAAACACAGCACCTGAACATGGGGCAAAGAGGATAGGAATATGGACAAAGAAATCTCTGTTTTCCCTGAGCTTTCTATGATTATTTTTTCATCTGGCTTTGAAGTACCTAATTCCTAGGTCAGTCCTGGGAGTTAAGACTTAATTCTGAAGGCTATATTCAACATGACTATCATTACCACTTGTGGGGTGAATTGAAAAGAACAAATTTTCTAAATCTCATTTCATTTTGTAATTTTAGCCTTCTTTCATAACCTTATAATAAATTCCAATGGATCTCTAAATGGAGCCCTGTTTGTATTCTACTCTTTTCATCATTTATTTATCCCTTTTTGTTTACTGTCATGAGTAGTGACTAAACAGAACAATGATAAGCAGCAAACACAAGCTTATAAATTATTGAGGGGAGTTAGTAAGTTTGACCTAGTCTTCAGTGAAAAAGAAAATCTATTAGCAGGCCAGACAATTACCAGCTTTCCCTTTCTCAGCTTAATTGCATTTGTTTATCCATTCATTCACCCATCTACATGGTCTTTGTAATTTGTCAGCTAGCGCTGAGCTTGTTGTGGAGCAAACTCTGAAACATGCAAAGGTGCTTTGGTCTTAAGAAGTCCTCACTAAAAGTAAGAAACTGTGCAGTAAAAGCAGGATGGGATGAAGGTAACAAAAGCTTGGAATATTTAATGTCCTGAAAAATGACTTTGATTCCACCCCAGCCCTCTTAAGACAATAGCAGATGCTTCTGAAATGGCCTCATTCTGTTCTTTTCCTTTTCTCCTCCGAGCAAACTGAGGATGGTGGGAGGAGACTTCAGGGGTGGAGGACTGACTTGGGTTTGTGGTTAAGAAAAGCAGAAGGAATTCTGCTCCCTGTTCCACTTCAAACATTATCTATGAGTGAAGAATGCAAATCTGAGGAAGTTCTGGAAGCAGGTGAGAGTTGTTACCAAATCAGAAAGGTAGATTCAGGTTGCACCATTAACTAATCCCTTAATTTTTCTTGGCCTTAGGTTTTCTATCTATAAAATGGGAGTGGTAACATCGACTTTTGATAATAGTCATAGGGTTGTTGGGACAAATGAGATAATGATGCTAAAGTTTTTATTTTTTAGAATCCTAAATGCTATGTAAGAATGGAGCCAGAGAAGACCTAGAAAGGCAAATACAATTCTGAGTAACGAGGGCAAGGCAGGCAGCATCACAATCCTGGACTTCAAGTTACACTACAAAGCTACAACGATAAAAATAGTGTAGGATTGGCAAAAACAAACAAACAAACAAACACAACAACAAAAACAAAACAAAACAGAACAAAACATATGGAAATCATGGAATAGTACTCAGCCATAAAGAATGAGAAATTAGATTCATTCATAGGAAAATGGATACATATTGAGGATATACTCCTAAGTGAAATAAATAAGTCACACATGTGCAAATACTGAATAGTTTCTCTGGTGGAATAAACTGTAATAGTATATAAGATCCTAATGAAATAACTGACATTGTGAAATGGGAAGAAAAGGGCTAAAGGTGTAGTGGATATGGGAAGGGTAGGGGAAAGGCAATAAGGGAAAAGAAAAAATGTGAGAAAATGAAAA
>NW_022900945.1:32535194-32595528 GCF_012274545.1 Fukomys damarensis | reverse complement strand
AAAAAAAAAAAAAAAAAAAAAGAATAAAACAAAACCAGACTCATGGATCAGTGCAACAGAATAGGAGATACAGAAACAACTCCAGGTGCACTCTGCTATATTAAGTTTGACAGAAGGGCCAAATCCCTTTGCTGGAAGAAAGACAGCATTTTTAACAAATAGCTCTGGGGAAACTGGCTATCTACATGCTGAAGGTGTAGAACCTAGACCCATATCTTTCATCACACACTAGACTAAAATCAAAATGGGTCAAAGATTTAAATATTAGAACAGAAACAATCTGTTGGAAGACAAAATAGTAAATTTCTGGAAGAGAGGTGTGGCCAGAGACTTTCTGAACAAAACCCTAGTTGAACAAGAAATAATACCATCAACAGATGGGGTCACATCAAATTAAAAAGCTTCTGCACAACAAAGGAAACCACCAACAGAGTGAAGAGAAAACCTACAGAATTTTTTTCCAGCTACTCTCAGACTAAGGACTAATCTCTAGAATATTAGATCCCCCTAATTTAAAGATCCAATTAAAAATGGGCATCTAAAATGAATAGACAGTTTTCACATGAAGAAATGCAAATGGCCAATAAATATATGAAAAGATGATCGACATCAGTGAACATTTGTGAAATAGAAATCAAAACAATACTGAGACTCCATCTCATTCTGGAGAGGATGGCTACCATCAAGAAATCCACCAATATCATGTAGAGGTACAAGATCCCAACAATGAATGTAACTGTACTGTATCCCTAAAATGTACCAATAAACTCAATTAAAGCCAAAAAAAAAAAAAGAAATCCACCAATATCATGTAGAGGTACAAGATCCCAACAATGAATGTAACTGTACTGTATCCCTAAAATGTACCAATAAACTCAATTAAAGCCAAAAAAAAAAAAAGAAATCCACCAATAATAGCAAGTAGTGGTGAAAGGGTGAGGAAAAAGGAGCCCTTCTCTATTGTTGGTGGGACTGTAAAGTGATACAACCACTATGGAAATCAGTATGGTGATTCCTCAGAAAACTAAAAGAAATCTCATTTGATCCAGCTATTCACCTTCTAGCTATATTCCTACAAGAGTTAAAGACATTATACAACAGTGCTATATGTATACCTATGATTATAGCAGCACAACTCATAATAGCTAAATTTTGGAAACAGCTTGTATGTCCATCAAGAGATTAATGAATAAAGAAAATTTGATATTTATATACAACGAAGTACTACTTTGTTGTAAAGGATAATTTGAGTCATTTGTAGGAAAATGGATGCACCTCGAGGCCATAATGTTACATGAAATAACTCAGATGCACAAGGTTAAATATCATATGGACTCTCTTACAGAAAAAACTCACCATATATAGAAATATATCTATATATCATAAAAGACCAATAATAGGAAAAAAGGTACTGTATTATAACTCAGCATGAACAATGTATGTAAAAGTGTGCCTTGACACCACAATTGTCTTATATATTTTATGTGTTCTTTGGCCTATTGGTCTGGTTTTCAATCTGTATATATGATAATTAACTTTATTAGGTCTTATAAATAAATGACTTTGATGCTGGAAAATTAAAAGGGGATGGAGATAAAAGATAAAATAATTTCCCTACAGTAAATGTAATCATCACCTTATGCAAACATGTACTAATACAAGTAAAAAATGCCATTCAAAAATAGGTGCTGTTATTATTGTTGATAATCTCAGAATTCTTTTGCATAAGAGATGTTCTTTATGCTCTAATTCGTCAGCACAGCTTCATTAGGATTCTCTGTGACAGTTCAGCGACTATGGTGCATCACTCACCACGCACCCGTCACTGATGCAGTTACACGCTGAGAACTTGGTGTTTGGGGCAGAAGCCAGTCTTGACTTCTGTTCAGAACTTCAGAGGATTCCCTAGCTCCATGTCTTAGGGGGCTTGACGGATGCTCTTGGTGCCTAGGATTTTATGGAAAAGCTTCACAAATCTTGCTGTCAAACACCTTTGCTGATATCTTAGGAAAGTCTCCATCTTACATGGTTCTGGGTGAAGAAACTTAAGTCAGTGAATTTTTTGTCTTTTTACAAAAACGACATTTAAATAAATCAAAATACTCTTACTTAAAGAGAGGCTAGGTAGTGAGACCGGAGATGAGGAGGTACAAGTCCCGTTTCAGTTCTAGCTCTGAACTGTACTGCCTTTGATTAGACTGTAGTCTTAGTCCATTACATTTTGTTTGTCTCACTCCCTTTTCTAAAGAAGCAGTTTTCTTTTGGCCGTTTGTTAATGTTTCAGAAAGTTCATGGAGATCCTTGTCAGTAGAGGATCTAGCAAACTAAATTAGCATTATCATTCTTTAGCACACTGGAAAAACTTTTCCCTGTTATCAAAAAGCAGTTTCCTTAATGAGGTAAAATTATTACACTTCATCGCATGGTATCCTTTATGGGTGGCCTGTTGTGTTTGGCAAAGAAATGTGGAATAGCACATTTGTTTGAAGAAACTTTTCCCTCTCCAGAAGGAACATGTAATCTTGGTACAAAACAGTGGAAAATTGAGCAGAGGGTTTATTGTTTGAACATTCGGTCACTGACCTTCTTAATCTGGGAGGTTGCTACATCTTCACGTACCTTCTTTATGTGAAAGTTTATGGATACACACGACAAAGTGGAAGCTGCTTTGTCCTAACTATGAGGTATGGTGGGTAACAAATGGTGCATTCTGTATTATTTTAACCGCTAGTACTTTAAGAAGTCCTTAGAACTCTAAGTAACACAATAGTCCAAACAGGTATAAGCATAAATCTTTGGTCAAGATCTAGGCTAGCTTGCTTTTCACTGTTTCATTTGTGCAGGTAGGATGAAGAGTTAGAAATATACATGGTCAGACTACACTACGGAAGCAGGGCTGGCTTCTTGAACCTGTAACCTCTGAGGTCATACATCGCATCACGCTTAGAGGAGCCCATCTCCTAGCTCAGTGTTTTGGCATCACTATTTTGAAATTTTTATTTTATTTTATTTTATTTTGGTACTGGGGATCAAACTCGGGTCTTTGCACTTGCAAGGCAGGCAGCAGAACCACTGAGCTAAATCCCCAGCATTTGAAATTTTGAATAAGGGCATCATTTGAACAAAGGTCTCCACATGTCCATTGTGCACTGGGTCCCACAGATTCCACAGCAGTCTTGCCCTTAAGTCATTAGCAGTTTTATTAACTGAGACTTTCAAATATTGACCAAAAGAGAATGAGGTGAAGTGGAATTGTCAGGGTTAGGGAATACCAGGTAAAGAAATAAATAGAAATTTCTGTCTCCTTAATTCCTATATTTATAAGCCAGAAAAATATTCTCTGGGAAAGAAATAGAGAATAGATCTAGGGATATGTGATTTTTTTTTCTTTTCATCATGAGCAGCTTTGGGTGACAAATCTGGCTCTGTCACTCAAATTCCAGTGTCAGGACTTTGTGTGGCTCCTTTCCAAACGGGGGCTGTCCTGGGCAAGTGCTTCTACTTGTGACTCTTGCTATTGTCCAGCTTCTGACAGAACCCACCCGCTTCATGGCTATGTGCTGAGGTCACCTCCTCTGTGAGCCGACCCTCACCATGCTATTTAAAATTGCAACCCACTCTCATTTTCCCTCTTGATTCTCCATTTTACTAATTTTCATTTAAATGCGTAAGTCTTGACACACAATAGGTGCTCGAAGCCATCAGTTGGATAAAGGCATGGAGAATGAGTTGATAAAATACCTTCGTAATGGTTAAAGCCAAGCCTTAAAGAGAATAAAAGTGGCAGCCCTCCTGTATCCTCTCTACTCCTCAGCTGGGCCTAGTTCTGTTCACACTCATCCAAGCTCCCCCTTCAAACAGTACCATTTTCGAAAGCCTTAAGATCCAGGAGTTTTCCAATTTGAGCCTCTTTATATTAGGAATGGTACTTTCCAGAGTCCCCACAGAATGGAGCTAAGACCCTGTTCCTTGTGGAAGAGGACTCGGAGAAGTTCATGGAATGTTGCTCCTCCCAAGGAGGCCTCTCTGTGCCCCAGGGAAGCCAGGGCTCCTTTCCCTGCTTTTCACTGTGGGCTTTGCGCCCTTCCAGGGAGGAACTCTGTGGGGATACCTGTCAGCGAGACATTCTCTTTGTGCTTCATCCTGCTCTGGTCAAAGCTGCAGGTGACACTGTGTCATCGGTTTCACAAGTGTGAAGTAGATGTCAAGTGACTAGTATATTTCAGTAGCTCTCCCTTTGTACAAAAGTCAGCTCTTTGTTAAAATATATACTAACCTGAAAATAGCCTTGAGACTTTTAATGTACCAAATATAATATTTAATCAGTTTGAAGCAGCTAGGCTTTTGAATTATATTTGAAAGCTGAAGTCCGTGGCTGAAAGGTACCTTGGGCATTAATTTAATAAAGTATAAGTTGTATATGAATGAAATAATAGAGGAAGGACATAGAAGTGAGTAATTAAGTAGAGTCTGTATTTGGCAACTCAAAGTGCCTTCTTTAAACAATTGTTTCTGCATACTTTCATCATTTTGCCTTCATTGTCTTTAAATTATTGAGGACTCTGACTAATCTAAAATTCAATTTACTGATGTAAGAAATGAATGGTCCCATCACAGTAATTTAGTTTTCAGTTTGAGAGCCTAACTACTACATCCAGCACTTAATGTGCTTAAAAACATTTTATTTAGTGAAGACTGTCACTTTGCTTTATATAATTATAGGCATATGTATTTATATTTTTCATTTTTTGCAGTCCTTGTAGTGACTTTTTAGACACTTGAAACCACGTGAAATAAACATAATAGTAAAGATTATTTTATTTCGTAGCCAGGAATTGGTGAAACACATTTTAATAAAAATTCAAACAGGGCTGGGGATTCAGCTCAGTGGTTCCTCTGCCTGCCTCACATCTTAGAGTAAAAAAGTTTTTCTTTTCTTCCCAAAATGAAGTCTGTGAGTTGTTATATCTTGGTACATTGGGTGCTTGCCTTCTGATTGTTCCTGAAGCATATGAAAACTATTTCAGTGTAGGAGAACAGTTCAAGTGAGAAGCTTGTCTTTGAGTTTTAGTCTAGGTCAAAGAGTCTAAAGGTTTTAAGTACATCCAAAAGTGAAATAATCCTTGCAAACTCCCTGAATACTATCCCTTTTTATTTTCCCAGGGAGAAAGGGGATAGCTGAGCTGGCTTCCTGGGTAAGGCAGGGTGGGGAAAACTGGCATTTCCCAGAGTGTTGGGCAGGGAGGAGAGGGGATGTGTTGTTTCCATGGACACCAGTGCTCCGTTTTTCCTCTAGGTGGTGACAAATGTGACTGGATTCAGCCTGATGAGGTGTAGACTAGTGGGAATTTATTCCCATAAACTTTTTCCAATTTCCCTGCATAACCTTTATACAAGTATGTTACTTCTCAGCTAGAATTACTTTGTGATCTTACACTGGAGATTTGTTCAACTCTTTCTAATAGGATATGCTTAGGTTAATGGGATAATTTAAAAAAGTATTTTAATTTTAAGAAAATCATCAAAAAGCATGTTTCAAGAACCTTTCTACCCATGTGACTGAATGCTCTTAAGGTGCAATGACTCTTAGGATTTTTTTTTTTTTTTTTGCATTTGGAGCCTCAGTGGAAATTCCTGGTGCTCCTGAGTAACTGAACATAGCTTTTCTCAGGAATATGTGTGGCTTCAGTAAGAGTTTCAAGGTAGTGAGGGTGAGCCTTAATTAACAAAAAGAAAAAGGGTAGACTTACATATTCATTGAAGGCATGATTTCATTTAGTTAGCTAGGAGGCAGAAGCAGTTAGAAGTGGAGCTTAAGACCACATAACTCACACAGACTGGTAAAGTAACCTTTAGACAACAGCTGTAATGTAAGAGGGCTATGCCAAGAACAACAGAGCACAGTGGAGTTCCTGTCCTTTCAAAGCGGGACAGCTGAAACGGTGGCTGGGTTTGACAACAAAACAAAACAAACAACAGTTCAGGCGAAGGTTTTCTGAAGAAGGGAAGACATAATAATTAGAAGTTAGACATTTTAAAAAGTATTGCCTTATGGAAAAGGGACAACTTCTCAATGGACTCCTGGTTCCTTATCACTGGCAAAAGGAAAGGTTTTCACTTACTGAATCCTTTCTGGGTAGAACTGAGATACTGTATTCATTTAATAAAAATCCTAAATTAGAATTAATATTATTAGTTATGCCATTAGAATTTGAAAAGCAAAGATAGAAAGCCTCCTACCTACCTAGATATAGCAAAAGTTTTAAAAAAGTATTCCTTTCTGCCTGATGGCTAACTTCAGTAGCAGAAAAGGTGAGAAATTAGGGTGTTGATTCCCAAAGATTGCTGCCTTAAAAATTATATCAAAAATTGCAGTGAATGATGGAGAATTGTGTCACAGATTTCCAAGTTCCTGCCAAGTACAACATTTTATAAAATAAAAAATAAAATAGCTGGGTCACTTAAGAAAAGCAATTAATTTCTTGCCTTGACTCTTTCCCAGAACAAACATAAAATTCCATTATTGTCCTTACCAGCATTAGCGAAATGTTTTCCAAATCCATTGCATGCACTGCATTCCTCTACCAGGATCTTATTCAGTTTATAACTGTACTGGAAGCTGATCTCTGAGAATTAATCTGATACATGCTTTTACCTACTTTTCTTTTGTTTAATGCTTCACTTAAGTATACCAACATTTACTTTCATTCTGTTAGGCTTTCTGGGACATACTATGGACACTAAAAATAAAAAGTTGTAGGTTATTTTATTCCTTTTACATCCCTACTCCCTTTAAATAATTTGAACTTTTTGCTGCATGCATTGCTTTAAAGTTTCTAAAACCAGGAATCTGAGTTTTGACCTAATGTCTGTCAAATAGAATTTGCATTTTTAAGGTACACAGCAGGTGAACGATAGCTAACCAATCTATCTTAAAAGCTTTGACTGCTGTTGAAGACGTAGGCACCATCTATGAAAATCAGGAGCTTTTGCCCTGAACTCCTACAGAGGGTCGCAAAGGTTAAGAGAAACAGAAGCGAGTCCACGGAGGCTGACAGTTCTGTTTTTCCACTTACAGGGGCTCATGACAGGGGCAGCTAGCAACCTGCCATTCCTCTAAGCAACTCCCTTAATGAGTTATAACTGCGCGCAGACTTACTGTGATGGCTTGGAGTCTTCCCTTTACCAGCTCAGCTTCTTCCATTCTAGAAGTCGAGGACAGTCAGACGCTGAAGGAAGTCCAGAGCTACCATAAATCAAGTCGCCTCCTTGGGGAAAGTAGCAGGGGTGACAGAAGAGAAGCGGGAAGAAATCCTCTCCTTGCACCAGGGAGAAATGGAGAAATTCCTGACTTGTCAGGAGCTTCTCTCGGCAGATGCACGGATCAGGCCAGACAGACACATGTAATGAGGGTGTGCTGGGGAGGCAGACGCTGAGGCTGCTGGCACGAAGTTGACTGACAAGTTTGAACGGCAGCGGCACAAGCCCTTTTCCTTCAGGAGCTGCCAGCTCTTTGTTGTAATGTGCACAGTTAGCAAGGCACATTTTCTTATTAACTGTTCCTTACCCAGTCCATTATTTTCCCTGAGTGGCACAAGAAAGCAAGATATTAGTGCTCAATCAGCCTGTGCTCCAGCAATCTGCAACCCCCGACCCTGACCCTGTGCCCACCCCCATGGGTCTGTGTGGGTCTCTACCGAGTTAGTTTACCTGTGCTCTCCCTCCAGAGCTCACAAGAAGAGAGTCTCAGCTTGCCTGGGTACAAGTGCCAAGCCACTTGTTTGCCTTTCTCCTTCTGTTTGGCTTTAATAATAATTGAACCTTCCAGAGTTACTTTTGAACTTCATGTTGTGTGTTTATATCAGGCTGTGCTCCTCTCCCCCACATTCCCACTTTCAGCAATTTGTTGCAAATGTTGGAACCATAGGTCATGGAGGTTAACAAAGGTGTTAATGTGCTAATATTAAAAAGTTGGCCCACCACAAGTGCTCAGCGTGGTTCGAGCTGCAAGTGCCACCCTGTGTTGGTGCTTGGCTTGGACTTGCAGTTCTTTCTTGGACCTTGTTCAGAAATGATACTCTTGGCTTTCAGGATGATGTCCATTTTGACCTCATAAGTTATGCAAGAGAAAGGAGTGAGCTTTTGAAAGTGTGATAAAACATTCTGTAGACATCAGCAGCCCGATACTATAAACACTCTCTTGCCCTTTAGAAAAGGGCAGTGAAACCCAGTGAAACTCAGGTCAAAATAGACACAATGCTTTGCCATTGACTATGTCTGTTTCCTTTCCCATACTGGTTCTTTACTAAAGTTTTGATGTAGTGATCCTAATATTACCCGCCTCATTATTATGTGTTTGTATGCTATCAAGCACCCTCCTATCAGTGTGACCAAAGAAGTTAAAAGGACAAACCGAACACTGAACATGTGGTTAAATTTCCTTTGTGTTTTTGACCTTAGTAATAGTGACATCTAATATTTACTGAGCATTTTCTATAAGCACATGTGTTTCATCATATTTATCTTACAAGATGTAAGCAATAGGTGCTATCTTTGTTTAAAAACATGGCAACAGGTCCAGGAAGGCAATCTGCCACATAGCTAAGAAGTAGTAAAGCCAGGACTGGGGCCTCAGCTGCCTGACTTTATAACAGCAATTATGAAGGCTTGCCCAAGGACACCAGGCAAGGTCAGGCACAGGCTGAAGGTTAAATCAGTTATCATGAAAGAGTTGGACTCTACCATCCTCCTTAGACACTTAGGGCTGGATCAAAACCCATTGGGCAGAATCTTGTGGGGTCTTCTTGTAGAGAAATAAGATTTCTCCATTTTGTCATTTGGAACTTCCCAGGTAAGGAGTCCACATGCAGTCAGTTACATTAAGATGAAATGCACCCTTTTCAAGAATCTGAATCATATTTGAGTATGGTCTATTTATCCTTGTTATTACATCCTCAAAAGAAACATTTAGGAAGACTAGAGAATAGAAGAATTGATTATACTTGGGCTGAGTTTGATTACTAGTGGATGAGTATTCAAGCTAAAAGAAATAAAACCTTTAAAACTTTTGTTTATGTGCAGATCCTGGCTGAAGTTACAGATAAAGCAGTCGTGATAAATATCTCAGTCAGAATTGTAATCTTGCCACCCAGAACAGATGGGCAGTCATTCAATTATTAATCTGGATCTTTTCCTAAAATCAGCTTTTCTCTCCAGTCTCATTTTTGCTGTAGGAAAAACTCAAGGATTTCCGTGTGTGTGTGTGTGTGTGTGTGTGTGTGTGTGTGTGTGTGTGTGTGAAGTGATTAGATAAAACAAAAGAATCAGAGAATTTAGGAAGGAGCAGAGTTATGACAATTGGTATCACCATGTATTTATTAATTTTTCTAGTTGGTAGTACTAATAGTTGCTAGTATTTCAAGAATTTGTTACTCATTCATCTTTTACATATTTATTGAGCACCTACCAGTCAGGCACAGTGCTAAGTATTTGCACTGCATAAATTAACAAAATTCCCATTCTCCTGAAATTTGAATTCTGGTAGGCAATAAAAGACAAATTAGTAATTAAGAAGAATATGGTAGATGAGCAGGCTATTATGTCTTCCTGAGTCTTCTAAGAAACAAATGCTGTGGGTAGTATTCTAAATGTTAGGTTAAATGTGCAAAATTTTATTGTGTATATGTATAGTGCTAGGGAGCTGGACAGAAAGGGCTGGAGCTAGGACAGTTTGAGAGACTCAAGTAAAAGAGAGAGGGAGGGAAGTCTTCTTGAAACAGCGTAATCTACAATGCAGTCTAAGGAACACCGACAAGGGTATCAGAGAGTCTTGGGTCCAAAGTCAGCTGCCAGGGTGGTCCTATGTCTTCAGGGAATGAGCCTACTTTAGTATTCCTGCCATTCTTAGTCACTGGCTGGGAGTGTCCCTGGGAGACATGGCTGAGAATGTAAACAAAGGGATGGATTTCAGAGCACAACATCTGGGACCTTTGATCAACCCTACTTCGGAGGATGGATGTCTGAGAGGCAAATTCTCATTACAGCCACAGTGATAATACTATGGAAAGAAAGAACAAGGGAGGAAAATAAAAATTTAAATTTAGAATTGGACCATTAAAATAGCTTCAATGAGAAAAAATGGGAATAAGACCTTAAGAAGTGTGTGTAGAGTTAGCCATTAGTATGTCAAGGAAAATAGTGTAACAGGACAGGCCTGTGCAGAGGCCCTGTATGGGCCGTACCTAATATGTTGTAGGAACAAAGCTAGTGTGATTAGTGAGGGAAGGGTAACAAAATGTGGTTGGAAATGCAACAGGCTCTAATCCATTCAGAATCTTGTGGATCCTTGTAAGAAGTTTGTCTTTTACTCTGTGTGTGGTGAGAAGCCACTGAGATGTTTTAAATAGAGGATCATTTGGTAAGAATGGGAGCAGGTTTGTAATAGCTAAAACTTGGAAACAACCCATTTGGCCATCAGTTGGAGATTGGATAAAGATGTGGTTTTTCTGTAAAATGGAATACTACTCAGCCATAAAGAATGAGAAATTAGAGTCATTCATAGGAAAATGGATGCATATTGAGGATATACTCCTAAGTGAAATAAATAAGTCACACTTGTAAATAATGAATAGTTTCTCTGGTGTGAATAAACTACAATAGTAATAAGATCCTAATGAGATAACTGACAATGTGAAATAGGAAGAAAAGGACTAAAGGTGTAGGGGAAATAGGAAGGGTAGGGAAAAGGCAGTAAGGGAAAGAAAAAAATGAGAAAATGAAAAAATGGAAATAAAATATTTGTAAATAGGGAAGGGAGGAGAGGGTGAAGGGAGGGCAGGGATAAGGGAGAAAAAATGAGAACCAAGAGCTGTCATGTTAAGGTACAAGATCCCAATGATGAATGTAACTGTACTGTATACCTAAAATGTACCAATAAATTAAATGAGAAAAAATAAAAGTATGGGAGCAGGAAGACTAGGTAGGACTCTGTTGTAATAATGCAGGTAAGAAGAGATGGTGGCTTGATCTAAAGTGGTAGCAATGAAGGTGATAGGAATTGCTTGAAATGTGGATATATTTTAATCTTCTTGATAGAACCAATAGGATTGCCTGAGATTGGATTTAAGATTTGAGAGAAGGAGAAGATTCTGGATAATTCTAAGACTCTTGGACTGAGAAAATAGAAGTTGCCATTAATTGAGATAGGGAAGCCGGTGAAATAGTATTTTTGGTTATTGTTGTTTTAAGGTGAGGATAGATACCAAGAGCTCAGTTTTCAACAGGTCAATTATCTACATGGAAATGTTGAATAGGCAATTATATGTGGAGTTTGGAGTTTGGAATGAAATCTCAGATTGACAAAATTTATTATACCTCTAGCAGTAAGCTGGGTCACAAAATACCTAGTATATTTTATAGAGCGACATAGTCTAGTGAGAGTATACTAAAAGTATGTATTCATGACCAGATTCAGCCTTTTGTAAAACAGAGATACAGTAAATTTCTAGTTCTAGTTAAGCTAATTTTACTAAATATTTTGTTGCCTGTCAACTGGTGTAAAAGAGGATGACAAGAATGAAAAGTTATAATACATTACCTAAATTTATACCAGAAGTTATGGGGTGCAAGAGTCTAGGAAGTACCTTTTCTTACAGTGAATTTTCTATCTGGTTGGAGAGATGAGACACATACTTGAAGTAATTAAAGGATATAAAAAAGATTTACATTTATTGTGGGGAGTTGGAACATGTATATAACACATTATTTTAATTCTTTTTACTTCCCGATTCCCTCCATGAAAACATATTATAAATATTAATAAAAAATAAAAAAGTAAGCTAGTTGTCTTTTACTCCAGTAAGACAAAAGGCTCGCTGTTGCACTGGTTAGGACAGGACAGCACAGCATGGTGCAGTGGTGGCAAACCATAGCGCACGTGTGGCAGTGGGCGGGCAGAGACCTCTTGCTCAGCATGTGAGCCAACTCACCCCAAACCTTGGAAGTGGGCAGCTGAAATATTTCCCAAATCTAAAAATGCGTTTAGAAAATTATACAGGCTGGGGATTTAGCTTCGTGCTTCTGCTGCCTGCCTTGAGAGCACAAGGACCCAAGTTTGAGCCCCAGTACCAAAAAAAAAAAAAGAAAATTCTACAACATTTGCAGACAATCTACAAGCCATCAGGACGTCTACAAGGAATTTTCTAATATTTTAGCAGCTGTAAAGGAGATTTTTCGTAACTGATTTTTACAGTTTCTTAAGATGAAGACAGCTCTGTTTTCCTACTCTCCAGATAAAGACAGATTTGAAGAACTTGATCTTTCTTGCTTGCACTGCTTAGACTATGGAAATCTGGAAATTGAGCTATTAGAATTTCAAGAAAGCTCTATCTGGAAAAATAAATTCTGTGATGTGCATACAAGGCTTGAGAAGAGTGAGAAGATGGAGTGTGGAGGGCGGACAAAGGGCAGCACAGTTCTGAAAATGAAATCCCTGAAGTGTGGAATTCTCTGGCACAGAATTTTAAGTCAATGAAGGCACTTGGAATTGCTTTTCTTACTTTGTTTGGATCACCTTATGCTTGTGAGCAGTTGTTTTCAATTTTGAATTGTACCAAATCTGATATAACAAACAGCTAACAGATGACCTGAAAACTGCATGTGTTGCTATCAAACTAATGAGGTGTAAGCCAAGGTTTAACAAATTGTCAGTGTGCACACAACAGCAAAGATTGCAGTAATAGTGCAAAAGCTTTCCAAATGTGAACTTCTACCTTTCCATAAAAAGCTGTTTGGATCATTGTTTTTCTTTTAAGATGAAAGATGTTCATGTGTGAGTTGTTTGCTCTAAAGTAAAACCTCAGTATTCAGGTTTAATTGCAGTGTTGGTAAATCAGAGGGTTTTGGTTTGCAGTTTGGGTACTCGGTCTCTAAAAGGTTCACCATCATGGGCATAGTGAATAATAGTGTGTTGAGCACAAACACTAAGTACAAAACAAATAAAAAAAGATAAGAGAATGTGAGTTGCAGCAAAGCTAGTACATGGAAAAATAAGATCTCAAAAGCAGAAGGAGAACATAATGTGTCAGAGGTCCAGAAAGAAGAAAGTCCTGCCTGAAGCAGAGAGAGAATTGGATAGAAAGATAAATGGATGAGGGGATTGGGAGAGAAAAGATTGGATTCATGTTTTAGGAGAACAGGACCGTCAGTTTTTCTTAGGAGAGGAAGAGAGAAAGATTAGGTGGGAAGAGCTATTGAGAAGGTAGGAAATACGAAATGTGAGTGCTTGTGGAAAAAAATATTTAAAAATTGCTGATGTTCTATAAAATGAAAGGCCCTCGGAACTCTTCCTAGCCTTCAGAAGGCCAAAACATAGAGGCCCAAAGAGCATCGCTGTGGTCTGAGTGTCTCTTCTCAACTCATGTTGGATGTTAATCACCACTGAGAGGTGATTAGAGCAAAGGGATACCACGCTCATGAATGGATTAAGATATTTTATGGTAATGAGTCTGTGATAAAAGGAGGAGTTTGACTGACTCCCTTTTCCTGTCTCTTTCTCATGTGCTTTTTACCAAGTGATGCTGTCTGTCACATTATTATGATGTAGCACAAAGGCCCTCATCAGCTGACTTGCTTGGGATCACTAGGTCTCCAGAACCAAGAGCTCCCCCAACTCCTGTTGTTTATAACTTAGCCAGTGTGTGGTATTCTATTATAGCAACAGAAAATGGACCAACACATCCATGAAGAGAAAGGACAAAGTAAGAGAAGTAGGAGTATTTAAAGATGATGGCAATTGGAATGATTAGTAGGGGCTCTCCAAAACAATTCCAGTAAGGGATTAAACTGGAGAGTTGGATGAGACCTTGATAAATTCTAACTTAAATACGAGGTATAATAGAAAGATATGGGGAATGTGTAAATTAAAAAAATGATTATAGTAAAAGACATATTGCCATTCATCTCCCTCAAAATACTCTCTTGTGTTTCAAACACGTGGATCCCATCATTCTTACCACTGTCTGAAGCATTTCTGGAAGTACTCTTTCTTGGGTATCTTTAGTTGTGCTGTTTGGATTCTTTGATGTCCTGAATCAATTCAAAACTTTTCCTTTCAGAGAAATTTTGATATTGGGGAACAGCTGGAAGTCGTATCATGCCAGATGAAGAAGGTAGAAGGAGGACATACCGTCCTGATGTTTTGAGCCTGCTTTTCCACTGGATGGCATTTGGCAGCAGCATTCATCATATTTTTGGTCACACCTTGCAAAGACACTCACAAAAGAGGACTTCCAGAAATTCCTGCAATTGTTAAGAAGGAAGGGATAGGTGTGTTCAAAGGAAGGGGAAGTACTTTGAGGGGGGGGTTAATGGCAATGTGTCTTTTATGGTAATGCATTTTAAAATTTAAATATTCTCCATATATTTTGAAGCTCCCTTATACAAGACAGAAACTTGGATTAGTGATTTGTTGACAACCAAAAGCATAAAATCAAATGAAATAGTGGAAGGAAGAAAATTCAATAAAGCTGAAGGCAGGAAGTAAATATTCCTTGGATGTGTATGTGAAAAGACTTTTCTAGAGCCTTTTTGAAACCAGATCCCTTGTTAAGAACATGGCTGCTCACTCTTCAGACACTTCCCTCAGTGGTGGTGCTAACCTGAAAATGGGGAGTTTTCTTCCTATACTCTCTCAGAAAGACTCGGAAAATCCTGACCCTGAGTTTTATGTGTGTCAACCAGTCCTAATTAATTATTAATTAATTTGTTGCATTAGAGATTGCCTCCAGGTCCTCCATGCTCTCAGCCCTTTTTAATTTTTCATTTTGAGACAAGATCTCAATAAGTTGCTAGATTGCTCAGGCGGGACTAAATCTGAGGTCCTCCTGCTTCAGTCTCCCACAGGGCTGGAATTACAAGCACCTTCTCTATGCTTATTCTTGACTCTTTTCCACCTCACTGGGCAATGTGAGTTTTCTCTTGTTCTTCCCTCTTTAATAGATTCCTGGATGGAATTTAGTTGCTATAGGCCAGTAACAAAGAGGTCTGTGACTTGGATGACTTGGATGCTGCTTTGTTTTCTTTCTAAGGTGCTGTAAATAGTTGGGACTACTTATCACCCACTTCTGAGTTAGTAATGTGAGTGTTTTGGTTTAGAGGGTCAATAGGCTTCAAGGTGGTCTATAGGGTAGGTGTTTATCTCACTGAAACCTCCCAGCATCAGCAGAGTCAGAGTTGTTGCCTCCTTCTGTCTTCTCTTGGTCTCCAGGACATCTCACTCTCTTCACTTTTCTCCTACCTCACAAATCTCTCTCTTCCTCTCTCTCTCTCTCTCTCTCTCTCTCTCTCTCTCTCTCTCTCTCTCCCTCTCCCCCCACTCCCTCTCTCCCTCCCTCCCTCTCTGCCTTCTTTGCTCAATTTTTTTTTCTTTTCATCAACATTTTAAAAGTCCTGTGTGCTAAGGGTCGATTGTTGGTGATTTTTCTTTTCTCTTTGTCTCCACTCAATGCCTAGTAATCTTATAGAGTTTATCCTAATGCCATTAGATGCCAGGATTGCTTAATTGCTTATGTCTCTAGCCCAGACTTCTGTTACCTCTGACTGAAACTCACTTCCCCAGATGACTGCAGGATGAATCCCTCACCTTTGTCAGATCTTTGCCAGATGCTCCCTTCTTGATTATATCTTCCTTGAGCACACTGCATGAAGTCACAACCCCTCTCTCTGATGTTACCAATCCTCCTCACCTTGCTCTGTTTTAAACCAAAGCCCCTATTATTTCATACAATACTATGTATCTTAGCTACTTTTCTCATTGCTGGGATGAAACAACCAACATCCAAAGTTAAAAGAGGAAAGTTTTATTTTAGTTCACAGTTTGTGGAGGTTTCAGCCCATAGTCAGCTGTTCGTAAGGCTTGGTGGCATTGTAAGACAGAGAGACATCGAAGAGGAGAAACAGTTCATGGCATGGGAGGCAGAAAGCAGCAACAGCAGCAGCAAGCTTGCCATTATGTTTCATTCAGGCTACAGGCCTTCAGAGTGGTGCCATTGACACCCAAGGTGGGGCACCCTTAATCCCAATATCACATCCTTAATTCATAGTCACACATCCTAGTCCAGCCACTTTCAAAATTCCCCACCTATGACCATATGAGGCTTTGGGGTAGGGGATCTAGATGCAAACCATAACACCAGAAAAAACACTTTGTTGTTATTGTTGTTTATCATCTGTTCTTTCACAAGGAAGCAATCTCCACATAGTAAGGGGTTTTTGTCTGTATTCTAAGTGTGTAGAAAAGTCCTGGTAATTAATGGGAACTCAATAAATAAATGTTGAGTGATTATCATCACAATCCACTTTATTTTCCAAATATAGGTACTTTATAAGCCTGCTTAATGGACTAGGAAGGTTTTAATTTTTTTTTGTTTTTAACCACCACATGCTTATTGTACATATTTACTAGGTACAATGTAATGTTTGCTTCAGTATATGTATGCATTGTACAATGATCAAATGTGGATAAGTAATTTATCACCTCATTTACCATTTTTTTGAAATAAGAATTTTAAAAATATTTTGTTTCAGCTTTAATTGAGTTTATTGGTACATTTTAGGGATACAGTACAGTTACATTCATTGTTGGGAACTTGTATCTCTACATGACAAGTCTTGATTCTCATTTTTTCCCCTTACCTCTGCCCTCCCTTCACCCCCTCCTCCCCTCCCCATCTACAAACACTTTATTTTCATCTTTTCATTCTCTCACATTTTTTTCTTTTCCCTTTTTACTCTTCCCCTACCCATCCCACCTTCCCTACACCTTTAGTTCCTTTCTTCCCATTTCTAAATGTCAGTAATCTTATTAGAATCTTATGCATTGTTGCAGATTATTTACACCAGGAAAACTATTAGGTATTTACATATGTGTGACTTATTTATTTCACTTAGGAGTATGTCTTCAATATGTATCCATTTTCCTATGAATGAATCTATTTTCTCATTCTTTATGGCTGAGTAATATTCCATTTTATAGAAAAACCACAACTTCTTTATCCAGTTTCCAATGGATGGGCAAATAGGCTGTTTCCAAGATTTAGCTATTACAAACTGTGCTGCTATAAACATGGGTGCACATACTTCTCTGTGATATGATTCTTTTAGTTCTCTTGGAAAGATACCCAGCAGAGGGATGGCTGGGTCAAATGGAACCTCCAGTCCAAGCTCTTTGAGGTATCTCCATATTGATTTCCATAGTGGTTGCACTAGTCTGCACTCCCACCAACAATGGAGGAGGGTTCCTTTCTCCCCACAACCCCGCCAACATTTGTTATTGTGTGATTTCTTGATAGCAGCCATTCTTTGTGGGGTGAGGTGGAATCTCAGTGTTGGTTTCATCTGCATCTCTCGAATGACCAGTGATGTAGAACATTTTTTCAAATATTTTCTTGCTGCTTTTACTTCTTTGTCTGAGAAATGTCTGTTCATCTCGGATGCCCATTTTTGAATCGGGTCTTTATATTTGGGGGGACTGATTGTTTTGAGTTCTTTCTATATCCTTGATAATAGTCCTTTGTCTGAGGAACAGCTGGTAAAAATTTTTTCCCACATTGTAGATTGTCTCTTAGTTCTGCTAATGGTTTCTTTTGAAGTACAGAAGCTTTTTAGTAAGATGAGATCCCAGTTATTGATTTTATCTGCTAGTTCCCGTGCTACTGAGGAGTAATGTCAGTAATCTTATTAGAATCTTATGCATTGTTGCAGATTATTTACACCAGGAAAACTATTAGGTATTTACATATGTGGGACTTATTTATTTCACTTAGGAGTATATCTTCAATATGTATCCATTTTCCTATGAATGAATCTATTCTCTCGCTCTTTATGGCTGAGTAATATTCCATTTTATAGAAAAACCACAACTTCTTTATCCAGTTTCCAACGGATGGGCAAATAGGTTGTTTCCAAGATTTAGCTATTACAAACTGTGCCGCTATAAACATGGGTGCACATACTTCTCTGTGATATGATTCTTTTAGTTCTCTTGGAAAGATACCCAACAGAGGGATGGCTGGGTCAAATGGAACCTCCAGTCCAAGCTCTTTGAGGTATCTCCATATTGATTTCCATAGTGGTTGCACTAGTCTGCACTCCCACCAACAATGGAGGAGGGTTCCTTTCTCCCCACAACCCCGCCAACATTTGTTATTGTGTGATTTCTTGATAGCAGCCATTCTTTGTGGGGTGAGGTGGAATCTCAGTGTTGTTTTCATCTGCATCTCTCGAATGACCAGTGATGTGGAACATTTTTTCATATATTTTCTTGCTGCTTTCACTTCTTTGTATGAGAAATGTCTGTTCATTTCGGATGCCCATTTTTGGATCGGGTCTTTATATTTGGGGGGACTGATTGTTTTGAGTTCTTTATATATCCTTGATAATAGTCCTTTGTCTGAGGTACAGCTGGTAAAAATTTTTTCCCACATTGTAGATTGTCTCTTAGTTCTGCTAATGGTTTCTTTTGAAGTACAGAAGCTTTTTAGTAAGATGAGATCCCAGTTGTTGATTCTTTCTGCTAGTTCCCGTGCTACTGAGGATTTGTTCATAAAGTCTTTTCCTATACCAATGTCTTCCAGAGTTCTGCCTAACTTACTTTCCAGCAAGTTTAATGTTTCTGTTTTAATATTTAGATCTTTAATCCATTTGGATTTTAATTTAGTGCATGGCGAAAGATAAGGGTCTAATTTTAATCTGTGACAGGTTGATATCCAGTTTTTCCAACACCATTTATTAAAGAGGCTATCTTTCCTCCACTGAGGATGGTGAGCTCCTTTGTCGAAGATGAGGTAGCTGAGTACATCTGCATTTGTTTTTGTGTCTTCCAGTCTGTTCCATTGATCCTCAGGCCTATTTCTTTGCCAGTACCATGCTGATTTTATCACAGTGGCTTTGTAGTATAGTTTCAAATTGGGAATTGTTACACCTGGTGCCATGTGACTGTTGCCTATAATGGCTTTTGCTATTCTAGGTCTCTTGTGGTTCCAAATGAATTTTTGGATTCTTTTTTCTAGTTCTGTGAAATATAGTGTTGGAATTTCAATTGGCATTGCATTGAATGTATATAGCAGTTTCGGTAGTATGGCCATTTTCACTATGTTGATTCTTCCTACCCAGGAGCAGGGGATATCTTTCCATTTTTTTATATCCTCTTCGATTTCTTTTTTCAGAGTGCTGTAGTTTTCAGTGTAGAGATCTTTTGTTTCTTTTGTTAGATTGATTCCTAGATACTTCATTTTTTTGGATGCTATTGTAAAAGGAATTTTTTCCCTTATTTCTCTTTCTGTCTGTCTGTTATTTGTGTATAGAAAGGCTATTGATTTTTGGGTATTCACCTTGTATCCAGATACTTTACTGAATCTGTCAATTAAGTCTAGAAGTTTTTTGGTGGAGTTTTTTGGATCTTCAATGTAGAGTATCATATCATCAGCAAATAATGATAGTTTAACTTCTTCCTTTCCTATCTTTATTGCTTTAATTTCTTTCTCTTGTCTAATTGCTGTGGCTAATGTTTCCAGAACTATATTGAAGAGAAGTGGCGATAGTGGGCATCCTTGTCTTGTTCCTGATTTTAACATGAAGGTTTTCAGTTTTTGGCCATTCAATATGATGTTGGCTGATGGTTTTTCATAAATAGCCTTTATTAAATTGAGGTATAGACCATCTATTCCAATTTTTTGCAGGGTTTTTATCATGAATGGGTGTTGAATTTTATCAAATGCTTTTTCTGCATCTATTGAGAGGATCATATGGTTTTTGTCCTTGACTTTGTTAATATAATGTATTACATTCACTGACTTTCGTATGTTGAACCACCCTTGCATCTCTGGAATAAATCCGACTTGGTCATGATGGATGATCTTCTTAATAATCCTCTGTATTCTGTTTGCTAGTATCTTATTAAGGATTTTTGCATCTATATTCATTAAGGAGATTGGTCTGTAGTTCTCCTTTTTGGTTGTATCTTTCTCTGGTTTGGGAATCAGAGTGATACTTGCTTCCAGGAATGAATTTGGAAGTATAGCTTCTCTTTCAATTTCATTGAAAAGTTTGAAGAGTAATGGTAGTAGTTCTTCTCTAAATGTCTTGTAAAATTCAGCAGTGAATCCATCAGGGCCTGGGCTTTTCTTTGTTGGTAAGTTTTTAATTACATTTTCAATTTCACTGATTGTGATTGGGGTGTTTAAAATGTTTTTATCTTCTTCGTTCAACTTTGGTAATTCATAAGTATCTAGAAATCTGTCCATTTCTTCTGTGTTTTCCATTTTATTAGAGTACAGGTTCTCAAAGTAGGTGTTCATGATCCTCTGGATTTCTTTCGGATCTGTTGTGACTTCGCCTTTTTCATTCCTAATTGCATGGATCTGAGCCTTTTCTTTCCTTTTTTTGATAAGATTAGCTAAGGGTTTGTCAATTTTATTTATTCTTTCAAAAAACCAGCTCTTTGTTTCATTTATTTTTTGTATCGTTTTCTTAATTTCAATTGCATTGATTTCTGCTCGGATCTTTATAATTTCCTCTCTTGTTCGAGCTTTGGGTTTTTCTTGCTCTTGTTTTTCTAGGAGTCTAAGTTTCATCGTTAAGTTGTTTATTTGAGCCCGCTCTGTTTTCCTAGTGTGGGCATTCAATGTTATGAATTTTCCACGTAGAACTGCTTTCATTGTGTCCCAAAGATTCCTGTATGTTGTATTGGCATTCTCATTTATTTGTAAAAACTGTCTAATTTCTTCTTTAATTTCCTCTGTAATCCATTGATTGTTTAGGAGAGTGTTGTTCAGTTTCCATGTGCTTGTGAAGTTTCTATAGTTTCTTGTGCTATTGATCTCCAGTTTGATTGCACTATGATCTGATAAGATACAGGGGATGACTTCAATATTTTCATATTTATTTAGACCTGTTCTGTGAGCCAGTATGTGGTCTCTCTTGGAGAATGATCCATGTGCAACCGAAAAGAATGTATATTCTGGTTTTTGGGGGTGGAATACTCTATAAACATCTATTAAGTCCATGTGTTCCAAAGCTTGGTTCAGTTCTATTATTTCATTGTTGATTTTCTGCCTAGTAGATCTGTCAATTTGTGATAGTGGGGTATTTAAATCCCCCACTACAATTGTATTAGTGCTTATTTGGTTTTTCATGTTACTTAATATTTGTTTTATATAGTTGGGGGCATTTATATTTGGTGCATATATGTTTATGATTGTCAGCTCTTCCTCTTGAATTGTTCCCTTTACAAGGATGTAGTGTCCTTCTTTGTCTCTCTTAATGAGTTTTGGTTTGAAATTTACTTTATCTGAGAATAAGATTGCTACCCCTGCTTTTTTCTGGACTCCTGACGCATGGAGAATTGTTTTCCATCCTTTCACTTTCAGTCTATGGACTTCCTTTTGCACTAGGTGTGTTTCTTGTATACAACATATTGTTGGATTTTGCTTCTTAATCCATTCTGCCAATCTGTTTCTCTTGATTGGTGAATTGAGGCCATTAACATTGATGGTTATAACTGATATATTCTGACTTATTCTTGTCATGTTATTGTCCTTTTGTTGACTCTTTCTACTTTTTCTCCCATCTCCTTTTAGTTTCTTGCCTTGCCTATTTGATTTGGTTGTTGGGCCTGATGTTATTGTGAACTTCGTTGTCCTTTTCTAGGATATTTTTTAGAATTCCTTGCAGTGCTGTTTTGGTGTTCATGAAATTTCTCAGGTGCTCTTTGTCGTGGAAGTATCTTATTTCCCCACCTATTTTGAAAGAGGGTTTTGCAGGATACATCAGTCTAGGTTGGAGGTTCTTTTCTTTTAGGACTTGGAATACCTCACTGCAGGCTCTCCTTGACCTAAGGGTTTGTGTTGAAAAGTCTGCTGTGATTCTAATGGGCTTTGCTTTGCATGTGATTTGTTTTTTTGCTCTTACTGCCTGTAGTATTTTGTTTTTCTGTTGGATTTCTGGAATCTTGATTATTATATGTCTAGGTGTAGATTTTTTTTGATCATGGCTAGTTGGAGTTCTACATGCCTACCTTATCTGTATGTCTAATTCTTCCCTTCTGTTTGGGAAGTTTTCTGTCATTAATTCTGTGAAGAGCTTTTTTATGTCATTTGTGTTTTCTCCTGTTTTTTCATGAATTTCTATCAGTCTTATGTTATTTTTCTTTGTATCGTCTAGGAGTTGTTGGATTGATTTCTCATGATCCCTTGCTGTTTTTAATAGACCTCTTTCTTCATGGTCACTGACTGAGATTCTATCTTCTATATCTGAAATTCTATCTTCGCAATCTTTTATTCTGTTGCGTACACTTTCAATAGAGTTTTTAATCTCCTGGATATCTGTTTGAATCTGTTTTATGGATTCCATTTCTTTCCTCTGTTGGGCATTCATTGTTTCCATGTCTTTCTTATGCTGAGTCTTCATGGCTTCTATCACAGTCTTGAGCTCATCTATTTTTTTCTCAGTTTCTGCTCTAGAGTCTCGAATCATGACTTCTATTTTGCTCATCATCTCTCTGGCTAGCTGGGAAATTATTTCTGATTTGAATTTTTCTAGAGCCTGATTGATCAATTTTGTTACCTCCTGTGCTATGGGTCCAGGGAGTCCTGTTGGTTCACTATCAGACTTTTCATCCTCATTTGTCCTACTATTTGCTATTGGTGAACTGGAAATCTGTTTTTGTGTCTTGCTTAAGTGTTTTCTCATTTTTATTTTTATTGTTGGGTTGTCCTTCTTTAATTTCTGGGTATTACTTAAATCTTCCTAATATAGTTGCGTTTTAGCTTTTGAGTTTCTAATGACTCATAGACATCCTCATTTTCATAATATCAGAGAAAACAACTCTTTAAATCAATCACAACCCTTTATCCCAATTGATACATTCAGCAGCCCTATAGGATCAGGCACAGCTTGCCTACTGACCACTTGTGGTAGTCATTAATGTATCATCTTTAACTCATGTGAATTAAATTAATTTCAAGAAGCAGCCCATAGTATGTTTGCAGTGAATATGCTTTTCAATATAGCATCTTTACCATTTAGGATGGGGGGTTAGACTTAGAACGAGAGGATTAGATAAGTGAAAGATTTAGAGCAGGTTTGAAGTGAATCCAGAGGTTGTAGAATTACCTTACTATCTTTACAAAGCTATTAGCTTCAGGGGGGATAGAGAGAGTGCAGGAATAAGGACAAGAATATATCCCCTTAACAATAACAGGCGCTTGCCTTCCCTTGAAGGTACAGAGCCATGAGTGAGGTAAAATGACTGGAGAAAAGAACATAAAGAGAAACCCCTCCTAAAGAGAAAAAATAATAAAAGAAGAAGTCTGAGTTAGGGCAGGAGCCAGAATAAAGAGGGAGATGAGGGACAATATGGTGGAGCAAGAGACTGAGTTGGAGAGAGAGGACAGAAAAAAGGAGGAAATTTTAGAGAGGAATGAGGAAAAGAAGAAAGAGAGAGAGAGAGAGAAAAAAAAGAATTTGAAGGGCCTCTTTCAGACTGTCTCTGTTCTCATATTATACCACATGTACAGCCATATGCAGAACCAAATCCCCTGGTCTCAGCTAGCCAATGGCAGTTCCCCATGACTGAGACTGAACACAGTCTACAAGGCCTAACTTGAATTTCCCTACTCTCAGGGTTGAACTCCACTCAGTTCTATTACAGGTTTCCCCTGCCCTTTCTTTAAAGATGTTCAAAGTTGGGAGCTCAGAAAAGTACCCTTCATGAGAACCTATGCCTCTGCAGAGTTGGTCTAAGGACTGGCCCAATCAGGAGGTTTGAGAATGGGGGGGAGTTCGTGGGGGTGTTTCAAGGGCGCCCGCGTGGCTACCTTCCTTACTGGGTCTGTTGTCGCACAATCCGGGAGGTCATGCACCCGCCGGGTGATCTCAGGCTGGCAGGCAGCTGGAGAGACCCCCTCCGGGGTCTTTGGGTCCTTGCTGGGTCTGTGTTGTGCAGTCCGGGAGGTCGCACACCCGCCAGGTCTCAAAAATATTTTGTATCTATTTTATGACATTAACTATATTATTATTAACTATTGTTACCCTACTATGAAATAGAATACCAGTACTAATATGAATTGGGAAATTTATATTAAAAAAGATGAACTAATCCACCAAAGGATTATTATAGATACAGTAAGCAATGAAACTAGGTCTTAAATCTAAGACTTTGTGGTCCCAAAGCTCCATTCCAGTGCTCTGTACCATTTTACTTTTAATTTTCCTACACATAATGAGATACTGTAGCATGATATTTAAGCATCTGTGCCTGTTACATGTGTAGAAAAAATGCTTAGAATAAATGATGCATGA
The DNA here is from genome assembly GCF_012274545.1 of Fukomys damarensis. NCBI lineage: Eukaryota > Metazoa > Chordata > Mammalia > Rodentia > Bathyergidae > Fukomys > Fukomys damarensis. The sequence continues at coordinate 32,571,171 of NW_022900945.1, read as the reverse complement.
CATGCAAATTTGATCATTTTGATGATTTGTGAATTGATTTTTAAGGCGACACAATCTATAACCATTCTTTCTTATAGATCTGTTTGTAGCTTAGACTATAACTTTTCTGTAGGTGAGATATAGTTATCTATAGATTATTTCTACTAGCAAAGAGAAGAACAGAGTATGTGATTAATATAGTATTTTCTCTTTGAACATTTATTTGTTTTTTTCATGTTTAGTCTCCTGGAGTACAGATGATTGCTTCTTTAGTGGAAAGGGATATTTAACTATGCCAACTGCTTGATTTTTGTTCTGTTTTTGGTACTTGGGATCAAACTTGGGCCCTTGTGCTTGCAAGGCAGACCATGGAACCACTGCATCATGGCCCTTGCTTGACTTTTTAGAGATAAAAGAAACAGCTGTTTTCTGAACACAGCCTTAGTTATATAATACCCTATGAAAATAACCACAGATAAAAAATAACCTAACAAATCAAACACTCGAGTAGATAATCTTCTCAGACACCCCTCAAGCTAACTGAAAAATGTTTCCTAATTCATTTCTCTTCTCATGTCCACATAATATGTTACTATTTAACATATTTGAGATATTATGCACTGTTTCCTTTTATTTAGTGCACAAATGGACATGAAAATAATCAGCGTCATAAAAATATTGTATTAACTTTAGACAGAAAAAACAGGAGATAAAGCACTCCATAATTATAATTTCACAATGATTAAGTACTATAGCTACTTCAGCCAATGCATTTCCTCTATAAATTTGCTGTTATATGCCCAAACCTTATGGTGTTCATATGCTCACACAGTGTGTGTTAAGGAGGAAGATGAAAAGGACCATATAGATCTAACTTTAAATGGCTTTGTTTTGAGAAGGAGCCTTTGCCCGGGACCATTTGCCTTATTCACTTTCCTTCCTTTGTTAGCAGTGTAAGGAAGCCGCCCTTCCCTTCACATTGTTTTTGGACTTGGGTGTTTGCAAAAATTCTTTTCCACTGTGATACCTTGAACTCGACACTTTCATTTTTAGCTCAACAATTCAACCTGATATTTAAAATATTTGAACCAAAAAGTGTTCCTAAAGTCAAAAGTATTTTGAATGGTGCCCATAAGATGTGATAGTACTTATTGAATTATATGCTTACAATTATTCAGATTGTGCCTGTGAGTATTCAGCCGGCTTTTGACCTTGAAAAATTTGGCTTTGCTTTGCTTTGAAAAGTTATTTTTACTTTTCTGAAAGTTTGTGATTTTAGTTTAAAGAATAAATGATGATAAATTTTAGCATTTGAATAGTTGGGAGTTTTTACCTTAGATTTGTAGAAGAAATATTGAGTGGGGTTGTTGGGGTGTTTCTATTTATTGAAGTTATGACATTTCTTAGTTTCTTTCTCCTTAAATTTGAACCTCAGTTTTTTTTTTTTTTTTTGCTTAGCAAAATGAATATCCTGCATATGAATGTTGGGATCAGAAATGTAAATAGAGAAACTGGAACTGATCATTGAGGTGTTAACTTCCCCACAAAAAAGCTGTTGATTCCATAGCTCCCACTAGGCTCTCACATTAGGACGTGGGGATTCCTAGATCTCAAATAGCTGTGTTCCCGAAGAAGTTTCAAAGAACAGCTTGTCCATCACAGGAGTGCTGCTTGGGAGCTGGCTGTGGAATTGTAAAGGGTGTCACCACTAAACGGATGCCTGGCACTCTGGGTTTGAGCATCTGTCCGTACATCACACACTGCTTAAACATCTAAGAATTATGTAATCAGCATCATGCTATGTACTAACGAAAATGCTAAATAAAACAATGAACTCTTGCTTTTAGTGGAGAAGATGGGATATAAACAGAAGACAAGTCAACATTATAAACAGAAGACAAGTGAACACTTTGAGAAAAGTGAAAATGTCACCAAAGTTAGTCTGAGGGCAGAGGGAAGTCCACCTTAAACTACATCATTCTTTCAGTGGAGCAGTATTTTAGATTGGATAGAGAAGTGTTAATTAATGAGAATGAATCAGGGGTGGGGGTGGGAAAACAAAAGAAACGTTTACAGTCACAGCCCCTGCTTTTTTGGACCATTATAGATGAACTGATAAATCTTTACCAGTGCAGATTCTTTAGCAGGTGATGGGGTGATAAACTATCAAATTGTCACATATGTTTATAAATTTCATTTATTATTTAAGGTATATGGCATTCAAAGTCTCTATATATGCATGTATATGCATAAATGTGATAAATATAATTGTTTCTATATATTAATTAATGATTCTTAGTAAAACAAACATATATCAAAACCTTGCCCTCTCCCAAGAGAAAGTTAATAAATGTAGGTGGCTTTGGAATTGGAGAAACTTAGGTTTATTTCCCAAAGTTTCTTCTTACTAGATGGGTGAACTTGGGAAAATGGCTTAATGTGTCAGAGTCTACTTTTTCAGGTGTAAAATGGTGGCAATAACAAGAGTTTTATATTTCATAAGAGTTTTCTATTAGGATGAAATAAATAGGTAAATGTGATCATGGAGCCTAATAGATACTTCATAAATATAACTTTATTATTATTACCATTATTTAACTATCTAATTGTATAAATCAAATTCTTTGAAAGGTCTATTAAAGTTTGCAGGCACATTATTGTTTTGTTAAGTGCTTTCACACTTGCTGGATGCATCTTTCAACACATATAACCCAATACTGTAATTGACTTGTTCAGGAAAAAGACCAATGTGTTCCTTCCCCATCAGATGTCCTTAGTTTACAACACAGGAAAATGGAGACAAGATGGACTGACTGACTTGGGCAGATGCCAGTTTGTTAGATGGTAACACTCCCTGTCCAGCAGACTTTCCATTAGACTCACTATGGAAATCTTAGCCCCTTTTTGCATTATGGAAATATTCTATAAGCTTATCCAATTGGATCAGCTTCTAGGCAGAGCCATCACTCTAAAAGCTAGGGTGTGAGCCAGTTATGTTAAAGTGGATTTCCATGGCAAAGCAAGAAACGAGCCAGCTGTCAGTATATCTGCCGTTCAGCATATTTCACTTAGAGTCATTCATAGGAAAATGGATACATATTGAGGATATTCTCCTAAGTGAAATAAATAAGTCACATGTGTAAATACTGAATAGTTACTCTGGTGTGAAAAACTATACTTGTAAATAAGATCCTAATGATATAATTGACAATGTGAAATAGGAAGAAAAGGGCTAAAGGGTTAGGGGAAGTGGGAAGGGTAGGGGAATGGTAATAAGGGAAAAGAAAAAAAATGAGAAAATGAAAAAATGGAAATAAAGTATTTGTAAATAGGGAAATGGAGAGGGGGTGAAGGGAGAGCAGGGACAAGGGGAAAAAATGAGAACCAAGACCTGTCATGTAAAGGTACAAGATCCCAATAATGAATGTAACTGTACTGTGTACCTAAAATGTACCAATAAACTCAATGAGAGAAAAAAAAAAAAAGAGTAAAGGCTCTGAGGTTTTGCATACTGGCAGATTGGGTTCCAGACAATTGTAATTCTAGATGGAAGATGTTTGGAAATAAGTGTTTTGAAAGATGCCAACTGAAAGTTTACTTCCAAAATATTGAATAGGTCTCTTTTTGGAGAGATGGATGCTTTGCCTGTATTTATACTTTAGATAGGTCTTTAGAAAGGAAAATTAAATAAAAAGCCCAAAGGTTTTTATAAAAAAAATGTTTTCCCGTATTTTAACATATCACAAAAATCTTTGCTGTTTTATCACTAAATTTTCACACAAAGTTAAATTCTTTGGGATCCATATCCTATTTCCCCTCCCTGTTCCTTTCTTTCCCCCCATCTCTCTTTCCCTCTCCTCCATTCCCTCCCCTGGACTGCCCCTGCTCCCACCTGCTTTCCTCTCTCCCCTTCCCTTTCCCTACTGTTTTTGGTGAGATTCTGTAGGAGTTAGATTGCTTGATATGTTCTCAGAGCAAAGACTAAAACAATTGCATTATGCCATCGAAGCCACACCATCATGCAGTGATGTGTATGGGGTAGATTAAAAAAAAAAAGTTCCAAGAAGTATGGTTGACACCAACAGATCTTAGAAATCTCTTTAAGGCTGTAGGTTAACCAGGCCTTACTTCTGTGGAAATCGAAGGCTTAGAACAGTGACATAGGTAGCTGCCCCTTCATACCCACATGAGTTTCCCTCACCCACCTTAAAAATATCAATGATAAAAATATTTCTTGGTATATGTTTAATTTTAATCTTATAAAAATGTGTTCAGAACTTTAAAAAAGCTTTAAATGTAAATTTCCTGCTAAGTGAAATTCCAGAGCAGCCTACTCTTTTCTTCATGAACTGTGGACTTCTTAAAAATGAAATCTGAGGCTATTATAGTACCACAATAGTAAGCAGCCCTCTGAAGATAGAACCTGAATAGAGTAAGAACAGTAATTCAGTCGAGGTACAAAGGTCAAGCTAGATGAATATCTCCCGTTCATTTTGTCCAAGTCTTTATTAATTCACCATGCTTTGCCCATTTGATTTTTTTTATCAAGGTCTATTCTTACTGCTCTCCTTTATTTACATATCTCTTTTGGAAATGGATTTGAGTGAAATAAAAATCATGACCTTTTAGGGTGTGGGGCAGTTCCATTTTCCTTCGAATTTACCAAGTCCTTCTGTGGGAGGAAGCAAGAAAGTGCATTTTACAATGGTTTAATGGAGTATTATATTTCTGGGAGTTAGCTGTAAGCTTTTCAAGCAGTGTAAACACAGTTTTGTGTTGAGCTTTGTGTGACTGCTGGGTCTTTTTCTCCCTCACACAAATGTACTAAGTGCAAGTGTACATGCTGACAAATGGAATGCAAGCAAATGGCATGCAATGGGTACACAACAGGAGAAATGCACAGAGTTTTACACTCCATTACAAACATTGTCCTCCAAATGCCAAGTTATTTATAAAGAGGAGAGGCAGTAGCTTCCTAGCATAGGGCTGGAAATAAAGACGGGATTGTCCACAAAAAAGAATGTAATGATTCAGTTCTGTGGATTTGTTTATTGATGATGTCTTTTTCCCCTTACATCGTGACATTCCATCAAAGCACTACATGATCTTCCCTTGGGAAACAACTCACAGTTTAGTTTTATTTACACGCTTCATCATACTGAAGAGCATAATGTTCTAGCTGATAGAACAGATTTTACATGGCAGCCCACTGACCGCTGTATTTGCGAGAAACATTCACTCCTACGCAGAAGTCCTAAATGTTAGCTGATTCACTTTCAGTCTCTCTGTATTTACCGAAACCCAGGCTATTGACTTTATTTCCTCCTCCTCCTCCTTCTTTAAATTGAGTATTTTCTCTACTTCATGTAGGAGTTTTCAATAAAGAAAGCTGTAGGCTACTACCCTGGGCTTTACATTTCTCACCTTTGTGTGCTTTGAAGCTCACAAGTTACCATGTTCTTTCTATTTGAGTTTCATCCTGCCAAAGGAAGGTGGCAGAGGGCAGGATCGAAAGAAGAGCCATCGTTGAGGGAATGCTGTGTTATCAGAGCAATTACTGGTGAGCTTCCTGGAGAAATGGGGAGGTGACTGTGGAACTGATTCTTTGACTCTGGGACTTCAGGAACTTCTGACAACACCCTCAGTAGAAAACTTACCTTGATTGAGGAGATTGTTGAAGAGACCAGTACTTGAGTTTAGACTAATGATTAGTTATTTTATAGGAGGAATACTTTCATGCATATGACCCAAGTGTCTCTGATTTCAACCTGAAGAAATCTGATGTCATATCCTCAGTAAGAAAAGCTGTAAAAACTAATAGTAGGCTGACAAGGGTTAATGTCTAATAAGAACCTCTAGCGATCAGGCAGGAGAGGACCTAATTCCAAATATGCCAAAGTTGTGAGCTCTGAGTATGAGTGAGTGGAGAACAGACAGTAGTCTAGCAGAAGGGGACCATCACGACTGAATTAGCAATTGCTATAGAAGAGGTCACCAGATGATGGACAGAAAATTACAAGAAAGGACCAGGAAAACATGGGAACACCTGAGGACCAAAGGAAAGGACTGGGACTTGCAGGAACAGCATGCTCTCTCAGGCTAGGAGCTCCAGGATCAAAGATAATTGTAATGCTGCTTTATACTTCATGGTCTTCCTGGATTTCTAGAACTGTGGCCTAGAGGAAGCTATTTCATTGTGCACTGGCCATTAAGTTATAACAAGTAATTTAAGCATTCTACAAATATAAATATTATCTAGAAGAAAACTAGATTTTTCTAAAGTCATTTGGATAATGTGTTACAGAAACAGTTGAAAGTTCTTGTTTCCCACAGTAATATAACTGTAGCTTTTATTCCTGTTTTCTCAATACCTCTTGGCTCTTTCCACCAAACCACAAATGTTCACACATTTGGAGCTAGTAGCCAACATTCTGACACTAGTAGCATGCACAACTAATTTCATATCATGGCCAATTTTATTCTCTTTCATCCGAATGTGCATGAAGTTGTTAGTTACTTGAGTATATTTTCATTACTTAAGTAAAGCCCATCATGCCCCTGTCTATAACCCCTCCCTCCTTTTACCCACAGAATTGTCATTCTTGGGGAAAACATAGCTACATGAGTGTAGGAATATTCATTAGTCTATTATCTTTCCAAGTATTTAGGTCAAACTGAATGATATATTTAGTGTTGAAAATACTTCCTATGGCTTAAATGGAATGTGAGCTTAATTAAGCATTCAGGCTTTACTGGGTGGTCAATTGATGTTCTGAAAGAAGCCATCCTTACTGAAGGAAGTAGCTTGAAATCAGTAGCCAGTTACGGGAGCTACATTCAACATACCACCTGTGTATCAGCTGGTCCTGTGTTGGTTAGTTGGGAAGGATGAATCGCTTGGAGTGATGTGGATAATTTTGGTTTCAAACATGTTGCTAGGAGTCAAATGATAACTGAAAGTCTCTTGAATTCTAAAACTCTGCTCACAAGATCAAACCTTTTAAGCCCATGTACCTTAAAGTCATGACTGTTGTCATACATTTGATTTCATGAATTCAACAAATATTTATGGTATACTGCTGACCAGGTACTGGAGTAGCTGTTGGTGCTAGAGTACAGAGTAATATGGAGGTTACCTCTGTTTTCAGGGTTTGTGATGAAAGAAATGAGACTAGTAAACAAAGTTTTAGACCAAGTTAAATTGTATATATATATATATATATATATATATATATATATATATATAGATATATATATATATTTAGAACATTTTGACGGTTATCATCATTTAGGGGTAGTGGTGGTAGTGGGATGAGAAGTTAATTTAGACTGAGAGGTCAAGGAAGACCTCTCTCAGGAGATAATACTTGAATTTTCCCAAGCTGAAAACTCAGGTTCTTTCTAAATCAAATTTCTCATTCCATGATTATGGACTTAGGAAGTTTTGCTAAAAAAAGTTACTCTATTTGGTTTTTATCTGCTTTTTAAAAATTAGGCAATCCTTTTTTGTTGCCAAGTAAACAATAAGCATGCAAATTGAGGGGAAGGATTTGTTTTCTTTTAAGAATTACAGTAAATATCTCTCAAGTAGGGAAAATTGCCTCCAGATAATGGGTAGTACTTAAAAGAAATCAAATAAAAAAGACTCAAAACTTTTATAGGCTCTAGCTATAACCATAGTTATATCCGAGAGTAGATTCTCCCCTTCCCCACAGTGGAAAGCTACTTTGCTTTTAGTAATTCTATGTATTTTTTTTTTCAGTTTTAATTGAGTTTATTGGTACATTTTAGGGATACAGTACAGTTACATTCATTGTTGGGATCTTGTACCTCTACATGACAAGTCTTGTAATTCTATGTATTTTTGATGGCTTCACATTCAAAGAAGGTGCCACAGATTTTATTTCGGCTCTTTGAGGAAGTCAGCTATATGCAAACAGGACTAATTTAGGCAGTTGCTACCTAGAGCTGAGCCATCAGCCTTCTTTTCAGAAAACGTGTCCTACCCAATGTCATCACTGCTTTTATATTTATTTTAATCAGTTTCAGGACAGAGTGAATTCTGGGATGAATCTTTCAAGAGTGATAGGCTTTGTGCTTTCTAATCCATCCCATGGTTTCCAATAGATGGACTGGTATTAAAGAAGCAATCATTTGCTCTCCTTATGTCCCTTCTCTTGTCTTAAAATTTCTTGTCTTTCCCAGGGCTCTTTCTTGACAGGATGTCTCCTCTCTGAACCTTTCCATTACTAATAAAAGTAATATTCCCTTACATATGTCTCTCTTCCATTTTGCTGACTTTAATTTTAATAAGTAATGATTAATTTTAAAATAATGACTGTTAATAATTAATAGTAAGCAGTTATTTTATTACTTTAATAAAATGCAATTTCAAATGTATTTGGACATCTTTCTGCTAAAACACATATCTGTAAATTCAGAAGTGTTGTAATTACCTGCTGGTAAATGCTTGTTGAACTGTTGATGTCAAACCCATTAGGTGTATTTTTGTTGAATTTTTTCTACAAGTTTACAGACCATTTGATGGCATTGGGCCTGATTCATTTTACAAAAGGTAGCAACATAGCAGTTGTTCTGCAGTGGGTCTAGATATTTAGGTGGAAATGTAGTTGCTCCTGTGACTTTGCTGTTTATTCTTGACAACAAGGATTAATTTCACTCAAAAATGGAAGTATTTGCCATGGAGCATGTACTGGATGGAGAGAGAAGGAAGGGGAAACAGACAAAACTTGCACTCACTCTTTTATTTCTTTCCATCCGGCCTGGCCTGGAGGGCATAAATGGGGAGTACTGGAGTACAAACCTTAAAATATATTGAAATCTGTAATTACCTCCCTCTACATTTCTAGAATTTTGTAATTGTTATGACTAAGCAGCCATTAGGTGTGAGCTGCTGTGGTAAGTGCTTTGCCTTTCGTGTCTCACTTAATTCTTACAACGATGCTATAAGGTAGGTATCTTAGTTTTTTCCACTGGACACTGAGACCAAGAGCGACAAAGAGATACATACCTGAGGTCACACACAAAACATGCAGCACAGTAAAAATTTCAACAGATTTCTGCACGAAACTAAGAAGAGCTCTGAGCATTGTGCTCTGAAAACTCTGGGATGTTTTGGTGGTCCAGGTGCGTTTCTGTTGGGAAGCATTAGCAACTTTGGCAGCAGAAGTGCCCAAAATGATAGTGGAATTGGTTTAAGAAATGTCCACAGAGGATGACTTATTAGCTGGGCTCTTGGTTAAATTCCAAGAAGTAGAGCTTCTTTTGGTGTTTCTCAAGTTCTTTCCTTTTGTCTATTTTAATGCTGCCTTGCATCTGTCCAGATCCTACTTGATCTCAGCCAGAACTTCTTTCTTCCTGTTTCCTTTGGTTCTGGGGATTGAGTGCAGAGCTAAGCATGTCTAAGCCTCTCTCGGCACCACAGCATACCTCCACCCACAGCCCAGAGTTTCCCTGTTTAAAAAGCAGCTTTATTGATATATAATCAGCATACCATGTAATCCATCCAAATAATTGTAAAGTCCAGTGGTTGTTTGGTATACTTTAGAGTTGTACCTTCGTTATTGCCACAAACAGTTTTAGATCATATTTCTCTCCCCCGGAACCTCCCTGCCCCTTAGCAGTCGCTCCTAACCTCTCTGTACTCGTGGTGCCAGGCAGTCATTGATCTACTTTCTGTCTCCAGAGTTTTGCCAGTTGTGGATATTTCATATCAGTGGAATCATACAACGTATGTCTTTCATGTCTGCCTTAGTTAGAACTATACAAGTCTTATCTATGCTATGTCATATATCAGAACTTCACCTATATTCACTGCAGTACAATATTCCACTGTGTAGAAAGGCCACATTTTATTTATCTGTTCATCACTTGATGGACATAGGAATTGTTTCCTTTTTTCTTGTTATTACAAGTCATGCTGATATGAACATCAGTCAGTATTTTTGTTTTTCTATGGAGAACTCCCAGTTCCTCAAGGCAGAGATCTGAGTTAGGGATCAGGGAGCCCTGAAATAAGTCTGTTATAATCCATCCTGGCTGCAGATGACTGATAAACTGAATGCATTTTAAAAGAGGAGCGTGGTAACAGATGTCTAATTGGTGACTGCATTGTAGATGCTTCCTTTTGAGAAACGAGGTCTTTTTTTTTGTTTTTTGTTTTTGTTTTTTTGCTTCTTTGTTTTTTTGAGACAGGGTCTCACTATGTAGTTGAGACTGACCTGGAACTCACTATGTAGCCCAGGCTGGTCTCGAACTCACAGCGATCCTCCTGCCTCAGCCTCCTGAGTGCTGGGATTACAGGCATGCGCCACCACACCCGGCTGAGAAACGAGGTCTTTTTAGTGTCCTTTCCTTAACTGGCTGGCACCTGTCATTCTTTTCTCCACACCCCAAACAATCCCAGAGGAGCAATTTAACAGCCTACTTCTGAACTTTTCAACAGAATTGTGTTTAATCCTTTCTCACTTTTTTGCTGCTCACATATTTTTTGTTTCTACATTTTTCCTTGGATAAATAAAAAGATTATTGTGAATTTTGTTGCTACTCATAATTGTAGCATCTCCATAATCTCTTCCTACTCTATGACCTTCACTTTTATCTTCTATATCACTCCAAAACTATGGTCCCAGAAATGTCCCAGACCCATCCAACTCTCCGGTCCGTCTATCTTCTCGTTCTGTCACCCTCCTGTTGTCCTCCCTTCCCTTTTGTTCAAAATTAGATCCCATCTTCACTCAACCCAGTCGTGCCCTTTCATTCACTGCCGATTCCCTGTCCGCTTAGATCTTGGTGTTCTGCTTTTCCAGAGCTGTAAGATAAGTCCATCTCCTTGTTTACCACACAACTATAACAATGAATCTGAGCAGGACTAGAGAAAAACAGGTCTTGCTCCACTGTATAATTTGACAAGAATCCCACGATAATGTAATGACTACCTACTCAGGGTGGCTCTGTGGTGTTTATGACTCATTTTTAATGCTGTCTGGAATTGTGTTTCTCCAGTTCATTTCCTTTCCCACTTTTCTGGCTAATTTTATGATTATCCTTCTCTCAAATCTTTTACACCTCCTCCATCATCCCCAATTGCAACGGAAAGAATTCTCCGGGCTCCAGCTAGCATATTTACTCAGCTACCAGCACTTGCATTCCAGAGCTTTACCATCTGTACTTGTTCCTATGGTTCTAAAAGGAAGTTAATCCTTCCTGTGTGCTAGAGCCCCGTATCTTTTTTTTTTTTTTCTGTTTTGGTTTTTTGAGACCGGGTCTCACTATGGAGTTGAAACTGACCTGGAACTCACTATGTAGCCCAGGCTGATCTCGAACTCACAGCATCCTCCTGCCTCAGCCTCCAGAGTGCTGGGATTACAGGTGTGCGCCACCACACCCAGCTTGATCCCATCTTTTCTTACCTATTAAAGATCATTGATCTAGCCTCTCCCCTGTCTCTTGCTTCATTAATTTTTGACTTCTCTGATAATTATCATTTTTAATATTGATATAAATATACTCTTCTAAACATACAAATACACTTTTACAAGCACATTTGACTATCATAAAGCAATGAATACCAAAGCCTTTTGTTGACTCTACCAACCTTTCCAGGTGCCACCCTCTTCTGGCACTTTTTGCTAAGCACACTTGAAAACAGCAGCCTCCGTCCACTGCTCTGTATACCACTAAGAACTAATTCTATCTCAGTCTTAATCTGTCCAGAGTGGAGTATCTGATTCCCCAGCCCTGCCTTCCTTCATCCTTTACTCGCCCATGCTCAGTTGAGGGCAGCTAATTGGGTGCTCAAGGCCAAATTCCCGGTTGCCCTCGAATTTTCTTTTCCTCTCATCCTCTACATCCTATCCGTCAGAATATTCCATTTGCCTTTGAAATTGTGGCATATATTCGATCTGACCAGTTCTCATCATTTCCACTGTCACTCCCTACAATGAGTCCGTTATTGATTATCTCTCGCCTCCTAACTCGTTTTGCTGCATCTACTCTTCCTCCTTACTATTTGTTTCTACAAACCAGTGGGAGAGATTGTTGCAAAGCATTAGTCAGATCATGTTACCTTTCTGTTCAAAACCCTTAGTTTAACCTTAATAAGCCCACGACGTCCTGCATGACTCAGCCCCCACCAACTTCGGACTTCATCTCTTACTTCCCTTTTCCTCCTATGCACACAAGCTGGCACGTTCTGTGCTACAACCTTCGTGTGGGCCTCTGTCTGGAAGGCTCTTCCCTTAGATTCCAGCCTGGCAGGCTCCCCCACTTTCTGTAAGTCTTCCTGGATAGTTCCTACTTAGTGGTATATGTAAGATCACCTATTTAAAATTGTATATATCTCTACCTTGGTCTTCCCACCCTGTTCTGTTTTTGCATAATGCTTGTCACCTTCTAATGTGCTATATCATTTCCTTATTATTATTATTTTGTTTTCTGTTTGTCCACACTTCAGTGTAAGATCGATGATGTCTGAGGGCTCGGCAAAGAGTCAATCAATACCTTAACCTGCATTTGTACCACATATTAAATTCGTGAATCAAATTACTAAGTGAAATACTGTCTTGAAATTTTGGTTCTGAAATTTTAAAATCCTATGCTCATTAAAATACTTCACCTTTGTCATTCCCACTGCCATATCTATTATATGCTTTCATTGAAGAGGTTGTCCTTTTAGCAATTTGCCACAGAAACATTTTTGTTTGGGCCTGCATCGTAAAGTACCATGTTTTTAATAACTAAAAAGTTCTAGAATCATACATATTTTAAAAAGAGATTTGAAACAGAGGCATTAGCTGCATGTCCTGGAATTTGGTGGTGAGGACTTTCTGGAATTCTCCAACTGCTGTAGATCTAGCTGACAGCTAAGAATAGTGCAGAATGTAAACTTCTATAGAGCCAACTGTGAAGGGAATTTTTAGAAGCAGAGTGAGGCTGTATAGCATTGTCAGAAAGTTTGGAAAATGGAACTCAAATTGTTAAGTGGTATTTTTTTTTTCATTATATGTTTTACTGTTCTAATTTCAAATGGGAACGCTCATAGGATCCCCTGTGTCCCCTAGGAATGATTTCATTCATTCTCTCCATTTATGCCTTACTTGACATTATTATGAGGGCAAGAAGTTTTATTGCTGCATTTGATATGACTACTTTTCAGGATCCAGGAAAAGCATTTGGCAATTTAATTCAGCATCTGATTATGATACATAATTTATTGCATCCCCTTTAGACCAGAGACACTCATTTTTATTTGTAAACTAAATTCCAGGGCAGGTGGAACTTTGTCTAGTTGACTGTGGAAAGTGAAGTTATGTTGTTTTTTTCAGCTAAGTTTATTGGTACATTTAAAGCAAACATTTATCTTTGGGCTCTTGTGCCTTTTCGTGATATGTCTTGGTTCTTATTTTTTCAACTTACCCCTGCCCTCCCTTCACCCCCATCACCCTTCCCTATTTACAAAGAATTTGCTTCCATTTTTCCTTTTTTTTCACATTTTTCTTTTCCTTTATTTCCCTTCCCCTCCCCTTCTCACTTTCCCTTTAGCCATTTCCTTCCTATTTCACACTATCTATACATTTGGATCTCATTGACACTTTAGTTTTTCACAACAGAGAAACTTTTCGGTATTTACTCAAGTGCTTCTATTTATTTCACTAAAGAGTATAGCCTCAATGTGCATCCATTTAGCTATAAATGTTTCTAGTTTCTCATTCTTTATGGCTGAGTAGTACTTCATTTTTTTTTTTTTGTACCAGGATCAAACTCAGTCCTTTGCTTAACCACATCCGCTTTATCCAGGCTCCAGTTGATGGGCATTTGGGTCGTTTCCAAGCTTCAGTTAATACAAACTATACCACTGTAAGCATGGGTGCACATATATCACTGTGGTATGGTTCTTTTAATTCTTTTGGAAAGATACCCAGCAGGGGAATAGCTGGGTCAAAAGGGGCTTCTAATCCTAGTTCTTTGAGGTATCTCCTTATTGATTTCCAGAGTGGTTGCACCAGTCTGCACTCCCACCAACAATGGAGAAGGGTTCCTTTCTCCCCACAACCCACAAGCATTTGTTATTGATTGATTTCTTGATAGTAGACATTCTTTGTGGGGTGAGGTGGAATCTCAGTGTGGTTTCATCTGCATCTCTCCAATGACCAGTGATGTTGAACATTTTTTCATATATCTATTTGCTGGTTTTCCTTCTTTGTCTGAGAAATGTCTGTTCATTTCACATGTCCATTTTTAAATTGGGCCTTTATATTTTGGGGGGTCTGATTTTTTTGAGTTCTTTATATATTCTAGATAGTAGTGCTTTGTCTGAGGAGTAGCTGGTAAATTTTTTTTCCTACATTGTATATTGTCTCTTAGCTGTGTTGGTGGTTTCCCTTGCAACCCAAAAACTTTTTAATGCAATGAGATCCCAGTTGTTGATTCTTTGTGCAAGTTCTCATGCTGCCAAGGATTTGCTCATAAAGTCTTTTTCCTATGCCAATGTCTTTGAGAGTTCTACCTAATTTATTTTCCAGTAAGTTTGGTGTTTCTGTTTTGATATTTAGATCTTTAATCCGCTTGGATTTTAGTTTAGTATATGGTGAAAGATAAGGGTCTCGTTTTAATCTCTGGCAAGTTGAAAGCCAGTTTTTCCAACACCATTTATTAAAGAGGCTATCTTTCCTCCAGTGAGGGTGGTTGGCTCCTTTGTCAAAGATGAGGTAGCTGAGTATGTCTGGTGTTGTTTCTTCATCTTCTAATCTATTCCATTGATCCTTGGGTCAATGCTGTTTTTATCAGAGTGGACTTGCAGTATAGTTTCAAGTTGGGAATAGTGATAACCCCTGACATGTCTCTGTTGCCTAGAATGGTCTATTTTAGGTCTTTTCTGGTTCCAAATGAGTTTTTGTACTGTTTTCTGTAGTTCTGTGAAATATACTGTTGGGATTCCAATTGGCATTGCATTGAATCTGTATAGCAGTTTTGGTAGTATGGCCATTTTCACTATGTTGATTCTTCCTACCCAGGAGTAAGGGATATCTTTCCATATTCTTATATCCTCTTTTTTCATAGTGCTGCAGCTTTCATTGTAGAAGTCTTTTGTCTCCTTCATTAGATTGATTCCTAGATATTTAATTTTTTGGATGTTATTGTGAAAGGAATTGTTTCCCTAATTTCTTCCTCAGTGAGTCTGTTATTTGTGTACAAGAAGGCTACTGATTTTTGAGTGTTGATCTCATATCCAGCTATTCTACTGAAACTGTCAATTAAGTCTAGGAGTCTTTTGGCAGAGTTTTTTGAGTCTTCTATGTAGAGTATCATATCATCAGCAAATAGTGACAGTTTTACTTTTTCCTTTCCTATATTTATTCCTTTTATTTCTTTCTCTTGTCTAATTGCTGTGGCTAATTTTACCAAAACTATATTGCACAGGAGTAGTGATAGTGGACATGATTTTCTTGTTCCTGATTTTAGCATGAAGGTTTTCAGTTTTTGACAATTTAGTATGATATTGGCTATTGGATTTTCATAGATAGCCTTTTTCAGGTTGAGATAAAAACCATCTATTCCAACCATCTTTTCCATTTTTTAAAATCATGAATGGGTATTAAATTTTGTGGAATTCTTTTTCTGCACCTATTGAGACAATCATATATTTTTGTCCTTGACTCTGTTAATATAGGGTATTGCATTTATTGATTTATGTGTGTTAAAACATCCTTGCATCCCTGTGGTAAATCTGACTTGGTCAGGGTGTATAATATTCTTGATGATCTTCTATATTCTGTTTACCAGTATCTTATTGAGGATTTTCTGCATCTATGTTCATTAGGAAGATTAGCCTATAGTTCTCTTTTTTGGTTGGGTCTTTCCCTGGTTTTAGAATCAAATTAATGCTTGGTTCCAGAAATGAATTTGGAAGTATTGCTTCCCTTTCAATTTCATTCAAGAGTTTAAAGAGTAGTCCTGATAATTCTTCTCTAAATGTCTTGCAGAATTCAGCAGTGAAGCCATCAAGACCTTGGCTTTTTTTTTATTGGTAATGTTTTAATTACATTTTTAATTTCACTGAATATAAGTTTAGACTTTTTATATATTCTTCATTCTACTTTGGAAGTTCATATGTATATAGGAATTAGTTCATTTCTTTTGTGTTTTTCCTTTTATTAGCGTACCGGTTCTTGAAGTAGGTATTGATGATCCTTTGGATTTCTACTGGATCTGTTGTGATTTCACCTTTTTCATTCCTAACTGCATGAATTTGAGTCTTTTCTTTCCTCTTGTTGATAAGGTTGTCTAAAGGTTTATCGATTTTATTTATTATTTTGAAAAACCAACTCTTCTTTTCATTGACTTTTTTTGTATCATTCTCTTAGTCTGAGTTGCATTAATTTCTTCTCTTATCTTCATAATTTCCTCCCTTGTATGAGATTTCAGTTTGTTCTGCTCTTCTTTTTCTAGGAGCTTAAAGTTAAGCATTAAATTGTTTGATCTGTCTCTGTTTTCCTAGTATGGGCACTTACTGTTATGAATTTCTGTCATAGAACTGCTTTCATTGTGTCCCATAGATTCCTATATGTTGTACTGGCATTATCATTTAATTGTAGAAACTGTCTAATTTCTTCAATTTCCTCTGTGAACCTATGGCTGTTCAGCAGGTGTTATCTAATTTCCATGTGTTTGTGAAGGTCATGTGGTTTCTTAGGCTATTGATTTCCAGTTTAATTGCACTATGGTCTGATAATATGCAGGGGATAACTTTAATTTCTTTGCATTTACTTAAGCATGTTCTATGAGCTAGCATGTGATCCATTTTGGAGAATGACCCTTGAGCAGCTGCAAAGAATGTATATTCTAATTTCATGGGGTGGAACACTCTGTAGAAATCTACTAAGTCTGTTTGTTCTAAGACTTGTTTCAGTTCTGTTATTTTGTTGTTGATTTTTTGTCAAGATGATCTGTCTGTTTGTGTTAGTGGAGTATTGAGGTCCCCCACTACAATATTAGTGCTTATTTCATTTTTCATATCCATTAATATTTGTTTTGTATGGCTGTGGGCATTAGTATTTGGTGCATATATATTTATTATTGTCATTTCTTCCTCTAGTATTGTTCCCTTTACAAGGATGTAATGGCCTTCTTTGTCTCTCTTAATTTTGGTTTGAAATCTACTCTGTTTGCAAATAGGATAGCTACCCCTGCTTTTTCTGAGGCTGCTGTTACATGGAGAACTGCATCCTTTTACTCCCAGTCTATTAATTTCTTTGTGAATTAAGTGGGTTTCTTGTGTACAGCATAATGTTGGATTTTGCTTCTTAATCCATTCTGCCCGCCTATTTCTTTTTCTTTCTTTTCTTTTTTTGATACCAGGGATTGAATGTGGATCCTTGTGTTTGGGAGGCAGGCTGTCACTGAACTAAATCCTTTAGCCCCAGCCTATTTCTTTCTTTTTTTTCCCACTTTGGTACCAGAGATTGATCTTGGGCTCTTGCCACTTGTGAGGGAGGTGCAATCCCAAGCCCTAGTTTATTTGAGCTAAATCCCCAGCCCTAGCCTATTTGTTTTGACTTGTGAATCGAGTCCATTAACACTGATGGTTATAACTGTTATGTTTTGAATTTTCATTGTCATGTTATTTTCCTGTTGTTGATTTTTTTATTTTTTATTATTTTCTCTCTCTTTAATTTCTTGCTTTGCTTGGTATATTTGCTTTGTTGGCATTTATGGAGTTGTGGCCCTCATTTAGTTTTTCTAGGATATTGTTTAGAAGTGTTTGGAGTGCCAGTTTGGCATTCATGAAATTTCTTAGGTGTTCTTTGTCATGGAAGTATCTTATTTCCCCATCAGTTTTGAAAGATAGTTTTGCAAGCTATGTCAGTTTAGGTTGGGTTGTTTTTCTTTACTTGGCCCTTCTTGCGTCCTTGTTTCTCCTTGTAGCATCTTGATCCTAGTCTCTGGTTTGTTCATAAGAAATCCCAGAGATCTCTGTCCATCTTAGAAAGTGCATCATGCCTCAGATCTACCAGCTTCTTCCAATTCAATGAAAACCTGTTTTTAGTTGGCTGTCTGCTGGGGTGGGAGGAAAGTCTACATTTTAAAATTATATAGTAAGGAATTAGCCTGGATGATATTTCTTGCTCTAAAATTTTGTGATTCAGTACTTTTATCTTTTTTTCTGGGAAAAATAAAAACTACTGATTATAAATTCTCTGGAATAAACTGTTCTATTTTATCATTTCTGCCATGTCTGTAAAATTATCTTTTTTGTTTACCTTTGTCTCTCTACAGAACTATGATTTGAACCTACAGTAATAGTTTGTGTGTAATACTTTCCATATCAAGCAGTCTGTCTCAGATCCAGTTTCTGGGAATAGATTTCAAGTCCACAACTGGGACTGGTAGGAAGTTCGGTGGCAAGATACCTGTGCACCTCCGTCTCCATAAAGGCTTTGCTTTATAGCCAGCACTACTCTGTACTTCTCTAGCTCTGGACTCAGCACGGGCCATCAAATCCTCCATGGGATCATTTATTAAAATGTGTAATATAATTGCATATGGTTTGACAGACTCAGTTCTTGCAAGCAGCTCCGTGTAAGAACATCATTCTAAGGACTAGAATAAAGTAAATGAGAGCTATTGTCCATCCTGAAACCTGCAGGCCACTCCTGAGATTAGTTGTTGGCAAACTCTCTCTCTATGCCTTGACTATAAAGACCTCTAGGGAGTGCAAAAGATTACAGTCATTACCCTGATGGAAAGCCGAGCTAATTTTGCCTGGATCTGACCCTCTGGTCCCAGAGAGTCTGGCTATTCCAATTCTGTCATTTAGATGATACACCATAATGCTAGTGTCATGGCTGAGCATGTGATCAGCTGCTCATCAGGAGCTGGACTGCCAGCATTTCCTTTGTAGTTCACAGATAGTTCTGAAATTTGAAACAGCTGGTGAAACATGGGCCTTCCATTCTTTGTCAGTCATCCCATTTCATAGCTGGTCAGTTGCTGTAGTCAGTGTGGGAGGACAGATGAACTCAGACACATGAACCCTGCTGCGAGATCTGTGGAGCCATGGAGAAGATGAGAGGGTGACAGGTGCTGGTCCTCCATGCAGAGGAGGATGGGGCTGTACCAGCCATGGGTGAGGGGGAGGGAGCAGACTACCTGCAGGGGGAACTTGTTGTCTTTTGTGCTATTTTCCAGAATGTGCTTCATTTCTGTATTACTGACAGACACCCACAGTCACACTTGATTATAGCATAGCTTTCTTGGTTACCAAGGTAGCATTATTACTGAAACCTAGTGAAATAGCATAAAGAAAAACCATGATGTGTCACTAAAGAGCCTCATGAAAGAAAATAAATTCTTAAAAGAAAAATGATGTGGTTCAATGTTT
The DNA here is from genome assembly GCF_012274545.1 of Fukomys damarensis. Classification (NCBI taxonomy): domain Eukaryota; kingdom Metazoa; phylum Chordata; class Mammalia; order Rodentia; family Bathyergidae; genus Fukomys; species Fukomys damarensis. Next base: position 32,551,790 of record NW_022900945.1, on the reverse strand, counting down.
CTCAGCATTAAACATTGTGGTCTTTGTGATCCAGAGTGGATTTGGGAGACAAGAGAATTTGAAATGTGGTTTTAGTGTATGGGTAAAAGTGGGGAACTGCTGCTAATTAGAAATGGAATGATTTTGGCTGCATCTAAGTTAAAGCTCTACAGGGCCTGGCATTTCCTGAGGATGGGTCAATAGCTCCCCACCCCTTGTGGTCAGTCCTCTTGGTGAATCCTAAGTAGCCTTTGTGGAACTCATTACTTCACTATGAATTTAAAAACTAGAAAAAAAGAAAAGAAAAGAAAGTAGACCCATTTAAAGACAGCACGGGCAGGGAGAATACTGGCCTGTGAGCACATCCAGCAGGATATCTCATCCCATCCTATTCTTAATGTCAGAGGTATTGAGCATGAAGTAATACTGTTAGCGCTTCATTGATATGTAGCACCAATGTGCACAAAGTGGGTGAAATCTAGAAGAGAGGATAAGAACAGGGCTTTGCATATTAAATTAACAGCACTGAAAACATGCATGGTATTTTAATCACCTTTTACCCTTTATGAAGTGAGCTTATCCCTAATGCTACCACAGTGGAATTTTTTTTTAACAGCCAGTTCTCCTTGTCTTTTTCTTCACTTCAGTGGCCTTGCTCTGACTTGCTCGATTATAAAAGGTCTATTTATAGCATACACGGCTCAGTGTGAGGTGGAAATCCTGACTCATCTATTGTGATTTTTAATAGCTATCCTAGCATGAATGTTTGCCTTTTTGACAGTCTCAGTCTTTGCTGCATGAAAGGGAAGGTGATCAAGTTTTAGTTCTAAGGCATTATTTAAGAGCTAAAAATTATTTTTGAAACAATTATATACTTGGCCTGTATCTCTGGGAAGTTTCCTGCCACTTGGTAGGTATTCTCAAATGTACAATAAGAGTAATAATTACATTTAGTGAGAACTGCCTAGGTGTGAGACCATGAAAATGCTTCATGCTTGTCAACACGATCACTTCTCAGGGCCATCTGATGGAATATGTCCTCCTGATGAGTGAAAGGCTGAATTAAAGGGAGAGAGGACTGATTTTGGCCAGTGTTGGATGGGGGCCTTATGCTCTTGGGAATGGCTAAGCATGTAAGAATTAAAGAGAAATAAGCTTTAAATGCACATGTGGAGCCACAACCAGCTTTTCCAGTGTGAGCATCACTGTAGCAGTGGATAGTTGTCTCCTAACAGTCCAAAAACTCTGTGATGGTGAGTCAAGCTATGATAGCAGTGGACTGAGGGGTTTTTCCATTCTCTTCCTTCTCCTAGCACTTGAAAGAACAATTGAGTCCCTGGTAGAATTGTGAAAGGCTGTGGAATTCTTGAACAAATCAAAGTTGAGGTAGGGTACCAATTTTAGGAAAGAAATTCCTGCTATGGTAGAGACAGTTTCCAGCAAGTAATTGGAAAGATAAAAGCAGTGATTATATTTACTCCAGAAGCTGGAAGAGATTCTTCTAAAAATACACATTTCTATGGACCACTACCTCATTCAGAAATATCGACTGGCTTCCCACTGCATTAGTATCTATCTCAAATTCCATACATCAACCCACCTTACCTGTCATTTTTTTTTGAGGTCCAATATGGATCTTTTGTTTGATCCAAGCAATCTCATTTCTGTTTCTTAAATATGCTATACTTTAATTCTTAAATATGCTTTCTTAAACATGCTTTACTTAGGATTGATTCTGTAGGTCGTAAGAGGACTAATTTTTTTCCTCTCACTGTACACATTGTATCCTGCCTTTGCTAAAACCCTCCTTGCCTCCATGAAGCATTTCTTTAGCCCACATGCATCTCCTTCCCTGAATCCCTGGAACATTTGCTAGGCACATTGTTCCTTTGTTTCTGTAAGAATAATGTGGTAGTTATTATTAAGTACTTGCTCTGTGTATTTATATCTTTCCTCCTCAACAAAGCTTTATAGTTTGATAAAGCAGGAGTAAAAGATTTAACATTTCTTTTGTGTCTATCACAAGGCAACCAGGGCCATACTTTGGATCAGACTTGAATTTCAATCCTGGCTTTTCTCATTAGGACCTTAGGCTGTGTTATTTTTTATCCAGCATCTTCAGCCACCAAACAGAATTAATAATAGGTATTTCACTGGGTTAATGTGAGAACTAAATAGAATAAGGTATGCGAGGGTAAATGTGTAAGCACCAAACAGCTTTCCCATTGTTGGGACAAGATACCCAACAACCATAGCCTAAAGGAGGAGAGGTTGGATTTGGCTCATGGTTTCAGCTCTTGTCATCTGGCTCCAAGGCAGAAACATTATGGGCCGAGGGCCTGGTGGAGCAAAGCTGCTTAATTCAAGGTGTTCAGGAGGCAGAACAGTGCGTCTGTGTGGGGGACAGTGCCACAGAGGAAGGGGCAAGGGACCAGATATCGTACCCAAGCTTATGCCTCCATGTGCACCCCTAAACACCCAGAAATGTGTTCCATCAATCCTCTGGGCTGCTCACAAACCAATCAAGTTGACAATCCAGTTTAACTCTTACATTTGTTCATAAAGTCTTTTTAAAATGAATGACTATTTCCATACTTTTCTAATAACAGGAATTTATGCCACTTCAATATCTTTACTAGGAAATGTTAGAAAATCCCAGAATGCTTAGACTTCATTTTCAGCTTCTGTATTGAATCCATTACTTTCCTCATTTTCATTTGCTTTCCTATGCAGCCAAACCCTGTTGTTACATCAGATATATACATATATATATCATCAGATACATATATCATATATATATATATATATATATATATATACACATCAGATATCTATATGTGTGTATACACACACACACACACACACACACACACATATGCATATATCCTTCCCCTACTTGTCTCCTAACTTTTCTATCTCACTGCATGTTTTTCATCTATTGCTACTTAACAAATCATCCCCAAACCTAGTGGCCTAATATAGAAATAATCATTTATTCAATATGGAGATACCTCAAAGAGCTTGGACTGGAGGTCCCATTTGACCCAGCCATCCCTCTGTTGGGTATCTTTCCAAGAGAACTAAAAGAATCATATCACAGAGAAGTATGTGCACCCATGTTTATAGCGGCACAGTTTGTAATAGCTAAATCTTGGAAACAACCTATTTGCCCATCCGTTGGAAACTGGATAAAGAAGTTGTGGTTTTTCTATAAAATGGAATATTACTCAGCCATAAAGAGTGAGAGAATAGATTCATTCATAGGAAAATGGATACATATTGAAGATATACTCCTAAGTGAAATAAATAAGTCCCACATGTGTAAATACCAAATAGTTTCCCTGGTGTGAATATTCTGCAACAATGCATAAGATTCTAATAAGATTACTGACATTTAGAAATGGGAGGAAAGGAGCTAAAGGTGTAGGGAAGGTGTGATACGAAGGGGAAGAACAAAAAGGGAAAAGAAAAAAATGTGAGAGAATGAAAAGATGAAAATAAAGTGTTTGTAGATGGGGAGGGGAGGAGGCGTTGAAGGGAGGGCAGAGGTAAGGGGAAAAAAATGAGAATCAAGACTTGCCATGTAAAGGTACATGATCCCAACAATGAATGTAACTGTACTGTATCCCTAAATGTACCAATAAACTCAATAAAAAAAAAGAAATAATCATTTATTATCTCATGATATTGCAATTATATGTTAAGTGGGGCTGCTATTATCTGAAGGATTAAGGGGGACTGGAAGATTCCAAACTGGCCCACTCACACTGCTGTTGGCAAAGGGCCTCAGTTGTTTTTATTTCTTTTTTTCCAGGACCATAACCAGCCTTTATTATGGGGAGGATCTGCTGGGCAGTCTCTGAACAAAGGAGAGAAAAGCAACATGGCAGAACAGCTTCTTTTATAGGAGCGGGATGGGGTTGAGTGAGGTAGTGGCTAGGGATTGGGGAAGCTTGTGATATCACTGGGAAGGGCTTGTGACATCACTAGCTGCTAGGAGGTAACAAGTATCAGGTTATTCTTTTGGTGGGAGAAGAGACATGATGGGAAGAAGAAGCCTGTCCTTTGTTGGGAGAAGCCATATTTTAACATGGAGGCTGCTATTCAATGTGGCAGCCATCTTAAGGCAAGGGAAATCTAACATTCTGGGCTTTTTATTGTATGGTTACTGGGAAAAGTCTCTTCTGGAGCTGCTTCAAGATGACAAAGAGGCAAATGTTGGGGCTAAACCTGGATGTGGTGGGGTTGGTGGTAGTTGGGGGCTTCTTCCCTCTGTTGCAGTGGCTGATACCTGCCATGTTGAGTTCCATGATGGTCTGGTTGGTAAATGCCCTCATGTATTCCTGAAAGAAATTTTGAAAACAGTGAGACAGACAGGGCCCTATCATGATCAAAGGACATATACAAGCCAGTGGGCCTAATAAGGGAAGTAGCCAAGGCATAATTTGGGGAAGCCAGGAATAGCTCTGGTCCATTCCCTAAGAGTTCCATTTTTTTTTTTTTTGCTCTTTGATGTGCTGCTGTAATTCTTTAACCTTTGCTTTAACAATCCCTGACTGGTTAACAAAATAACAGCATTCTTCACCTAGCATCTGGCTTGTTCCTCATTGGACCACTGTCAACATGACAAGGGCCGTTCTATTTTGTAACACAACTGCTACTAGATAATTTATTTGATCTTGTACTGTATTTAAGGACTGGCTTATTTTATCCATGTCTTCTGAAATCTCCATGGACAGGGTTTGATAGAGATGTGTGGATAGAAGATGTGGTTTTTCTATAAAATGGAATACTACTCAGCCATAAAGAATGAGAAATTAGATTCATTCATAGGAAAATGGATACATATTGAGGATATACTCAAGTGAAATAAATAAATCACACATGTGTAAATACCGAATAGTTTCTCTGGTGTGAAAAACTATAATAGTACATAAGATCCTAATGATATATTTGACCATGTGAAATAGGAAGAAAAGGGCTAAAGGGATATGGGAAGGGTAGAGGAAAGGTAGTAAGTGAAAAGAAAAAATATGACAAAATGAAGAAAATGGAAATAAAGTGTTTGTAAATGGGGAGGGGAGGAGGGGGTGAAGGGAGGGCAGGGACAAGTGGAAAAAAATGAGAACCAAGACCTGTCGTGTAAAGGTACAAGATCCCAATAATGAATGTAATTGTACTGTATACCTTAAATGTGCCAATAAAACTCAATTAATAATAATAATAATAATAAAAAGAAATGTGTGGATGTAGAAATGCCCACTATCCCTGTTGCCATGCCCACTCCCATTAAGAAGGGGACTAGAAGAGAAGATGCCCTTTTTCTGATTGTGATTGTGTTCCATGGGAGAACTTGTTCAAACAACTGGGCTTCTGTATAAATGGTCATGGGAGGGCTAAGGAAGGATATGTAACAGAAAACAGACTGGTTGAGGCATATGATTACATATGAAGTACAGGCCATTGGAAAGGCAGATTGGACTCTTCTGAAATAAAGAGGGAGCAAGCAAGGCAAGTGATGTTGTTATTTTTCCCTGTGCATGTCAGGTTAGTGGTTTGTGCAGGGAATGGGAGAACCATAGGGAAGGGTCCCAGAACTGTGGATAAATTGCCAGTATTTGAGACAGGCAGGTTAAACTCTAGGAGGACAGGAATTGGAGTGAATGATCAGCAAATGGACATACACATCCAACAGTCTGAGATATCGACAGGGAGATAGTGGAGGGTAGTATTAAATAGGCGTTATAGCCTTTTTTGAGACTGGGTTATCTGGTTTACCACCTCGAGATCTGTCCCTTTATAGGGAGGTAGAGTGATGGGCCTCAAAAGTCTATAGCTAGTGCCTGTTCATTGACTGCCTCTTTTGATTATTCTTTTCTGCTGGGTGTTTAAGAGCAAGTTAAAGTGAGACCTGTGTTAATCAGTGTGAACATCTTGCTATCTGTCAAGGTCAGTTAAGTCTCTTTAGGCATTATTTGGAACCATGCATAGAGCCTTTCATCTCCTGCCAGTGTCAGCCATTAGGATGGGTCATGGGTCTTGATTGACAAAGTTGCTTTAGTGAAAACATGGGGGATTTTTTTCTTGGTTGACCCTCTCTTGGCACACAACACATTTGTTCTCTGGAGTCCAGCAATCTCCCTCCTCAGGACATTGGGTGACTTACCAAAGGTGTAAGGTATTGCAAAAAAGGTTCCTTCATACCTTCGATCTTTGATGATCTTGGAGGGCCAGAGTAAAAATATTGGTGGTCTTCTTAGCCCAGTTACCTTCTAGTGTTGCTCTCTGCCCTTTGGTGGTTGAACACCTAGAAGACAAGATCAGTGACATCAGTAGTACAGTAGAAACAGTGAGCTTAGCTATCATAAGTTTATCTGAATAACAAGTATCCTGGAATCTCTAATCATGGGTAGGTGGAGCAGAAGAGAAGGGTGAATACCTGGATCAAAAGGTTTTTGTCATAAACAATATGTGGGAAGACCAAGAGGGGCCTTACGGGCAGAATGACCTTTTATAAAGTAGTCCATGGGATCAAAAGTAGATAATTCGGAATCTGGGCTGGGTTTGGGTTAGGGAAGGGAGTCTCTCAGGCAAGGAGAAGGGGATGTGGAACAGGAGGGGTGGATGATAGAGTTAGGGCTAGAAGTACCTGAGAGGGTCAACAAGTTTGACAGATGGAGGGGGTGAGAAAGAAGGCTTATAGGTAGGGGATTTCTGACTATTTGTGTAAATTAACAAAATTTGTGTAAATTGCTCAGTATGTTAAAATTGAAACAGCCATTTATGGGCCATTGAAATTTATTGTCTAATTTGTACTGAGGTCAAACTTGTTTGCAATAAAAAATGAGTCATTCTGGCTTAAAGTTGGGTCCCAAGAGTCCAAGGGGACAATGTTGTGCCACGAAGCAGCCAAGAGGTGTTAAGGGAGGGGGTTTGGATTGTCAGGTGCCCATGTTAGGGCAGGTAAGGGGGAGTTAGTTTCCTAGGAGGAGGGCAAAAGAGAGGAACATCTTTTTTTTAGATACTCCCCGAGCCAGTTCCCAGAAGGGGAGAATGAAAGGAGTTGGGCAGATGGGGTATCCTCCAGGGGCATAGTCCTGGGCTCGGGGGGGCCTGAGAGGGTCTCTCTGACCAAGTGCTTGGGTTTCTGAGTAGTCCCTCTAGGGAGAGAATAAGAACAAGACAGAGGACCCGAGTTGAGGGAAGTTAACTACCTACTCACCCCAAAATCAGTGATCAGTGTGGATATGAGTCATTAGCAATGGCAAAGGTAGGTCCTGGCTTGGCACATGTGGTCTGGAGGAGGTGGCCAGAAGGCCAATTGACCGCAGCCTGTGGGAGATTGTCAGTTAATGGATCATCTTCCTCCCAGGTTCCAGCACCTGTTAGGTAAAAAGAGCTGAAAATCAGACCAGACCAGGACCATAACAAGCCTTTATTATGGGGAGGATCTGCTGGGCTATCTCTGAACAAAGGAAAGGAAAAGCCCCTCAGTTGTTCCAGTCAGGGGATAGTCCCTGGGATTGAGTTTCTTTGTGGTATGACAGCTGGATTCATCTAGAGTGACAAATGGTGAGATTAAGGTGAAAGCAGAAATGCATCCTGTACCCTAGTCTTAGAAGTTACACAATTACTTCTACCATATTGTTGTGGTCAAGCAAAGGAAGTCCTCATCATATCAGCAGTACCCTGAGTGAAGATCATTAGAGGTGATTTTTGAGACTGATTAACAAAGTCTACTTCTGGATTCCAGTGATTCAGATTCCTCCCACTTCAGGAAAAACTGATATCCATCTTTAAGACTCCCTCAGTCTCACATCATTACAATTTGGGCTCAAAGTCCAAGATGGCATTGTTTAAGTCAAATCTGGGTATAGCCACTTAACTATTGTTCCCCTATGTTTATCTATGTGAACTAAAGAGTCACGTTATCTGTCTCCTACATACCTAGCACCCAAAATTTTCTAGAAAAGACATAGGGTAATAGGTATGCACAGTCTTCACCAGGGGAGAAAAATAGGAGCCACTGACTGGTGGCAATTCTGAAATCCAGCCAGGCATGTTCACCAATGCCTTGCTTCAGGCTCAACCCTACTGTTTGGAAATTATTCTTTTTAAATTTTTTATTGGTACCCCTTAAGTATATAATATAATGACATTCATCATTGGAAATTTGTACTGTAAAATAATCTATTTTGCTTATTTTTTCCCCATTTCCCAGCCCTCCCTTCAACCCCTTCAGCCCTCCCTATTTATAAAAACTTTATTTCCATTTTTAAAATTTTCTCATATTAATTCCATTCCCCTTTTTATCTTTCCCCTACCTCTCCCACTCTTCCTTTCCCTTTGCCCCTTTTCTTCTTATTTCACTTTATATATTATACATTTTGATCCCTATTTACACTTTCAGTTTCTCACACCAGAGAAACTATTCAATACTTACCCATATGGGTCCTATTTAGTTCACTGAAGAGTATGGCCTTAATGCTCATCCATTTAGGTATAAATGTCTCTAGTTTCTCATTCTTTATGGCTGAGTAGTGCTCCATTTAATTTTTTAAAAAATCACACTTTCTTAATCCAGTCTCCAGTTGGTGGGCAATTGGGCTGTTTCCAAGTTTTAGCTATTACAAACTGTGCTGCTATAAACATGGGTGTGCATGTATCACTCTGGTGTGATCCTTTTAATTCTTTTGGAAAGATACCCAGAAGAGGGATGGCTGAGTCAAATGCGACTTGCAATCCAAGTTATTTGAGGTTATCTCCTTGATATTGGTTGATTTCTTGATAGTAGCCATTCTTTCTGGGGTGAGGTAGAATCTCAGTGTTGTTTTCATTTGAATCTCTTGAATGTCCAGTGATGTGGAACATTTTTCTTATGTTTTTGCTGTTTCAACTTTGAGAAATGTCTGTTCATTTCAGATGTCTACTTTGGATTGTGTCTTTAATTTGGGAGGTCTGATATTTTAAAGTTCTTTATGTATTCTAGATAGTAGACCTGTGTCTGAGGAACAGCTGGTGAAAATTTTTTCCCATATTGAGGATTTTTCTTTGCACTGTTGGTGGTTTCTCCTGTTGTGCAGAAGCTTTTTAGTAAGAAGAGATACCACTTGTTGATTCTTTGTGCTAGATCACCTGCAATTGAGGTCTTTGTTTATAAAATCTTTGCTTACACCAATGTCTTCAAGAGTTCTCCCTAACCTTTCTTTCAGGTGGTTTGGTGTTTCTGTTTTAATATTTAGTTCTTTAATCCATTTTGATTTTACTGTAGTGCATGGTGAGAGACACAGGTCTAGTTTTAATCTTTGGCAAGTTGAAACCCAGTTTTTTCAGCACCATTTATTGAAGAGGCTATCTTTCCTCCAGTGAGGGCGTTTAGATCCTTTGTCAAAGATGAGGTGGCTGAGCATGTCTGGAGCTGTTTTTGCATTTTCTAATCTGTTCCACTGGTCCTCAGGTCTGTTTCTTTGCCAGTACCATGCTGTTTTTATCACAGTAGCCTTGTAGTATAGTTTCAAGTTGGGGAGTGTGAAACCCCCTACCTTCTCTTTATTGCAAAGAATTGCTTTTGCTAGTTTAGGACTCTTGTTCCAAATGAATTTTTGGATTGTTTTATTGTTTTCTAAAGGTGTGTGAACTATGCTGCTGGAATTTCAATTGGGATTGCATTGAATCTGTATAGCATTTTTTTTCTCATTGAGTATATTGGTACATTTTAGGTATATAGTGAAGTTACATTCATCACTGGGATCTTGTACCTTTACATGGCAGGTATTGGTTCTCATTTTTTCCCTATGCCCCTGTTCTCCCTTCACCCCCTCCTCCTTTCCCTATTTACAAAAACTTTAATTTCCTTTTCCCTACCCTTCCCACTTCCCATACACCTTTAGCCCTTTTCTTTCTATTACGCAGTGTCAATTATACCATTAGGATCTTATTTACAATTATAGTTTTTCACACCAGAGGACCAGAGAAACTATTCAGTACTTACACATGTGTGACTTATTTATTTCACCTAAGAGTATAACCTCACTATGCATTAATTTTCTTATGAATGACTCTAATTTCTCATTCTTTATGGCTGAGTAGTATTCCATTTTATAGTAAATCCACATCTTTATCTAGTCTCCAACTGATGGGTAAATGGGCTGTTTCCAAGTTTTAGCTATTACAAATTGTGCTGCTATAAACATGGGTATGCATATATCACTGTGGTATGATTCTTTTAATTCTTTTGGAAAGATACCTAGCAGAGGGATGGCTGGGTCAAATGGAACCTCTAACTCTAGCTCTTTGAGATATCTCCATATGGATTTCCATAGTGGCACACCAGTCTGCACTCCCATCAACAATGGAGAAGGGTTCCTTTCTCCCCACAATCATGCCAACATTTGTTATTGGTTGATTTCTTGATAGCAGCCATTCTTTGTGGGGTAAGGTGGAATCTCAGTGTTGTTTTCATCTGCATCTCTCAAATGACCAGTGATGTGAAACATTTTTTCATATATTTATTGTATAGAAGTTTTGAAAGTATGGCCATTTTCGCTATGTTGATTCTTCCTAACCAGAACCAAGAGTTGTCTTTCCATTTTCTGATATCACTTTCCATCTCTATTTTCAGAGTGATATAGTTTTCAGGGTAGAGGTCTTTCATTTATTTCATTAGGTTGATTCCTAGGTATTTTAATTTTTTGGATGCTATTGTGAAGGGAGTTGTTTCTTCAGTACGTTTTTCAGTGAGTCTGTTCCTGTTCATGTACAGGAAAGCTATTGATTTTTGAGTGTTGACCTTGTGTCCAGCTCCTTTACTGGATTTGCTTAAGTCTAGAGAAGTTTTGGTGGAGTTCTTGGGGTTTTTAATGTACAGTATCATGTCATCTGCAAATGATGACATTTGGCTTTTTTCTTTCTTATCTTTATTCCTTTTTATTTCTTTCTCTTGTCTAATCGCTGTGGCTAAAGTTTCCAAAATGATATTGAACAGGAGTGATGATAGTGGACATCCTTGTCTTGTTCCTGATTTTAGTGTGAAGTATTTCAGTTTTTGACAATTTAGTATGATATTGGATGTTGGTTTTTCATAGATGGCTTTTGTCAGATTAAGGTAGAGACCATCTATTCTAATTTTTTGTAGGGTTTTTTAAAATCATGAATGTGTGTTGGATTTTTGTTGAATGCTTTTTCTGCATCTATTGAGATAATCATTGGTTTTTGTCCTTGGCTCTATTAATACAGAGTATTACATTTATTGATTTGTATATATTGAACCATCCCTGCATCTCTGGGATGAATCACACTTGGCCATGGTGCATAATCTTCTTGATGAGATTCTGTATTCTATTTTCCAGTACCTTATTAAGGATTTTTGGGTCTATGTTCATTAGTGATATTGGCCTGTAGTTCTTTTTTGGTTGGGTCTTTCTCTGCTTTTGGGATTAAGGTGATGCTTGCTTCCAGGAATGAATTTGGGAGTATTGCTTCCCTTTCAATTTCATTCAAGAATTTAAAGAGTAGTGGCAATAGTTCTTCTCTAAATGTCTTATAGAATTCACTGGTGAAGCCATCATGGCCTGGGCTTTTCTTAGTTGGTAAGTTTTTAATTACATTTTCAATTTTGTTGATCAGTATTGGGTTGTTTAGAATTCTTAGATCTTCTTTATTCAAGTTTGTTAATTCATATGCATCTAGGAATCTGTCCATTTCTTCTGTGTTTTCCATCTTACTGGCATATAGGTTCTCAAAGTAGGTGTTGATGAATCTCTGTATTTCTGCTGGTTCTGTTGTAATTTCACCCTTTTCATTTGTAATTTCATGGACTTAGGTCTTTATTTACTTTTTTTTTTGGTTAAGGTTGGCTAATGCTTTGTCAATTTTGTTTATTCTTTTGAAGAACTGACTCTTTGCTTCATTGATTTTTTTGTATCATTCTCTTAGTCTCCATTGCATTGATTTCTACTCTGATCTTTATAATTTCCTCCTTTGTATGAGCTTTGTGTATATTCTGCTCTTCTTTTTCTAAAAGCTTGAGGTTCAACATCAGCTTGCTTTGTTTTCCTAATATGAGTATTCACAGCTATGAATTTCCCTTGTAAGAATGCTTTCATTGTGTCCCATATATTCTGATATGTCATATTGATATTGTCATTTAATTGTCAAAACTGTCTGATTTCTTCTTCAGTTTCCTCTGTGAGCCATTGGTTGTTCTGACATGTATTGTTCAATTTCCATGTGTTTATGAAATTCTTGTGGTTTGTTTTACTATTGATCTCTAACTTCATTGCAGTATGGTCTCATAACATATAGGGGATAACTTCAATTCCTTTGCACTTGCTTAAACATCTTCTATGCACAAGTATATGGCCTGTTTTGGAGAATGACCCATGTGCACCTGGAAAGTATTTGTGCTCTGATTGTATGGGGTGAAACATACTGTAAATATCTATTAACTTAATTTGCTCAGGAGTTCAATTGAGTTCTAGTATTTCTTTGTTTGTTTTTTGTCTAGTGGATTATCTATTTGTGACATTGGTGTATTGAGGTTCCCCACTACTATTGTATTAGTGCTTATTTGATTTTCCATGCCTGTTAATATTTGTTTTATATACTTTGTAACACTAGTGTTTGGTGCTTATATATTTATAATTGTCATCTCTTCCTCTTGGACTGTTTCTTTTACAAGAATGTAGTGTCCTTTGTCTCTCTTAATCAGTGTTGGTTTGAAATCCACTTGGTCTGCAAAGAGGATAGCTACTCCTGCTTTTTTTTTTTTTTGGTTCCTGTAGCATGGAGTATTATTTTCCACCCTTTAACTTTCAGTCTATGAGTTTCTTTTTTGAATTAAGTATGTTTCTTATATGCAGCATATTGATGGATCTTGCTTCTTGATGAATTCTTCCAGTCTATTTCTTTCGATTGATGAATTGAGACTATTAACATTGATGGTTATCACTGACTGATATGGATTGACTTATTCTTGTCATGACTTTTTCTTTTTGTTTGGATTCTCCCCCTTTGCATTTAATTTCATGTCCTGCCTGATGGATTAATTCTTCTGGGCTTCCTTGGATTGTGATCCTATTTTCTTTTCTTAAAACATTAAAAAATTTTTTAAAAAATTTGGTTTGGTATTCAGGAAGTTCCTAAATTGCTCTTTGTCATGAAAGTATATATCATTTCTCTATCAATTTTGCAAGATGGTTTTGCAGGGTACATCATTTTGAGTTGGAGGTTGTTTTCCTTTAGGGCTTGAAATGTGTCACTCTAATCTCTTCTTGCCTGAGAAGTCTGCTTTGATTCTGATGGGTTTTCCTTTGTGTGTGATTTGTTTCTTTTCTCTGTTTGTCAAATTTTGTTCTTCTGTTGGGTTTCTGGAATCTTAACTATTATATGACTATGTGTAGATTTCTTTTGATCATGGCTAGTTGGGGTCCTATATACCTCGCTTATCTGTAAGTCAAGTTGTTCTCCATTAATTGGGAAGTTTTCTGCTATTACTTCTGAGAACAGTTTTTTTTTAAAAAAATGTCATCTGCACTCTCTCCTGTTTCTTCATTGATTCTGATCAGTCTTGTTATTCTTTGCATCATCTAGCAACTGCTGGATTGATTTCTCATGGCCCCTTACTATTTTTAAGATGTGTTTCTTTTCCTGTTCAGTAATTGCAATCCTATTTTCTATATCTGAAATTATGACCCCTTTTTGGCTCATTGTGCTGCGTAAACTTTCAATGGAGTTTTTAATCTCGTGGAAATGTTTGCATCTGATATGCATTTCATTTGTTTCCTATGTTGGGATTCCATCATATTCCTCAGCTCCTCTATTTTTTAAAATCTGTGTCTGCTCTAGATTTATTAATCATGTCTTGCTCTGTGGGCACAATCTCTGTTGTAATCTGATAAATTATTTCTGATTTCATATTTTGCAGATCCTCTTTTGTTGCCAGTTCAGGGAGTCCAGGTGGCTGTGTATCAGATTATTCCATCTTGTTTTCCTTTGTGGTTGCCTGAGGTGACCTGGAAGACTGGTTTTGAGACTCGTGTACATGTCTTCTCATTTCAGCAGATGCAGCCTGCTGTGCCTTTGTTGAGGCAACTTTTGCTTACTCAGTGGTCTTCAATTATTTTCAGCAAGCCACTGAGAGGCCTTTGCTCTGCTGCTTAATTGTGCACAAATTCCTGAATTCAGAATGGTGGTCTTCTGGTTCTCTGAACAGACCTGTTGTCTGGGCAGGCTTCTGGCTGGGGCCTGTGCATGCTTGGGTTGGCATCTAGGTGTGCCTCTGGCTAGGGCTCCTATGTAGCTGTTGACTGGGAAGGCCTTTGACAGAGGGCTGTGCACCTCAGTCCCTGGTATCTGAGCAGGATTCTGGCTAGGATCTCTGTGCACTTATGGATAGTATTAGGGCAGGAATCTGGCTGATGCTTGTGCAGCTGTGCAGCTCTTTTCTGCATGAACTTTTGGCTTGGGCCTGTGTGGCCAAGCCACTGGGATCAGTGTGGGGCTCTGGCTGGATCTGTCCACAGCTTTGCTGCTCTGATCCATACCACTGCTTACTGGGATCTGTGTACATTTACTGATGGTATCAGGGCCGGCATCTGAGGTGGAACACTTCAGAAACCACCCACCTGGACTTTCTGAAGTGGTAACAGCAAAAGTAACAAAGCTGGTGAATGAGGCTCTCACCAAAGAGCCTCTAGGAGCTGGTGTTCAGAATGGGGAGCGTCAGTGTCCTTGGTGATATTTCACTGGTTGTGGCTACTCTCTTCCTTTTCTGATTTCCTTGTGCTTTTTAGCAACCCTCAGGGTAGCCAGGAAGTGAAGGCAGGGAGATGAGGATGTTCAGGAACCAGAAGAGTGGAAATTGTTCTTTAAGTCTTTTAACTCTGTCCTCTGAGTCCTTGGTTCTAATTTCAGAGTATTCCTTCTTGTTTCAATAGAAATGGCCAGAATTTGCCCCTGAGTTGTTTTTTACACTTAATTCTGGGTTATAGTGGTTCAAGGATCCAAAGAGCTCTCATTTTGTACCCTCAGTTCCTTTGAATACAAGAAAATATAGTTATTTTTAAAGCTTTGTGAAATTTTAATGAATAGATTTATAGTCAACTCCATTAGACAAAAGCTGCACAGAAACATTTTCAAGACAGTCCCCTCTTAACATGATCTTCTTGCAAGGCCAAAGGGGAATATCATCTTTAAGTGTCTTAGAAGGCTTTTTTTGTTTAATGGAGTGAATTTATGAGAGTCTGTTTTGATATCTTTTAGGCTTTTTGTTAAATGAATAGTTTCCTTAGATACTGCCTCAGCTGTAAGGGTTTAACTGAAGATCTTACAGTCATTCACTGGATTTAGTCTTTGCTGTGAAATCATTATTTAATTTAAAAATCTTGGAAGTTCTGAGAATGAGAAACAGTTTCAGTTTTGAGCTCAGTAAGTCTGAGATTCTTTATATTTTAGTGTTTTTTCTTCAGCTCATCTCTTGCATTTTACTAAAAGCAGCAGAAAAAGCCAAGTGGCACTTTTAGCACCCTGCCTGAAAATCTTAACTAGATCATGTAGCTCATTAGATACATTTTCTACTTTGCCCATCACTGTAAGTAGCAGTACTGCTACCCTGTAAAGAATTATGTGGATTTGTGTTTTTCAGGGGGAAATGCAACAGGCGATTAGGGTGTGGCAAAGCTGTCTGGGGAAGTAGGCATTTGTTAATTGCAAAATCCCAGGACACATGCCCAGAACAGTTCCCAAAGCCCTGAATCTGGATTGCTTGTGAGAACTTGAGCCCATTTTTGGTAGGATGGCCTAGACCTGATGTCAGCCTGAGGACTGAGTGACAGTCCGCATTGAGTTTTTGCCAGTGTGTTATTTCTTTCTTACACAAATAGCCCGCCCTTATGATGTAAGGTGTACTTCTTTTCCTCCTTAAAGTGGCCCAAAATTGCTCTGAAGAGCTTCCTTCTTTTCCTACCTTCAGTAAAACTTTGCTACTGTAAAAAACAAACAAACAAAAACAGTACTGCTAAATTTTCTGCTACTACGTCATAAGGTAGCCCTCTCCTTCTGTTTTCAATATATTTATTTTCCTCATTTCTTTTTCTTTCCTCTATTTTTTAGAGCTGTTTTAGTTTCACAGCAAAACTGAACAGGAAGCAGAGTTCCCATGTGTCATGATTCCCCACACTTGCAGAGCCTCCTCCACCACCAGCTTCCTATACCAGAGGGGTGCATTTTGTTTCATTTGCTTTTCATCACTTTGATATTCTTTTTTATTAGTGCATGTTTGCAGTGTAGAATGATAAGAATAGGGTATTTGTGCAGTCAGTGGACCATCATGGATGTATCATCATCCACCGAAGTCCACGGTTTGCACTGGGTTCAGACTTTTTTTTTTTTTTTTTGGTAGCAGAGATTGAACTCAGGACCTTGCCCCAGTGAGGCAGGTGGCAGAACCACTAGCTAAATCCCTGGCCCTGTGTTGAGTCTTGATGGACTTGGATAAATGCATAATGATATGTGTCCTTTACTGTACACCATACAGAACATTTTACAAAGTATTTTCACTGTTCTAAAAATCCCTTGTCCTCTGGTAAGTCATCCTCCTTCTTCTCTACCCTTTGGCAT
>NW_022900945.1:32525772-32535178 GCF_012274545.1 Fukomys damarensis | reverse complement strand
ATATATATGTAATCATATGATTGATATATTGAGGTATGATAAAATAGAATGAATACTTAAATTAAAATAAATCATTACAGTAAAAATCATCACATTGTCATTGTCCCCACCCCCAAACTACTCCCCTTGATTTGTCTTTCTTGCCCCTTCTGGAGTAGTTCTTGAAGTCCTCTTTTGTGCAGGTCTTTACCTGTGCAGTCATGGGTACCTTGCTGTTCTGAATCAATTCCAATACAGTAATACCTTGCTTCATGAACAATTCTGTTTGCAAACAGAGCATCTGGCAACATTTTACTTCCAGTAGCGAACTCCACACTGAGCTATGCACACTGCTAAGGCCACCTTCCCTGGAATCATGGAACAAATTATTTGTTCATGAACCAAGGTACCATTGTATTTATCTTGCATCATTGTTTTGACTTCAGGGAAGAGTCAGAAGTTGTATAATACCAAAAGTTGTATGATACCAGACCCAGTGAATAAGGTAGGTGAAGGCGTATCACATAGTAGTTTATTTGACAGACATTGCCATAAATATTTTGAATCAATTCAGGACGTGAAGGCAGCCATGACAATGCAACTGAGGACACTCACAAAAGAAGACTTCTATAACTGCTTCAGAAAGTGACAAAACTGATGAGCCAAGTGTGTTTGAAGCAAGGGGGTAAATGGCAATATGTATTTTACTGTAAAAATTTTAAAAATGTTTATCTAACCATTTACCATATTTTGTGATTGATTCTGCCTCACAGTGTTGCTTTTCCAGACTGCTCTATAGTTGAACGCATGTGGAATGGAGCCTCCAAAGTTTGGCCTCTTTCGCTTAGTTATAGGGATTCGAGGTTCCTCCATGCTTTTCTTGTATTGAAAGCTAATTTTTTTTTCTAATTTCTGACTAATACTGCAGTGCTAGGTGAGCTAGTTTAGTCATTTATTCACTCATTTTCTTTTAAATGCTCATTGAAAGCTTCTTTGGGCACAACAGAAAACTTCATTAGCAGTTTCTTTGGAGTCCTTAGGCTGTCACTAACATTCAAGATTCTTCTTGCTCTGCCTGTTACTCCATACCTAATCAGTCCCTTACATTCCCAGTTTTGGTCACAGTAGTATCTCATTTCTAGGCACCAAAATGCCTGTACTATCCAGGATTTGTGCAGAGAATTATCCAGGATTTGTGCATAGAATTATACATGTACATTTCTTATTACACAAAAATCAATGTGCATGTGCATACTATAAATGTATTTGTTAGGGCTTTGATTATGTAATTGTACAGCTGACTGCACCACTTATATGAAGCTGCTATTTCTATATCTGTCAATGGAGCCCTATGCTTGCAGGACAGGCATCTGGGAAAGAAAGGAAACACAACTGGTCCTGGAGATAGATTGATATTGAAGCCATTTTTCCTTGACTTTAAGTCTGTAGCTTGATTGATGGGTATGGTCTGCAGGAGAAGCTGGCAGCCTTTACCACAGAGCTGCACATGCACCTGGCCCAGGTCTTGGAGAAGCAGGAACAGATGGTCCAGCAGGAGATGGAGAAGCTGAGTGCTTGGCTGTTGCCCGTGCTGACCAGGTGAGCAGAATAGTATGAGTGATTGGCATGAGCTGCAGTAGTGCCTGGAGGCTCCACTGACCTTCCCAGAGCACAGAGGAGGTGGCTGTTCCCTTCCTGGTGTGCACATGTCTCTTGTGCCTCATAGTCTCCTGGTCCTGCACAAGGAAGGGAACCCTGGGATATTTCACTGAGTTGACACAATGCAAATACAATTCTGCTGGACTTGTCTCTATCTTGTTTTTCCCTCACTTCATTAATTATTTCTTCATAACTGCAGGGTTTTTGCACTTTGGTTTAACTGTCTAAATCCAATTGAATCTTTGTTATTGCAGGATTTCTCTCTCCAACATGTACAACTCCTTTTTGGTCTTTACTGAGTTCCTTACAGCAGTGCTTTTAGTTTCTTCTAGTCTTCTCAGACCTTTATTATTGCCCTATTTCACTCTCTTTTTTTTTGCCAGGGGCAATTAAAGTGAAGACATGTAGGCTACACCAGTGACTTTAAGACCTTAGAGTGACTGAGGTTCACTTAATAAGACCTAGTGATTCTCAGTCATCCTAAGGTACGGGCCCTTGTGTAAACATAGATTTCTGGCTCCAGCTCCAGGAGTTTTAGACTCTACTCTACTAGCCTATCAGCCTAGATAGAGCATGAGAAGGTGACTTTATAGTGGGTTTCTATGTGACTCTATACCATAAAGACCTATAGTGGTGAGACGGGGAAGGGGTTATCATGGTAACCACAACAGCAACAGAACTTTGCTGTTTTCTGGATATTATTCTTTTCTTTGTTTCTTTTTGTTTTGTTTTGTTTTTTTTTAATGGAATGTGCTGAATGTCTATAATTTTGTTCAGATGACTGCAGAACCTGGAAAAGCTGTTGCTGCTATTGATGCATTACATACTGCTATTATTAGTCTTTTTATATAAATATAAATATATACATACATATATATATATAAATTGAATTTTGGGAAACTTTAATGGTGCTGCCAATTTTGCAAAAAGTTATCCCAATTTACTGTGTTGAGTTGGCATTGTACAGAAATGGACAGCCATATTGGTCTAGAAATGTTAATTTTTTTCATTTTTATTTTTTATTTTTTTCCATGTATACAGGGGTAACACATCATACTAAATATGTAAGGTCATATCTACATGGGTATGGTTACAGAAACTAATAATGTATTCTCTAAATAATGAAAAAAAGAATAAGATAAGATTATAAGAGCAAGAAGCAATTTAAATATGTTCAGGGACCATTTTCATCTCCAGAATTAAGGATTATTTTAATGTTTCATCATTGCCTTTTCTCTTTATTTTCCTTTTTAGTTTTATTTTAGGATTCCCTATTTTTAATGTTCATACAGAGATTTCTTTAACTGAAATACCGAATAGTTTCTTTGGTGTGAAAAACTATAATAGTACACAGGATCCTAATGAGATAATTAATAATGTGAAATAGGAAGTAAAGGGCTAAAGGTGTAGAGAAAGTGGGAATGGTGGGGGAAAGGTAATAAGGGAGAGGAAAAAAATATGAGAAATTGAAAAATGGAAATAAAGTGTTTGTAAATGGGGAGGGGAGGAGGGGGTGAAGGGAGGGCAGGGACAAGGGGAAAAAATGAGAATCAAGACCTATTATGTAAAGGTACAGAATCCCAATGATGAATGTAACTGTATTGTATACCTAAATTGTACCAATAAACTCAATAAAAAGAAAAAAAAGAATAATTGGTGTACATATCCACTCAGACTTATGTAATTTCTTGGTGTTGGGAACGTTTGACATTGTTCCTACTAGATATTTTAAAATATATCAGTGGTTGTCAGCTATAGTTATCCTGTTGTACTATAGAACATTAGAAGTTGTTGCTTCTATCCAATTGCTCCTCGGTAGCCATTAGGTGCCTTCTTTCCCTGTCTACCTCCCCACATGCTTACCAGCCTCTAGTAGCTACTGTTCTAATCTCTGCTTTGAGGTCAGCTTTTTACCTTGTACAAGTAAGTGAGAACAGGCAGTATTTATCTTTCTGCGAAGAGGCAGGTTTAGCAAGAACACAGAGTGTAAGGAATTTAAGAGTGGCTTCTCTTCCTACAGAAAACAAACATTAGCCATAAATAAGAAGATAAGTTCTAGCCTCTCATCTGCCATTACCATGCTATAAGATTTGAGCCTATCATTTAAATCATCTGGCCCCTGTTTCCCAGAATGTAAAATAAAGTGGATAGATGAGATTACCCCAAAAGAAGTGGGTTTAAAGTTCAGTGACAATTTTAATGAGAATATATGTTCACTGAACAACAGGATTGATGTCATTATTTTGGAAAATAATACGGAGGCTTATTAAAATGAAAAAATCTTGAAAAAGAAATTGAACATCTTTTTGTGGCTTTAGAAGCTTGATTGGGGTCTTACAAGACAAACTAATCTTCTATCTTGTTTTGAGTGAACTTTTTGAGGAAGGTGGGAGGCTAGTTCTACAACTGTGTACCATAGCATACCAATCTCTTGCTTAATGTAATTTCCTCCCAAAGGCCAAAGTCAACAATGTGGCACACAAATAAAACCATGGAGTCAAAATTTCAATGCATAAGAGATTGTGGTAGGGCAAGTTTTGATGGAAGAATTCAATGAACCATCTACATTATTTGTTACATTTATTGACTGAAAATTAACTATGAAGCTCTAAAAAAAATGAACATGGAATGTACTCTATGGAGACATTTTTTTGGGAATCTGATCATGTAATCTGGTGGTGACAATTAAATGGAATGGTTTTTAATCTAATTTTTTCAGTATAAAGTCATTGATAATTTAGTTTGATTTTTCTGGAGTAGCTATATTATTTAGTATTCCAGGGAGTGGTTGTGAATTAAAAAATAGGTAATTTTTTTGGGAAGAAGTAAAGATTTGTGGGTGAAACTTAGATTAGTCTCTCTTCTAGAGCTCGAAGTCTCCAATCACAAAGTAATGATAATGTATTGAAATATCACATGTACCTCATAGATGGGTAATACTGTTACATGTTGGTTAAATATTTAAAATGTTTATTGATATTTAACAATTGTTAAGGTACATTACTTTGTATTCCATACATACGTACAACAGAAATAACAAAATCTAAGTGTTTAAGTAATTTGTCTGAGATAGAAAACCTAGTAAATAGATGTATCCATATCTACTAAACCCAAATACACATCATACTTTATTCCCTCTGATTCCAAGACTAGGAACAGAAGATAGGGAGTTAGTTGGAAAACAGAGGTAGGATTACTAGGGGCAGCCTCTTCAACGATAAGCCATCTACATTAATCTGGACCATTAGAGTGTCTGCTGAGTATCAAAACTGTCAGGAAGGTTTCTGACTTCAATCCCCCTTCCCACTTTCTTCCATCACACCCTTATTCCTGACAAAGAAGGAGCTAGGAATTTATAGAACTGTAGGCTTTGCAGAAGCCAGTTGGCTGATTCAGGAAGCTGTGGTTCAAAAAATAGATTCTGTTAGAATGATATGATATGAAAAATGATATGCAGTTCTACAGAGTGCCTTGCAGTGCCTTGCTTGGTAACTGAGACACGATCCCGTATATAATTTGTGGGTCTCAGTGCAAAATAAAACTTGTTAGAAATTACTTATTTCAAGATAGAGATAAAAGAGTGAGCCCTGTGTGAAGCACATGGGGTGTGCACTTTGAAATTGGTCCTGGATCCTGAATTAAGAGAAGAGATTATTTCTCCAGTTTTTGAAGTTGATCCACATTAAAGACAGCTCACTTTAAAAGAATGGCAGTTTACACCCATTAATAGGCCATAGAATGAAGGGTAAAGTTTACATTAAATTTTAAAAAATGTTAGTTTTACAGATATTTGCAGGCATAGACAAGCTCTAGGATGGTCAAGACTATACTTTTTCTTTTTTCTTTTTGGTGGGGTAGCAAGAGTGGGGGGCTAGTTCCTTTAATAGTTAAAGGAGAATTAGAGTTCATAATTATTTCAGCTGTTCAGAAACTGCATATGACATCATGAACAGAGAAGGTAATAATGTGAAAATACATTTTTGTGTATCAATAACTTAAAAAGTTTTTTTTCATTTTCTATCTTTCTGAGTCCCTGGAGCTGTAAAAAAATAAAAAATAAAAGAAGCAATCTTCTTTTTGAGGAACTGGAACTTGGCTTACATTTCAACAAATAGATTTTTTAAAGAAATCTGTTTCTTAATCAGAACGTCCATGGAAAAGTCACCATGTAATATGCACAAAAGATGTATTTTATTAGTGAGGTCAAGACAATACTTCAATTTTTCTTAAAGTCAATGGTTTGGTGCAGTTATAGTTGAGTGACATGATGCTTTAAGGTAGAACAAACAAGTTGCTCATTTAATCTGTTCCACTGGTCCTCAGGTCTGTTTCTTTGCCAGTACAATGCTGTTTTTATCACAGTAGCTTTGTAATATAGTTTCAAATTGGGAGTTGTGACACTCCCTAATTTGAACTTTTGGATTGTTTTGTCAAGGTCTGGGAAGTATGCTGCTGTAATTTCAATTGGGAAGGCATTCAATCTATATAGAAATTTTGGAAGTATGGCCATTTTTACTATACTGGTTCTTTCTAGCCAGGAGCAAGGGATTTTCTGATATCCTCCTCTTTCCATTTTCTGATATCCTCCTCAATCTCTTTTTTTTCAGAGTGCTACAGTTTTCCAAGTAGAGGTCTTTGATTTCTTTCATTAGGTTGATTCACTGAGAAAAATCTAGAAGCAATGACACTCCAGGAAAGACAAATACTCAGTACATTGATCTTGTTTTTTAAATGTAATTTTCTGATATATGAAACCAGAGGTCTTTGGAGAAATGGCTGGTTCTGTGATTGGGCAAAAAAAATAGAAGATGAGCTTAGAGCACATTTTAGTACTGAAAAGTATGGGTATTTTATTTTATTTTTGTTTTTTTGTACCAGGAATTGAACTTGGGACCTTGCGTTTGGGAGGCAGGTGGCAGACCACTGAGCTAAATCCCTGGCCCTAAGTAAGGGTATTTTTAAAAAATTAAAAGATATGCCATTGCAATGAGACAAACTAAAGAAATGCTCAGTAGGCAAAGCTGGAATAATTTTGGCAAAAAAATGAATAAAGTCCTATATAATTTTAATATGAAATATTATATATAATAAACATTCATATTGGTAGACATGAATGAGTGAAATGTCAATGAGGCAGAAGAAACAATCTTCTGGACAGAAAAATTCTAAATAATTTTTGCAGATACTTCTTTCCCTTTCTAAATATAATTGGATTTAATGATCCACTTCTGAAGAATAGAATAGGGAATAGAAAAAACAGCAACTTTACGTGGAAAACCTGATGAGCACTACTACCTTAACCACATGACCAGGGTGAACTTCACCATGATGCTGTATGAATGACCCACTTCTGGGGCCTTCTTTCTCAAAAACTTATAAGCCCAGGTCATTCATGAGGAAAATCATCAGACAAAACCAAACAGAATTCTTAGGGTACTCCAAAGTATGCAATCAATACTCCTTTAAAACTCTCAAAGCTATGAAAAATAAGGGAAGATTGAAGATTTGTCACAGGCCAGGGACACTGAGGTGACGAGATCACTGAAAACAGTGTGGTATTCTGAATTGGACACTGGAATAGAAAAATAACACTAAGAGAAAAATGAATTACCATTAACCCATTTTTGCTGCGGATTGAAATTTTTGAATATTTGCATGAAATTCGTGTACGCTAACTAGAAAAATTCAAGGAACAAGAATTATATTCCACTGTTATAAGGAGTTCAAAAAATGTGTCACTAGGCATTGAAGGATTAAAAAAGTTCTGGAGTTTATTTCATAACAATGTACCAATGTTGGCTTGTTGTGGTTGCCAAATATAATATGGAAGGTGTAAGATGACCATGTTAGGTGAAATGAAACCACATAAAGGTAAATGAGAACTCCACATTATCTTTATATGTTTTTGTAAATCTTAAAAAATAAGGAGTTCATTTAAAAGAGAGTTCTGATGTTAAAATATTAATTCATTGAACAAATAGCTACAGAAAACTAGTACCACATCTCTCGTCACTGTTCAAGGATGATGGACAAGTCAGTGCTGCTGTGTCTTCTGAGCCTACTGGTCAGTGTGGATACAGATAGCAGGGAGAGGCTAAGCATGTAGCAAAGTGGTAGACAGCAGTTGTCTAGTGTATTCAAGCCCCTGGGTTTGATCCTTCACACTCCCAAAACAAAAGCAAAAACATCCCACAAAAATAACAGGGAAGTTTATACAATGTGATAAAGTGTGTGGATAAGGGGCAGAAGTTACCCCCCCCATCCTGGAACATAACAGCCATATTAGTTCATAGACAGATTCTACTGAATATGGTTCATGTTAGATAATCTCTAAATGCTGAGCTATTTGCCAGATTTTTATTAAAGGAATTTGGGATTTTCTTTCATTTACTATACTTTGTTGACCAAGTAGAAAATGGAGAGATTTTTCTCCTTTTCATGTAAGAAAAATGAGTTAAAGTGGAAATCTTTAAAATATCTTTCGGTTGTAACTGAAATGTATGTCATATGTTAATATATGTGCTTTGGCCTGCTTATTTAAACAGTAATAGAAAATTTACTTATGAATACATAAACATATATGTCATATTTTCCTTAATCATCAAGACTGTTTCTTCAATTTATTGCAATTAGAAAAGTATATCCCAAAGGAGGAAGATATTCTCCTAGGGTAAAGGAAAAAAAAACCCCATATATTCTCAAAGGCAGTCAGTAGTTTCTAAAGAATGCCATTATAAGATGTGTGAGCCCTGAAACGCAGCCCCCTAAGTCACACATATTGCACTTGCCAGCCCTAAATAGCCTGCCTTAGCTCTCAAAAACCTCAGGAATGAACTCCTTAAAAGGAAATAGTTTTGTGGATCTGTAGTTTCTTACTGCAATGAAATTCATTTCAGTTTGAAAGTTCTTGTGGGGTTAAACGTCAGGATTCATTTGGAATGAGAGACGGTAGACATGCTGCGCCTCTCTTCTGCCCAGAAGGATTTATAGTCTGCAGCTGCATATGGAGGTGGCTTCTTTGAGGGGCTCAGACTTCTTGTACTTCAAGTGGAGAAGTTGGAGGGGTGAATGGAAGCACTGCGGTTGATTCCAACATCTGCTGCAAAAGTTATAGGGAAAGCATGGAGCCAGAGACTGGAATCTAAAGAACAAAATGTTACAGGGCAGAGCCCTGTGAGAATGCACTGGGGAAATAGTAGTGCAAGAAAGCCTCCGCCCCCCCAATTTCCTCTAAAGCGAAAGAGGTGATAAAAAAGGTGTGGTTGATGGAATAAGAAGAACAAAAAACAAAGACAAAACCTAAACCCAGGGCAGCTTAAACCAAACGAAAATGCTTTTGAAAAACTAATACCACCGCTTTAAAAAATTACCTCATTGTTTGGATTGTTTCATTAGCCTTGTATTTTACCTTCTGCACTCAAATTTCTCCCTCTTCAGTTTGTTCTGCAAATTATTTTCTGAATGATCTTCCTACCTCATTTTAGTGACAATACAACCTTTATGATAAAAAAACTTTCAGTGACTCATCATTGTCCGAGGAAGAGAATACAGACATCTCAGTTTTGGTTCTTTAGGTAATTAACCAGATATAAAGTGCTTCTGGACACTTTTCTTTATCTGTAAAATAAAATGAACACATAAGAATTTATAAGTTATCTCAGCAGCCCAGGGAATACTATAAGTGATTTCTTAAATGGTTCAGAATTAGTGTTTTACTGTATCAGTCAGTCATTTGTAATTTTTCTATTTTTTTTTTTTTTTTTTTTTT
>NW_022900945.1:32508250-32525634 GCF_012274545.1 Fukomys damarensis | reverse complement strand
TTTTTTTTTTTTTTTTTTTTTTTTTTTTTTTTTGGTGCTGCGGATTGAACTCCGGTCCTTGCGCTTGTGAGGCAGGCCACCGAACCGCTGAGCTAAATTCCCCGGCCCTATTTTTCTATTTTCTATTTACCTATTATCAATTTTGCAGTAGTAGTAGTAGTAGAGTAGATAAAAATATGGAGTGTGAAGCGTTCCAGTTTCCGGTGTTACAGTGGCTTATATATACAAATGGTTTAGATTTTAGTCATCGTGATTGAAATATCCTAAATACATAATTCTAATACACAAAAGAAAAGCCCCTGCACTTACTATTTTTTAAAGATCTAGATCAGTCTGCCAATTTTAAAGTTTGAGAATGTTTTTTAATGCCTGCTGTATATTTTCAAGAGGGTTAGTAAATCCTGGGCCTAACTTAATCTCATAATCTTCAAAAGTCTCAAGCAGATTCCTAATAACATATTTGTCTAGTGTGCTTAATTGTAAAACAATTCATTTTTAATGAGAATTTGCTTCCTCATGTTGTTTACCAGCAGCTTTAACATCCTTCTATTGATTTGAAATGTGAGGAAACAGCATTTTTTCTTTCTTTTTAAATTTGATTCTGGAAGCCCTGCTAGAATAGTTAAGGAGAGTCCTTAACAGTGGACAGGGAAATCCTTTTTTTCCTTTCAGTTTTGATGGTACACACATTACGTCATTTCCTCTATGGCACTGGGAATTCACAAATAGGAACCCGTTGGAACTATGAACATTCCTGTCCTTCCTGACTCTTAAATTTTTTTAGAAAACATTTTACATTGCAGAACTTTTACTGAGTTGAATGTGGAGCCAGTGTTTTCTGAGAATATTTGCTAATGTGGAACTGAAAAACAACCCAGGATCACTAATTATATAATGGACAATGTAAAAATCACCCGTCATAGAAGTGGTATCATTCCAGGGAGAGTTTTAACTTCTACTTCAAGTTGTCATTGAAAGACAGGTATCAGTATTTGTTGAGTACCTACCATTGTTAGGCATAGTGTATGGCATTTTTTCCTTTTATCTGTTTCTTTTATTTAATTCTCAGTGCAACCCATGGATGGATTTCTTTTTCCACTTCAAATATTAGAGACGAATAAGTGGAGATTTAGGGAATTTTAACTTGTTCAATTCTGTTATCTTCACTAAATTGTAAGACTTAGTTTTGAAACACTTGTTCAATGCAAAAAGTATAAAATTTTTATTGTCACACTATTTTCATGTGGTGTTATATACTTCAGAGTCTGGTTTCCTGATTTATGGTACTAACCTAATAATCTTGATCTGTTTCACAAGAATAAATGGACTAATGAGTGGCTGATTGTAAAATATGCTCAAGTTTACAGAGAACATGTGATTATTGAAAGAAAAGTCATGACTTTTATAGTTCTGTTGTCAGATATTTTTCTTTAAACAAACACAGGATAATATGTGAAGCTGTCTGTGCCTTCTTTAGTAGCATCAATTAATGGAGAGCGTGTGACCTTTGCAAGCCGGTCCTCACATGCTTCCCCATCAAACTCTTAGATTCATAAGGACCAGAAGGCCAAATTGCTATCTTATTGATTTCTTTTTTTCTAAGAATACGTAAGACACAAATGAGCAAAATGTCAAAG
The DNA here is from genome assembly GCF_012274545.1 of Fukomys damarensis. NCBI lineage: Eukaryota > Metazoa > Chordata > Mammalia > Rodentia > Bathyergidae > Fukomys > Fukomys damarensis. The sequence continues at coordinate 32,523,997 of NW_022900945.1, read as the reverse complement.
CCCTACAAAGTGCATCTCTGGGTTTTTATAGTTCTGCTTTAGAAGAACAGATTTATAGGAAATAAAGTGAAGGAAAAGGGGCATGCATAATTGCTTAATTGTATATGTAATAGAGCTGCGACTTTACAATGCAATATAAAATAAATATGTCAAAATGCTATCTATCTCTCTGGTCGTTTGTAGTCAAAAGGCTCATAGGGCAAATTTATTCCAATGTAAATTTTTTTTCCTGCATTTTCTACTTTAAAAATAAAAATGTGTTCCTTCTATAACCAGAAGAATGCATCTGTATTTTTAGAAGGTCCATTTTTTTTAAAGCAGTTCTGATAGGGTGCGAGGGTGAGACTCTTCAAATGGAAACAATTTTGTTTGTAAGGGAATTCAACTTAAAAATGTATTTGTCTTTCTGGTGCCATGGCAACCAGAGGGAAAAAAGTCCAACAATGGTATAAAAATGTGCCTTGAGAGGGGGTAAGAAGGAGGCAACCTTGGACTTCTTTTCCCCCTCACTTCCTCTAGAACAGAAGGTTGCATTGTGTTTTTCTAGCTGACTTCATTGCTTTTCAGCCAGGCTGCTGTGATAGGAAAAGAGCAAATAGTAAAAATAACAAACTTTTCCTTATGAAGTTTTGGGAGAAAAAGCTTAGTTTTTTTAGTTTCTTTGCTTTGCCTTCCTCTTGACATCTTCACATTTTATCGTTTTTAGTATGCAGTTTCTCAGTGTCCTCTGTATTTTCTTCTTGGATTCCCCTTGGCTTGTTGTCCTACTTGTAGCTTCAAGGCTGGACTGATTTTTTTTCCCCCCTGTGGTCAGTTTCCTTCATACTTATAGGAAAACTCCTTCTACAAATGCTTTTTCCCACACTTCAAACCCTAGTATGTTTTCTCAGCTGTCTGATAGCCTTTTCTTTTGAAGTTTTGAAAATCTTATTTTATTATTTAAATAAATCAAATTCCCCTAAGCCACTGAAGATTGCTAAGGCAATCTTCATTTTTCAAATACTGTAATAATACAGTAACAATAAAGTTGCCAAGGGCCTTTTTCCTCACCTTTCAGGTAAGCAGGGGTACTGCCAAGTGTTGTCCTGTGGTTTGTATCATACTAGCAGGCTTTATAGGACAACAGCTTCAATACTGCATGGATTGTTGGCCTTATAGCTGGATTTTCCTTTAAGATTCTGCATATTTGTACTTTAAAACCAGTCAATTTAGAAGCCACCAGCAACTTGAGCAACTGGTCCTCATTCTATAACTTAACCCAGTGTGAGCAACTCTCAGTGGAACCCTGTGTCTGGGTGTTTTTTCCAATCCAAATGACTAGAGATAAGGCTAATAATAATATATTATTTTGAACTAATACAGTGCAAAGAAAAGGAATTGGGATGGATGGAGGGCCTTCAGTATAACCACAAAAATAATTTTAAAGAACTGCTGGTCTTCAGTTTGGTGGTCTGCTTTCACAGTGGATCCTGTGTGGCAGGGCTGGGCCATGATTCTATGTGACCCTCTGGTATCAGGACCCACAGGCCTCTCAGTGGCTGGAGATGCTGGTCATCCTAGGAAACTGATGTCTGCAGCACCATTCCTGGGAACATGATCCCGCCAAGAGAATACCGATTTTATAGCCATGAGAAAGATAAATATAGGAGATAGGGCTCATTGCGTTCATCTTTCTTTCCAGGACATCTATCAGTAAATGTTGCCTTACATAAAATGTACTAATTCTAGCTGTAGCTCAGAACTGATGGTTTCATGCCCAGTAGAAAATTTTTTCATTTCTTTGACGTTTTAAAATTAAATTTCATTTATCTTGAATTTCCCCTTGTAAAAAATTAATTCCTACAGCTATGGGACCTAATAATGAAATGTATTAGTTTCTTAACTTCCTACACTTGGAATCTAATAGGGAAACAGAATAATAGATGAAGTCAAATTTAACTAAAAAAACGGGGACTACTTCAGTCCTGAGTCAGGCAACAGCCTGGCCCAGGGGAGTTTGGTGTGCCAGTACCATTTGTATGGTATTTTGTTTGAAAACCTTACTCACTTAGGCTATCTCAATTGACCCTCAGTGGAAATACAACCAGGTTTTCAAGTCTGGCATCAGTAATGATCAGTGTCAGATGCTTCAGGAGTTTTCTTACAATCCCTGTAGTAGTCTGAGGCCCAAGGTGCCTAGGTAAACATTTCTGCAGACAGAGAGAGCAGGTAACAAATGCTCATGAGGGAAACACACAATTCCCATGTGCCTGACCAAAGGGTGGTCCCAATGGAATCGGCCCTTTCAAATCTGGCAATAATGGTAAAGAACTGTCCCAGGTTATATGAATTTTGATTAACTCATGGTTTTGTTAGAATAGGGCCAGATTTGATGTAAGAAGAGTCATTTCCTAAGCCATGACCTTTCTCTTATTGATGAGAGAGAAACAGAAAATATGAAGAAGCTATGTGAGAGTATAAGGAATGGCCGGAAACTGAAATAATTTCATTGGCTAAAGTGCTCTGGAGATGGACGTACCTTTCCACGACAAGCGTATGCACTTAGTGCAGTGTCCGGCACTTAGTAGGACTTCAGTAAATGTCAGTAAGATGTAACAACAAATAATAGGGATTATACGTGATCGTATTTGTTTTTTTTTTCATTTTTTCTCATTAGTCTTGAATTTCCACTCCAATTTTGTCTGTGTTCTTGATTGTGTTGGACTAGGTATGGAATAATTTATGTTGAGTGGGCAAATGAAGATAGACAGTCTTGCAGTGGTACTCTGTACTTGCTTCCAAGGCAATATTAATATTCTCCATTTCAGACGAACAAAAATGATTTATTTTTGTTAGCACTGAAATTTCCATTATAATGAAAATAGTTATATTGGCCAATTAGTTTAATATTAGACTAATCAATATTTTTCTTTTTTTCTTGATAGATTTTCTTATATAGTCCTTAAAAAAGACAATTGTACATCCCTACATAATTCTGAATTTGACAGTTGGACCTTGCAGGAGATTGGAGGGTGATTTTGCTCAGTGACACAAGCTTTTTCTTTCACTTTTTTACATTATCACAGATGAGAATGTATTCAATATTAAAACACTGATGATAAAGAAAATATGTATAACTTACTTTCAAATCTCAGGGTTATAGAGTTCATTCTATATCTTTCTACTGCACCTATGAAATTCCCTAGATATCTAACTCTGGTCTTTATCAACACCTGACACTTTCTCTATTTCAGAATTGAGGCTGCTAACTTTCCAGCATAGAAATAGTGAAGTGGTTAGGAAGTTGATGTCACCAATTAGGAATTGGTGAGACTGACTCACAGGATAAGGTGAGGAGGAACAGTTGTTAGCTGGCTTGAGGTCTTTCAACATACTGTTTCAGAATGAGAGATTTAGATCCAGCAGAAATGGGGTATTTATTATATATTAAGCTGGTGCTATATATTTGAACATTTTGTCATTTAATATTCACAAGAGTCCCTTGGAGACCAGCATCACATCACCACATTATTATCTCTTTTACAGAAAAGGAAATACATGCTCAGAGAGATTAAGAATTTGCTAGAAGTTACATACTGAAAAACAATGAAGCCAGATTCATGTCCAAACTGGTCCTTTACATGCCTCTACCACTGAAAAAGACAAGTCCTCTTAAGTTCTCTTTCCCTACCCTTCAGCCCTACAGATATTTTTCAGTCTGACTCATGGTTTCATGAATTTTGAGGTGGGAAAAAGATTTAAAATTGTTTATCTGCATACAGATCTGAGTTCCTGCAACCAAACAAAATCCAGAGCCACTAATAGGGACCGATGGGATAGGTGCAAGAAGTCACCTGACCTATTAAAAAGGTGGTGACTCCTTTTTATCCTAATTCTCTTGTTTAAAAATGAATAAATATAATATAGATAAAAGAATTGCACATCTATTTGTCAGGACTATCTTCCAAAATTGATCTCTGCTGTTTGTGAAGGAAAGGTGAGGAGGAATCTGGGAGAACAGATAGGGAATGTGGAGGATAATTTGGAAGTTTTATTGTTTTAAAACATTGGGAATATATTTTGCACACATAAGCATTGTATACACACATATGTATGATTATATACAATTATACGTGTAAGGATATGTATATATAGGTAGGGGTATGCCTATATTACATACATAGGCAGACTTTTGTCTCTTGGTATGCACATAGATCTTTGTCTCTACAGAGTCGATGGATGTTTTATTACTTGAAAGCATTTTTATTCTTCTCATGCTCATGAAAAATAGCTCAGCTGAAAATAGAATTTTATATTGAGTATTATCTCTAAGCTTTTAAAAGACATTCCATTTTTTGACTATTGTCACTAAGGAGGAATCTACTGGCAATGAAAATGTTAAGAAAAAATGTTGATAGCACAGAGGAAATTAAAGAAGAAATTAGTTTTTACAAATGAATGATCATGCCATACAACATACAGGAATCTATGGGACACAATGAAAGCAGTTCTAGTTCTGCAAGGGAAATTTATAGCTGTGAATACTCTCACTAGGAAAACAGAGCGAGCTCAAATGAACAACCTAATTCTGAATCTTAAGCTTCTAGAAAAAGAAGAGTAAGACAAACCCAAAGCTCATACAAGGGAGAAAATTATAAAGATCAGAGCAGAAAACAATGTAATGGAGACTAACAGAACAATAAAAAAAAATCAATGAATCAAAGAGTTGTTTTTTTGAAAGAATAAATAAAATTGATAAACCCTAACCCAATCTTATCAAAAAAAGGAAATAAAAGGCTCAAATCTATGCAATGAGGAATGAAAAAGGTGAAGTCACAAGAGATCCAGCAGAAATCCAGAGGATCATCAATACCTATTTTGGAAACTGTACTCTAATAAAATGGAAAACACAGAAGAATTGGACAGATTTCTAAATACATATGAATTACCAAAGTTGAACAAAGAAGATATAAAGATAGTTATTATCTTTTAGATATATTATCTTAATTTGAAATGTTCTAAAATCTTTCTTTTCACATTTTGATATTTCTCTGATTTACTCTCATATGTCTAGATGCAGATTTACCTTAACTAAATCTTGTTTGCATTTAGTATTTTAATAGTACTCGCAGTCTTCATATTTTGGCACTTGTAGCCATGATCGCACTGAACTTTTCAACAATGCCATTTTCTGTAATACCCTGTGATGCACTCTGGATTTTTGAAAAGTAACTTTCTTATTGTGAAGTTTTTTCACAGGTTCTGGAATTTTATGTGAAAATTTATTCTCTCATACTCTAACACTGTAGATTTGCAGGTATTGTCACTGGCCCCTTGGCTTAGAGCCCAGAGACACATCTTATGCTGGTGGCAGAAGTTCTTTTCCCATGGCAATATTAATGATACCACATAACAAGGCATTGAGTGTCTAGGCTCAGGTCCTGGCCAAGAGTCTGTGTATGTTTGCTTTACCTCCTAGACACTCAGCTCCTTACAAGCCATTGCCCAACAGGCTTGGATGTGGCAGCTTTGCTCAGCTTATTTTCACAGTGTTGTTTTATACAGTGAGACTTGTTCCATTACCCACCTTCTCCATTGTGCAGGAATCACGCTCCTGGAAGCCACTGCCTGCTCTTGTTCCAAGAGATGAGAGGCTCTCCATTTAATATTGCTGCCTGTTTCACAGAGATGTTACCTTGATTTGTAAAAATAACTTTCTGTTTTTGATGTTCTCCATATTTTATCAATACCGTGGATGGCATAAGGGAGAATGAGGGAAAGCTCCAAATCTGAACTGTGATTAAACATTTTAAGATAAAAAACCTCCTCATAATTGCTAAAAAGACACAAGTTATTTTTTGGTGACTCTAGTCCAGGTTTTCTAGCCCTCAAAATTATTCACTTTTTAGGCCAGATAATTACTTCTTGGGGGAAAAGTGTTGTTTTGTACTTCACTGAATGTTTACTAACATCCCTGGCCTCTACCAACGAGACACAACTAGCATGCCCCTTTCCTCCAAGCTGTGTTGACCAAACTTGTGTGCAATTATTCCCAAATATACCTGGGGAGATGTTAGCCCCTGTTGAGAACTACTACTCTAGTCTGTGCATGTCTCTTAGTCTTCTGTTTATGTCTAACCCCAGTCGTGTAAAATCAGAACTTGATTCTTAAAATACATAAGGAAACTTTAATTTTTCACTTAATGTATCCTTTCAGAACACTAGATTTTCAATGTGTTCAATTAACATGGCTGTTTTGTCTGATCTTGTAATTAGAGGCTTTAGAGGACATATGACTTGGAAGAATGTTTTGGAAAGAATTAGAAGCACCAACACTGTGGTAAGCTTAAGCTTTTGTAATTCACTGTCCTAATCCCTCTGATGGGACTGCCTTAAGATACATTATTACTTTCATTATTTCAGCTAATAAATGTCAGCTGCACTTTCGCTACATGTACAAAACTGATAGGAATTTTTGAGAGGATAATTGATAGGAACCGTTGGTAGGATACTTCTGTCAAGTATCGAGAGAAGACACAGATGTTCTTTATTTGACAGCTCTTGCTGGGCTAGGAGAAAGTTCATCTATTTCTTTAATCCAACCCTTTTCGTGTTGTAGTACACTATTCTTACAGGAAATCTAAGACTCAGGTTTGATTTCGAGTTGGGAGTTTTATTTTACAATGAAAAATGTAGACCTCCTATAGAAGGTCTTGAGACATAAGCTGCTTTGATCAGATGCTGAGGTCTGAGTGAATGGTAGACACTTTTTCATTACTAGAAGGTGGGGACAATGGCGGGGTGCTCAGGGAGGCCTCTGGGAGGTGGAAGCTCTCACTGCCTTCTGAAGAGAACAGAGGTTCAATCTGATGAAGTGGGGCCAGATTGGAAAGGTAGAAAAGGTGAGCATGTCCTCTCATGAAGGGGCCTCTGGCCTTGAACAGAAGCTGCTCTGTTCCTGTTCTCTTGGTCTTCAGAGGCAGCTGTCTCTAACAGACTCCTACTGTTGTACTTGATTTGTTAAGGAAATCATTCTCTCAAGGTCTGGGAGTGTGCTGTTCACTAGGGTGTTAGAGGGCTGTGTGAGCAAAGGTGTGGCTTTGTAACTTCAGAACCCACTGCTGATGAGCAGCAGCATTATGGTACACTAGCCTGTTGCCAAGACAAACTTCCTCTCCTCAACAGCCTATATTTTCCTGGCTTTATAGGCCTCAAGTCCCAGAAAGAAGACTTAAAAAAAATACAGAACAGAGAGAAATACCTCTTTTTGTCATGGGCACCATGGTGCAGCTTCTTAATGGCCTTCTCCAGAGGACTGCGTGCTAAGTGGAATGACACCTGCCTCCTTTTATTGGATTTCCAGCACTATTTCTCAAAATTAAGGTCCTCATTTCCAACTCACAGCTTCAGGTGTGCCTATATGATAACATTTATGCATCTGTATAAAATGTAATTATGTGTTGGTGTAAAAGATCTTAAATAAAACATTTGAGTAAATAAAATATTTGATGAATGAATAAAACATTAGTAGACTCTCTTGGCTCTGCTCAAATGCTAGTAATGAAACAGGTGCAATCTTTTTGTTCTAAATTCTTATTTACCATGTTGGAACTTATCTCTCAATTTAAAATATCACAATTAAAAAAAATCTCGTATCTTTCATTAGAGTTATCTGTATTTTAGACATCTTGTTTACTAAATTGTAAATTCTTAGCAGGGTTCATATCTTGTTCATTGTCCTTGCCCAATTTGACAGGTTTAGTCATAGGTTGGCAGCAGAGGCTCTTAATAAATTATGAGATAGATTTATCATTAAAAAGAGAAAAGGGAACCAAGCAGGAAACTCTTCCCAACCCTTCTATCATTTTCCTATATTGTAATGTTTAATATAAGTACTTGGTTTCAGGAGAGTGAGAATACATAAGAGATGGTTTTAATACATTGTTATTTACAACCTATACTTAAAAACCTTTCCTCTTATGACTCAAATTCAAAGCTAAGATAAACAGCAGATACCTTTTATGACTCACGTGCCCATAATTGAGCAAAATCACTTTTTGTGCCTTAGTGTTCACATTGTTTTAAATGGATATAAGGCAGGAGATGGATTTGCTGGTATCCCTGGTCTAGATGTTTCCATTGGAACTCCTTTATTCAAGGTCAGCCATAGAAGCAGAACTACTATGAATGTTATGAAATCAGAGATCGGATCTTAAAAACCGTTCTTCTTAAAGTATTTTCACAGGTGGAGTCAGACCCGTGTAGGAAAACCGGGGAAGCTAAGTATATCTAGTCACTGAAGTGGAGAGGAGACTAAGTATATGTGTAAATGTCTATAGAAAAATGTTCCATCTATACAGCTGCTGTCTTTCTAAGCCTGTGGTCAACTATCCGGTAAGTCATCCGGGTCACTGGTAAGGGAGAAGAGCTGGATGCGGAGTAGAAGAGAGCAATAGCAAGCTGAAACCCACTTGTCAACTCTGCATCCTTTCCTCACCATATCTCACCACAGATAGGAGGAGCAATGCCTACTGCTTCACTCCTGCTTACCAAATCTCAGGCAAGCTTCTTCTTTGGAAAACTTTGACATAGAACTGAGTCGTGAAGGGGATTCTGGGAACTTTGGCTTCCATCTTAATGTGTTGATAATATAATAACCTAGAATAATAATACTGCTCTATGACATGTAGAAGAAAACATAATACAGTCTATTGTTGATGTCCAACATGCTTGGAATATAGGGGAGAGCACAAAAGCATCCATTTACTATTCACATTGGCTCCTGTCTTGGCCCATTTGAGTTCAGCTATAGGGAGTATTGCAGGTTGTTTTTCCAAAGATGGTGATATGCATATGCTTAGTTAATTTCACATGCTCTTGTTACAGTGTGACTTACGCTGTCCACACCAAGATGCAGGTTCTGCATCTTCACCCTGTGAATCTGGGTTCTGATCAGTGATGGTAAAAATGGTGCTTTGTGACTTCTGAGATTAAGACACAAAGAGACACAGCTTCTGTCTTTGTCAGGACGCTTGCCTGTGGATCCCAGTCCTCATGTTGTGAGGAAGCTCAGTGCAGTTGGAGAGGTAACATGGAGGTGTTCTAGCTCCTGGCCTTTGAGTTTGCTGCAGAGGCCCAGCTGCCTTGAACAGAGAAGTGCTATGCCTATTATACCTTCTAAATTCTTTATTCACAGAAACCTTCAGAGGTAATGAATCTTCACTCACAGTCTTGTGGGTATCTTTTAAACTTTTCAATAGGTAAGTAGTTAATGTGGGCCCCGAAATGCTCCTCCATCTGTCTCCCAATTCCCACCTTCCTGGTGTCCTTTTGCCACCCTCTATGTCTTTGCAAGGGAATGTGTAAAGTCTTAGTGGGAACACAAATGAATGCTATCCCCATATCTCACAGTATTTTCCTGATTGTTATTCATGTAAAGTTAGGTTGTAAATTCTTTTTAAAAAATCTTTATGTTTTTAGTACATGTTTGCCATCCATAATGTTCACAGTCATCATGAGGAATTTGTACCTGTACAAAATACTGTATGTCTTAATTCTTTATTTTCTTTTTCCCCTCCCCTCCCTTCAACCCTTCTTCTCCTCCCTATTTACAAAAACTGTTTCCATTGTTTTCTTTCCATTCTCTTTTTTTTTTAAATCCCCTTTCCCTTCCTCGTCTTCTCCTCCCCCTCCATTCTCTTTCCCACTTGAACAAGTTCTTCTTACTTTCCAATATCTAACCTCCATTCTTGTCCTTATTTACCCTTTCAGTTTCTCACGCAAGAGAAATAATGCAGTATTTGAACGGTGTGCCTGATTTATTTCATTTAAGATTATGGTCTTGAGATGCATCTGTTTACCCAAATGTCTCAAGTTTATCTTTACGGCAAAGTAGTGCTTCATTGTATATAAATATATTTTCTTTATCCATTCATCTGTGGTGGACATATGGGCTATTTCCAAGATTTAGCGATTACAAATCGTGCTGCTATAAGCATGACTATATATGTGTCACTGTGGTGTAATACTTTTACCTCTTTTTTGAAGACAACTAGCTTGTAATTTCAGTGGCAACTTTGAAGTATAATGAGCAGCTTTGTGATGCTTGAGGCCCCAGTATTCACATGCTCCACTAACAGGGCACTACGGCCTTTTTGCTAAGTCTTAGGTCACATGTATACATGTGATACTTTCCTCAGATAAGTTTTGCTATTATTCTCTGGACTAATATCAATTAAAGTGCTTTAAACAACACTTTAAGTGCTGAATGGGAATTTTTTTGCCAACTGGTATTCAAGCATTGTCCTAGGTGGATATTAATGTAGTATGACACATGGTCAACCTGGTGAAGGTCTTGGCTCTGGAATCTAAATGACCTATGTTTGAATCTTGGCACTCTTAATTACTGCAATGATGACAAACTTTTAGCCACTTAAGACCTCATTTTCATTATCCTTCAAATGTGCCTAATAAGAGAATCTGGGTTTACAGTATAGATTAAATGTCATTATACTTTCTGTTGCATATATTATACTATGTAACTGACACATCATAATCACTCTTACTGATATCATTATAAATGTATTCTTTGGCAGAAGATACTTCTGAGTCATTTGTCCCTTGAAAATGTCAAATACTTTCATTATGATGTCATTTATTTTTCCTATTTCCTGACTCTTTCTACAAAGAAAAATACTAAAAATTTGCCTTTGAAATTCAATCTCCTACCTGAAATATTCCCTAACAGTTCCATCGCATATCTTTTTTCTTAAAATTTCTGTTACTCATATTACTCACATATTTAATTTATAACTACTGTTTTTCTGGGTTGGGTCTTGAGTCTTTAATAGAACTTTATTTAGCTCACTGAGAGATGTCTTATACCACCACATCTATACAATCTTGAATATTCTAGGTAGTTCTAGGCTCTAGATAGTTGGTGACGAAAAACTAACTGTTGCTTTCACTTTTAATTTGAAAGGTAATTAAAATAACATTCCCCCACTGCCATGGATCAAAGGACAGTTCAAGAGAGGTCACTGACAGGTCTAAACTGGGCCAGAGAGATGATTTTTGGACTTAATAAGGATAGCAGCAAAAGGGACCCTGGCTACACATCACATGTACACAAGGTATGTGAGGTACACTGCACATGTGGTGAAAGAATCTGGTTAGAAGGAATCGAAATATTAGATGCTTTGTGCTCTGTTTCTGCCTATCTTTTTTCCAAACCCAGTGAGAAATGGCTGGGATACTCTTCTTCCAAACCCAGTGGGTTCTTATGCCTGTGTCATGTTCCACCCCATTGACAGGGCTCCCTTTTTCCCAATAACTCCAAGATTTCTCAATAGACCAAAGGCAGAGCTTGGACTAGAATAGAAATTTCATAGATAACAGAATGCCGTGCTTAAGCAGAACTGAGAGAATGGAAAAACTGATCCACAGGAGGCCCACCCTGCCAGGGCAGCGACAGTTGGAGGAAGTGCTTTCAAAACAGTGTGTGGAGGCTGGCAGACCAGCACAGGGAGGGAGACATGCCAAAGCTTGCAAGCAAGCTCCCTATCTGAGACAGGGTGGATTCCACCTGTTTAAATCATAGCTTTCAAAGCTATGGTACCTCCCAACTATTTGTACCACTGCCAATCTATCTGAGGGATCTGGGCTGCCTTCTTATGGCAGAGACTGAAGACAGAAAGTTCTTCAGGTGTACAGAAAGAGAGTTTGTACACTGGCTTATAACTTACCCTTTAAAATATATATCATAAATAAAAGGAAGAATTCAGATGTATTATGTACAGGTACAAATTCCTTATGAAGAATGTGATCATTATGCATGGCAAATATGTATTAATAAAAGGACTAAAACACCCAAAATACACATATTTTCTCATAATAAACAGTACTGCATGCTAACTTTCCTATCCTTAGCAAACACTAGTTCAGATGATGAATTCCATAAAAGCAACTAGAGTACACAAATTAGGCACTTAGGTTTCACAGCCTTCTTACTTGCTTACATCATTAATGGGTGAGCAGAACCCGGCCATATTTCTACTGTGTTCTGAATCTGTTCCATAAGTCACATATCACTAAAAGATCTCTAAACAACCACAGCACACAGGGACTATCCTATGGGAGAAGCTGGCCTGGTTTTTCTTGATGGGGAAGAAATAAACCTGTTTAACCAGATGACTTCGTCTTTATTCTAATGACTGGGAAAAATACTACTAAAGATTAAGAGATGCGTGAATGATGTCTGTTCATGGAGGGAATTGATAGATACGGGCAAAATGGCATCAGTGGAGAGATAGTTTAGGGACTGCGTTGAAGAAATGAAATAAAACGCAACTACGGTCATTGAAAGACTTTTAACTTCATATCCAAAGTAGCTTGTTGAAAAGAAAAAAAAAATTCATTGATGTGAAACATTGAAATTATTGGCTTTCAACTGAGAGAGAAAATGGAGCCTATGTGATTTGGAAATAGCAAACACATTATTTATTTTTCCTTTTTTTTATGGAAATCTATTTTTCATAGTACTTCATTAAAGTGCTTCATTTACATAATACTTCTGGAAAAAATGGAAAAGGCTTCAAACTTTATTCTTTAGGTATCAGACAGAATATGCCTTCTCTCACCTCAGCTCAGTTGCACACATGCAGAGGCTTCAGACTCACAGCTATCACGGAGAGTTGGGGAAATTGCTACGAATAGTCCTGAGTGGAAAAGGGAGACCAATTTTTGATAATACAATGGGACAGATTCCTTTACTTTTCTACGAGCTTCAGCTTTCCCTGTCTTTCTAATGTCAGGGGCCTGTGATCAGAGGACACCTGAAAAGTCTTTGTAAAGAAAGCCTTACACTTGGACTTGTCGTATGCGTGTGGAACAAGTGAAGAGACAGCAGAGTGAAAGAAAATTCAGTCCTTTTCAGTGAGCAGGAGACTTTGATAGACTTCAGACTGCTAGAAATGTTACCTTTTACTTCAACTCTCTTCTTATGTGAATAGAGACAATTAGCCCATTTTTTTTGCCAGCGGGGTGGCAGAGAAGCTTGTACTTTAGTGGCACTTGGGTAGTTTTGAAGTGAGTTTTCAAAAATTTAGAAGCTTGTATAAATGTTCTGGAATGCCACTGCACAGATATTTGTGTCAGTAATTATTTTTGAATTGAAAATATCCACACTGGCAAGAAACTTAAGAGTAGGATTTTGTATAAACTCAATTAGGATGCTGAAAAATAATCCAAATATTATGACAAATGTTTTGGAAAGACGTGAAGCCAGGAGAAAAGATATTTATTTTACTAGCAGAGGGAAAGCAAAGCGAAAGGTCCAGGATTAATGTTACATTAAACTCCAAATAGATAGTAGACCTCTGTCTGAGGAAAAGCTGGTAGAAATGTTTTTCCCACATTGTGGGCTGTCTCTTTACGCAGTTAGTGGTTTCTCTTGCTGTGCAGAAGCTTTTTAATAAGAAGAGATCCCATTTTTTGGTTGTCTGTGCTAGTTCTTTTCCAGCTGAGGGTTTGTTCATGAAATCTTTTCCTATGCCAATGTCTTCAAGAGTTTTACCTAACTCTCTTTCATCTGGTTTAGTGTTTCTGTTTTAATATTTAGATCTTTAATCCACTCTGATTTTAGTGTTGTGCATGGTAAAAGATATAGGTCTAGTTTTAATCTTTGGCAAGTTGAAACCCAATTTTTCTAGCACCATTTAAAGAGGCTATCTTTCCTTCAGTGAGGGTGTTTGGCTCCTTTGTCAAAGATGATCTGGCTGACTGTGTCTGGAGTTGTTTCTGTGTCTTCTAATCTGTTCCACTGGTCCTCAGGCCTATTTCTTTGCCTGTGCCATGTTGTTTTTATCACAGTAGCTTTATAATATATAATGCCCCCTACCTTGTATTTGTTGCCTAGAATATATAAAGAATTTAAAGAAAATCCAACCTCCCAAATTTAAAAACCCAATCTAAAAATGAACATCTGAAATAAACAGACATTTCTCTGACAAAGAAGTAGAAATAGCAAATATGCATGAAAAAATGTTCAACATCACTGGTCATTTGAGACATACAAATAAAAACAACACTGAGATTCCACTTTATCCCAGAAAGAATGGTTATTATCAAGGAATAAACCAATAACAAATGCTGGCAGGGCTGTGGGTAAAAAGGAATCCTCCACTGTTGGTGGGAGTGTAGACTGGTGCAACAACTGTGGAAATCAGTATGGAGCTATCTCAAAAACTAGAATTACAGGTCCCATTTTAGCTGGGTAGCTATTCCCCTGCTGGGTATTTTCTGAAAAGAATTAAAAGAACCATACCACGGCAATATATGTGCACCCATGTTCATAGTGGCACAGTTTGTAATAGCTAAAACTTGGAAATAACCCAATTGCCCATCAACTGGAGACCGGATAAAGAAATTGTAGTTCTTTTATAAAATGGAGTACTAGTCAGCCATAAAGAATGAGAAACTAGAGCCATTTATAGCTAAATGGATGCACATTGAGGCGATATTCTTAAGTGAAACAAATAGGACACACCTATAAATACCAAATAGTTTCCCTGGTGTGAGAAACCAGAAGTATAAATAAGGATCAAAATGTATAATAGATAATGTGAAATAGGAAGAAAAGGTCCAAAGGAGAAGTGGAAATAGAGGGGAAGGCAATAAAAATGACACACACAAAAAAATGGAAACAAAGTCTCTGTAAATAGGGAGGGTTAGAGGGGTTGAATGGAGGGCAGGGGAATGGGGAAAAAATAGGAAGCAAGATATATTATGTAAAGGTACAAATTCCCAATGATGAATGTCATTGTATTGTATTTCTAAAATGTACCGATAGGCTTAATGAATAAAAATTAAATTCCATATGCAATGTAATTAAAATGTAAAAAAAGAAGGCAGTATAATGGTTGTAGAAAAAAAGAAAAGCAAGATTGGCATAATCTAGGAATAGGGAAGGATCTTCTAAACATGACATTGAAAGCCACCCCTCAAAATTTATAGATCAGTTACATGACAAGAACAATGAAAGTTCTCCGTATAGGCAAAGTTGAAGGACAAAAATTACATGACTTTATAATATGAGACATTTAAAAAAGTGTGTATAAAAATCAACAAAATAAGGGAGAGGAAAAAATATGAGAAATTGAAAAAATGGAAATAAAGTGTTTGTAAATGGGGAGGGGAGGAGGGGGTGAAGGGAGGGCAGGGACAAGGGAAAAAATGAGAATCAAGACCTGTCATGTAAAGGTACAAGATCCCAATAATGAATATAACTGTATTGTATACCTAGATTGTACCAATAAACTCAATAAAAAGAAAAAAAATTTATGAACAAATCCTCAGTAGCACGGGAACTAGCAGATAGAATCAACAACTGGGATCTCATCTTACTAAAAAGCTTCTGTACTTCAAAAGAAACCATCAGCAGAACTAAGAGACAACCTACAATGTGGGAAAAAATTTTTACCAGCTGTTCCTCAGACAAAGGACTATTATCAAGGATATAGAAAGAACTCAAAACAATCAGTCCCCCGAAATATAAAGACCCGATTCAAAAATGGGCATCCGAAAAGAACAGACATTTCTCAGACAAAGAAGTCAAAGCAGCAAGAAAATATTTGAAAAAATGTTCCACATCACTGGTCATTTGAGAGATGCAGATGAAAACAACACTGAGATTCCACCTCACCCCACAAAGAATGGCTGCTATCAAGAAATCACAAAATAACAAATGTTGGCGGGGTTGTGGGGAGAAAG
>NW_022900945.1:32506174-32507891 GCF_012274545.1 Fukomys damarensis | reverse complement strand
GAGCTAAAGGTGTAGGGAAGGTGGGATGGGTAGGGGAAGAGTAAAAAGGGAAAAGAAAAAAATGTGAGAGAATGAAAAGATGAAAATAAAGTGTTTGTAGATGGGGAAGGGAGGAGGGGGTGAAGGGAGGGCAGAGGTAAGGGGAAAAAATGAGAATCAAGACTTGTCATGTAGAGGTACAAGATCCCAACAATGAATGTAACTGTATTGTATCCCTAAAATGTACCAATAAACTCAATGAAAGCTGAAAAAAAAGAAAAAAAAATCAACAAAATAATAGTAAATACTTCAGGAGAAAAACAAGAAAAACACAAATGGCCAATAAATACATGAAAAAAGTTAAGCCTATCAAGGATAAAATAAATAGAAATTAAAAGCATGTTTATTATCTTATCAGTGGAAAATATCTGGAAAAGTGCTAACCAATTAAGAAACTGAGAAAATGGGCCCTTTTATTCTCTGAATGGAAATATACAATGGTATAAATGTAAGAAGAAAAATCGTACAACCATTGTCTCAGAAGGTAACATATTTATATTCTTTTTCTTAGTATTTCAAGTTTTAGGGATTATCCAAAAAACTGCCATATACAAGCTAATATGTGTATGAGAAATACTCAGTGCTGCTTTAACATACCCCAAAATGGAAACAACCCCAATATCTAATCTTGAGGATTAGTTTTTGTTTTAAAAGAAAAGATATGGATATCTCAGTTCTAGATTTTGTAATAAAATCAGACTTTGTTATAAAATCTTTGGCATATTTGTCAAAAAACTAAAAGATTTGTGTCTAAGACCTTAGAGATAGGAATCTCTTGAGGGGAGGCCTGATGCCTCAGCAAACAGAGGTCTTCAGCCATGAAACAGCTTTGCCACATACAGTTTTGCTGAGCAGCCATGAAAGCAAAAACACTGTGCTCTGGGAAAATTTCAGTCTGTCAGGGAGGTCGATGCTGGGTAAGATGCTGACATGCGTCTGGTGCTCTTTCCAGCTCCCTGCGCTTCTCCTCCTTTACCTGTCCTCTCTGTCTCCTCCAACCCTCCCACCTTACTGTGAAGGGTAAGATAGTTGTCTTACCTCCCTTCTTTGTTTAGCTAAGCATCTCAGTACAGATCAGTGTAATCTCTCTCTCTCTCTCTCTCTCTCTCTCTCTCTCCTGGGGATCAAACTCAGGACCTTGTGCTTGCGAGGCAGGCTGTGGAACCACTAAGCTAAATCCCTGGCCCTTTTTCCTTCTCATTTCATGTTAATTTCCTCTCCCTATTGGGACTTTCTTTTGAGACTTCTTTTTTATTAAAGCTGTCCCTTGTTTTAATTCACACAGACTTGATACTTCTATTGTGAAATCAGATTTCCTTCTTCAGAACTGTCTGTTAGGTGTTTTCCAATTCTGACTCAACTCAAAATACAGAAATATCATGAATCTCAGCAGTGGTACTCACACTCAGGGTTAATGATTACTAGAGAGTTGGGCAGGGATTTGGACCTATTTGAACATTGGATTTCCTGCTCCCCATTTGCAGTGCGCATGTTAGTTTTAGTGCAAGCCTCTTGAGATGAGGGTTTGAATTCAAGGTCTAGTTTCATAGGTGGACACGGCCTGAGTTTATTATCAACACAAGTAGGGGAAAGCTTTCTTTCAAATTTTAGTATCTTAGGTTTATTTATTTATTTATTTATTTTAAAAAATTTTATTGAGTTTATTGGTACATTTTAG
>NW_022900945.1:32487186-32505789 GCF_012274545.1 Fukomys damarensis | reverse complement strand
ATATATATATATATAATAATCTCATCATAGGAAATCTGTACTGTATATGCTATATCTTGCTTTTTTCTCATTCTCCTGCCCTCCCTTCAATCTCTCTTCCCCTTCTTAAAAAGCTTTGTTTCCATTTTCCTTCTATTATCTTGCTTTTCCTTTGTCCCTCTCTCCTTCCCTCCCTTCTTCTTTGTCCTATTTCCCATTGTCTATTATGCATTTTGGTCCTTATTTACACTTGCACTCACACCAGAGAAACAACAAGGCATTTAAACATGTGTTTAATCTATTTCACTTAACAATATGGTCTCAACGTCCATCCATGTAGCTATAAATGTCTCAAGCTTATCATTCTTTATGGCAGAATAGTACTCCATTTTATAAAAAAATTCCACATCTTTATTCATTCATCAGTTGATGGGCATTTGGGTTGTTCCCAAGATTTAGCTATTACAGACTGTGCTGCTTATATCACTGTGATATGATGCTTTAATTCTTTTTATTTTATTTTTTGGTACCAGGGATTGAACTCGGGACCTTGTGCTTACAAGGCAGGAGGCAGCACCACTGAGCTAAGTCTTCAGCCCTGATGATTTTAATTCTTTCAGGAAGATAAAAAAGAAGGGGAATATCTGGGTCATATTGAACCTCTAATTTTAGTTTTTTGAGGAATCTCCACATAGATTTCCACAGTGGTTGCACCAGTCTATACTCCCACCAATAGTGGATAAGGGTTCCTTTTTCCTCACAGCCCTGCCAGCTTTTGTTATTGGTTGACTTCTTGATAATAGCTATTCTTTTTGGAGTGAGGTGGAATCTCAGTGTAGTTTTAATTTATATCTCTCAAATGACCAGTGATGTTGAACATTTTTTCATATATTTATTCACCATTTCTACTTCTTCATCTAAGAATTGTCTATTAATTTCAGATGCCCATTTTTCGATTGGGTCTTTAAATCTGGGGACCTGATTTTTAAAAAGTTCTTTATATATTCTAGATATTATCTGAAGAACAGCTAGCTGGCAAAAACATTTCTCACTTCACTGTTGGTGTTTTCTTTTGCTGTGCAAAAGCTTTTAAATAAGAAGAGATCCCAGTTGTTTATTCTTTGTGATATTTCCTGAGTGATCAGGGTTGAGTTCATAAAGTCTTTGTCTCCAACAATGTCTTCAAGAGTTCTATATATTCTCTCTGACATTAGATTTAGCATTTCCGTTTTAACATTTAGATCCTTGATCCATTTAGATTTTAGTTAGGTGCATGGTGAAAGATATGGGTCTAGTCTTAATCTTTGGAATGTGGAAAGCCAGTTTTTCAGCACCATTTATTAAAGAGGCTATCTTTCTTCCAGTGAAGGTGTTTGGCTCCTTTATCAAAGATAAGATGGTTGAATGCGCTTGGAGTTGTTTCTGCATCTTTATTCTGTTCCATTGAGCCTTAGGTCTGTTTTCATTTTTCCCAGTACCATGCTGTTTTTATCACAGTAGCTTTGTAGAACAATTTCAAGTCAATAATTGTGATGCCACAATTGGCTTGCATTTGTTTCCCAGGATTGCTTTTGCTATTCTAGGTCTCTTCTGGTTCCAAATGAATTTTAGGATTGTTTTCTATAATTGTATGTGGTATGCTAATAGTATTTTGATCAGGATTGTATTGAATCTATATAGGAATTTTGGAAATATGGTCATTTTCATTACCTTGGTTATTCTTACCCCAAAACAAGGGATACGTTTCCATTTTCTGATATCCTGTTCAATCTCCTGTTTCATAGTACTATAGTTTGTAATATAAAGGTCTTTTACTTCCTTCATTAGATTGATTCCTAGGTAATGCATTTTTTTGGATGCTATTGTGAAAGTTATTCAACATTAGGCTGTTTGAGCTCACTCTGTTTTTCTGATATGGGAATTCACTGCTATAAATTTCCCATGTAGGACCTTTTTCATTGTGTCCCATAAATTCCAGTATGTTGTACTAGCCTTATCATTTAATTGTAGAAAATGTCTAATTTCTTCTTTAATTTTATCTGTGACTTATTGGTTGTTCATGAGGGTGCTATGTAATTTACATATATTTATGAATTGCCATTGATTTCCAATTTTATTGCACTGTGGCCTGATAATATGCGTGGGATAATTTCAGTTCCTTTGCATTTACTTAATTGTGCATGTTCTCTGAACTAGTACAATTCTGTTTTGGAGAATGTTCCATGTGCAGCTCAGAAGAATATGTATTCCGATGTGGAGTTCAACAGCCTGTAGACATCTATTAAGTCTATTTGCTCAAAAGTTTAATTCAATTCTGATATTGTTTTGTTGATTATTTTGTCTAGTTGATCTGTCTATTTGTGATAGTGGGGTATTAAGGTCCCCCATTTCAATTGTAATAGTGCTTATTTTATTTTTTATGTCCATTAATATTTGTTTTATATAGTTACGTGCACTCATCTTTGGTGCATATATATTTATGACTGTTGTCTCTTCCTCTTGGATTGTTTCCTTTATTAGGATGTAGTGACCTTCTTTGTTTTTCTTAATAAGTCTTGGTTTGAAATCCACTTTGTCTGCAAATAGAATAGCTGGGTTTCTGTGGCATGGAGTATTGTTTTCCATCCTTTGACTTTCAGTTCATGAAATTCTTTTTGAATTAAATATATATTTTATATATATCATATTGTTGGATCTTTCTTTTTTGATCCATTCTGCCAGTCTGTTTCTTTTGATTGGTGAATTGGACCATTTACATTTATGGTTATAACTGATATGTATTGAGTTATCTTTGTAATGTTATTAGGTTAGTTTAAAAAGATTGAGAAATTCTAATTTTCCTGTTAATTTGTCATGGTTTTATTGTACAGTTATAATGTATATGCTTTTTCTCTACCTTCCTAAGGAGTCAGAATTTTTCACTGTGGAATTCCTGCTAATCTTATTATATATTTAGTTTATGAATTATTCAAAAGTATAATTAAATATTTGCTGAATGTCAGTTGAATTTCTATATCAACATATCAAGATGATAAAATATGAAAGGCATAGGATCATTGAAAAGGAAATGGAATAATAAAATTAGGGATTTTTAAAGATCTGCTGAAATAGCAAATAAACCAATACTAAAGCTTTAAAAATATTTACAGTGATCCTTGAGTTATGACTGGCCTCACATATGAATAGCTTAGGTTATAATGGCAATTTTAGTTTTAACTTACTATCAAAATCTTGAGTTATGTCTCAAATGCCAATCTTTCCTATGTAGGGTTAATTAAAGAAATCCTGAGCCAATGTGTCTCTAGAGACACTGAGATTTGTCTAGAAGAAAGCGTGGCCTAAAATTATGCAGGAAAGAGACTCTGAAGGCTGTGTAGAGAAGTCTGAGCCTTCAGTTGACCCTGTGGTTGATGACACTGTCACTATAGCAGAGTCCACAGGCTCCCAGGCAGACAGTGGTGATGCTGAGGAACTGGTGGAGGCCACTCAGAGGAACTGTCTACAGAGGAGCTTCAGCAACTCCTGGCTGAGCAGCAAAGAATGGCAGTGGTAGAGCTTTCTGAAGAGGAGAGAATATCAATAATGATATCAATAATGATAAAGCAGCAAAGCTTTTCTTCTGAAATAAAGGAATTCCTTAAAAAATGTACAGAGCTACAAACAACTCTAGAGATGATCCACCCAGATAGAGAAAAAGACAATTATTGCATTCACTTGCTTAATGACAATGTCATGTCATACCGCAGCACAGTAGTAAAGAAAAGATGGAAAACAGACAACTTTAGACCAGTTTTTAGTTCTGAAGAGGTCGATACCAAATGAGCCAGAAGCAGGTCCTAGTGGGCTTCATACTCTCCTGAGAAAGGAATCAGTGAGCCAGATTCTTGATGTTTTTATGGAAGGGATCTTTCCTTCCAAGCAATAACCACCTTCCATTTCATCCTCCCTGTAAACCAAAGATGTCAACTTGAATGATGAATACAATATGAAATTGTTGTTTCTGGTAAAATAGGGACATTTTATAACTTTTTGGTAAATACAGTAGGAAAATTATTGGTTTCTGGTAAATTACTTTATACAAACCTTTATTATGAAAGGGTTAGTTAAGGGGTGTTTTGGGAGGTTTGGAATGCATTATGGTTATTTTCATTATTTCTTTTTTTTTTTTTTTTTCTTTTTGGTACCAGGGATTGAAGTCGGGTCCTTGCGCTTGTGAGGCAGGCCACCGAACCGCTGAGCTAAATCCCTGGCCGAGTACTATCATTTTAATGAGAAGGAGATAAAACATTTAAACATCTGTGGGAAGGATACAATCAGACAGTGATTGGAGTTT
This sequence comes from Fukomys damarensis, assembly GCF_012274545.1. Lineage (NCBI taxonomy): Eukaryota > Metazoa > Chordata > Mammalia > Rodentia > Bathyergidae > Fukomys > Fukomys damarensis. Next base: position 32,501,477 of record NW_022900945.1, on the reverse strand, counting down.
TGAATTGAGTACAGAAAGTATGAAATATAATGACTAGGTAAATTCATATGAGAATTCTACAAAATTGAGAAATGCTTTGAGGTCGATTATAGTGAATTTATAATGGAAACAATCTGCTCTATTGTATGATTGAATGACGTTCTTGAGAAACTTTTTTCCTCAAATTTATTGGTACATTTAGGGCAAACAATACGGTTACATTCATCATTGGGATCTTTACATGATGTATTTTGGTTCTTTTTTTTCCCCATTCCCCTGCCCTCCCTTCACCCCCTTCACCCCTTGAGAAATTCTTAACATAAGCATAAAGGAAATCTGTAATTAAGCCAAGATTTTGATAAAAGTTATAATGAAGATTCAAGGATGCTAAGGAATCTAGGGTATTGATGTTATTAAAATTAAGGAGCTGTGTAATAAAGAGAGTAGAGAATGAAGCCAGTTGATAGGATATAGGAAACTGCGTGTCACGGGGGTGGAGGTTCCGCAAGACTGAGCTACTACTGATTTGTAATTGAGTCAGTGAATCTGACAGAGAAGAGGATATGGTGAGAGAGTAGCATAATTCAAATCAAAACATTAGAGCTAAAACACTTTTTAGGCTATGACAAATTTCACATTGTGACCATGGTAGGGGATATCGTAGGAGAAGTGGAAAGGTTGTTGGAGCTGAACTGATGAAGGAACACCAATGTCAGCTTACTGGAAGGGGTATTCGCATGTGTGTTGGCTAGAATAAGGTATTAGGTGAGTTTGAATTTCAGAAATGTTTATAAGAGAGATGGAGTAATAACTTGGAATTCTCTGTTTTCATAGAGAATTTGTTGTCATCATTCCATGCAAAAGTAGAACACCTTTTTATACTTTGTACTTTCCAATGCATCAGGTAATATGACCCAAGAATTTTGTATTAAATTTTATTTACATACCTGTATCTTGCCTATCTGGTAATGTTTTACTTAAAATGAGACCTCTGAGTTATCTATATTGTCTTCTGCTTTAAGTCATAGAAGTGTGAAATTCTGTACTCATAAACATGCATGCACGATTTCTGCATTTATATCAGCTTGTTTTTGCCTACCTAAACTGTTCCAAAATTTTGTGAATAATTACAAGCATCATTTCTTTAGCTCATAAGTCTGTGGATGCCTTTGATATTCTCTGCCACCAGAGGAACCCCCGGCTTTGTGTACCAAGGGCCCAGAGGCTAGAACAGAGGCGGAAAGCCACTGAAGCGCAGAGGAGGACGCAGAAGGATTGAAAAGTGTGGAGTGAGATGAAGCAGGAAATGAATAAACAGTTAAGACTGGTGGGAAGTAGAGACTCAAGAAGTTGTTCTAAAAGAAGTGGGAGGAGATGACGAGTACGTTTCAAGTGTCCTGTTTACCATATGAGGGCAGTAAAAGCTGCCAACAATTAATTAATTAAAATCTGTAGCCTGGTCTAAAGGTTATGAAAACAATGCGTAAAATAAGAAAAATCTCAGTTTAGATACAGTATTGCATATGACCCCCCTATTATATGACGAGTAAGTCATTACTCTGAATCATGTGTCACGGGGTGGGGGGACCATCAATGAAACAAAAGAGCTGTGACTGCCAACGTCTTTTTATATTTAAATATCAAATGGTTAAAGAAAAGTATACGTATCTTAATGCGTAACTCCAGGAATTTTCACGGTATGAACACACCTAGTAATTAGTAGCCAGTCTAGGAAGCGGAATATTACCAGGAATCCCCAAAGTTCCACTTGCCCTTCCTGGTCACCACCCCTCCTTCAGCAGTGCGTGTCACATCCCTGCTTCTAGCCCTGTAGAGTAGTTCTATTTATTTTTGAATTCTTCATAGTGGAATCATACAGCATATACTCTTTGGTGTTTCCTTGCTTTTGCTCCACTTTGTGCTTTTTCAGATTTATGTTTGTTGTTGGGTATAATTGTAGTCTGTTCATGTTTATGTTTAGGTAACATTTTAATGAGTGACTGTGCTCTACCCTATGTATGTATTATACGAGACATGGGCATTTGTATTGTTTCAAGTTTTAAATATTCTACCACACGTGTAAATCAGGTTATCTCATTTTGAATTATAATGATTGCCTGACATTCTTTTTGATACAAAGCAGCAGACTTTTCCAACAAAGTATAGTTTTTTTTGGTATTATTAATTTTGAATAACAGTTCCCGGTTTGATAAAAAGATGAAGGGAACACACGGACAAATGCAGAGGTTAAAATTGTGGTGATGTTTGGGACCCTGGAGGAGTTTGGTTTTCCTGGAGCTCTGGTCTAGTGTGAAGTGACCTGGCAGGGTGCACAGAGGTGAGGCCTGTAGAGGAGATGATGCCTCACTTTATCTTCACGGCGAGCCCTAGGAGGGTGTGCTCCGTGCTGTCTTTAGGTAGATGGTTGGATAAAGATGTGGTATTTATACACAATGGAGTACCATTTTGCCATAAGAAAGGATAAATTCAAGCCATCTTTAGGAAAATGTATGTACCTTGAGACCATAATATTCAGTGAAATAAATTAGACACACAAGCTTAAATATCTCATGATTTCTCTTATATGAGAAATCCAAAATATAAATAAAGAGCAAAATAAAAGATACATAGTAGGAAATAGAGAGATAGCTGTTTTTATTTTTTTAAGAGTAGGAACAGTTTATTAAGGGAAAGAAGGTTTCTGTCTAAGAGAGAAGAAGGACCAGAAAGTGGGTTGCCTGCTCACCCCACTTCTCCAAGATGTTTAATACAGCAGAGCCATGCGGTGAGGCGTGTACAATGTGGAACAAAACTATAAGACCCAGTGGAAAATTACAAGGTGGGCATGAGGTGGGCAAAACCATGACCAGCCAATAAGATGACAAGTACAGTCACCCAGGTAATACTGATTAAGTGGGGGTCAAATGGGGGAGCAAGTCAGGTAGGAAGCCTACAAGGATTTCCAGTAAGGGTGGGGGCCAGGGATGTTTCCTGGAAAGGCTGGGTAAGACCTCAGCCCCCAACCCAGGTAATACCTGTTTAGAATATCAATCACTGCTCCTTATCCCCAGGGAAGCACAAGGGTACAGCAGTTTCTCTCCTTTTACAGTTCTGGCCTCCAGTGAATGTGTCTTGACTGTCCTCCATGTTGGCTCCTCGCTGTGTTGGCTCCTTGAGGGTGGCCCTGTCTAACTGCCTACAAGATATCTAATGAACTTACCTATCTGCAATATTCCCCCCTCTGAAGAAGTACCCCTAAGTGCTGTGAGGCGGCAAAGGGCGAAGACAGCTCTGGCTACTTCCAGCTGAAGAGGGTCCTAGTTGTGATCAGCAGAGTCACTCTAGAGAGGGTCTGAGAGATAGCTCTTTTGAAAAAGGGAAGGGGACCAAGAAGTGGAGCGAGGGGGAGGAAGGACGGATAAAAAAGGATTCAGATGCTTCATGTACACACAGCAACTCCACATGAGGAATTTAATTATTAGGTATGGCAAACATATACCAATAAAATTAAAATTTATATAAAAAGCAATAAAAATGAAAACTGGTAGAAAGCAATCAGGGTGATATATCTTCCCAACTTTGGACCATAAAAATCAGGTGGTTGTGGCAGGGAAAGGGAGCAACTCAGACTCCACCTGAGGTCAAGGCGATGGGGTGGGTAATGATGTCATTAAGTACGGAGTTGGAGGATGAGGATCCTTTTCAGACATGTTAGCAAGAGAGATCCCAGTGGAAACAGGCAATAGGCCTTTGGCTATGTGTGAGAAACTTAGGCAGGGGCATTTTTGTGCTAAGTAGACCCAGGAATCATCCGAGGTGGAACTTGAACTTGAACATGGAGTACGTAAACCAGAAGAGAGTGGAAGGCAGTACTAGAAGCATGGAGAAGTAGCCTTAGAAGACAATTTTGATGGACCTGTCAGGGAGCTGGTTAAAAACTTGGAGAAAGTGTTGTCATGGAACCCAGGGCAGAAGACATTTACAGTGCTCACAAAACATTTTGTCGTCCTGAAGGAGTGTTGGACATGGCTATAGGAAATGTGCTTTTGAAATAGTGACCTGTAGAACTGTCCCATTCAGGGCAGGTCAGCTCATTGTGGAGAAAATTGCCAGCTAAGGATGAGGAGAGCGTATCCTTCCAAGACTAAACCTCATTCTAGTATATTCTGAATCTTCACATTCTGTATTGGGGTTGTAGCTATTTTTTAGTTAGAATGGAGTTAGGATTTCTTCTCTGTTTTTTCTGTTTTGTTTTTATAGAGTGGAATTCAGCTAGAAGTGACTTTTCTTTTTCTCTTAAACAGGAGTCTCACAGTTCCTGTAAAAATTCAAGCCACCTATAAAGTAGTACCTGTAGTAATGTTGTTTTTATTTTTAAATTGGACTCTGAAATTTTCATGCATTTGGATAATGGCTTCTTTCAGAGCAGAAGCAGGATATATTTGTCTTACTGTCCCCAGGGCTCAACCGCAAAGACCAGCCTTCAGAAGTGCTCAACAAATACTTATGTTTGTCCTCCTTCGTGATTGCTTAGATAGGTCCATTCCAGAGACTTTCCAAGCTGTGTTCAGTCTTCTTACCTTGCAGGGCCTCAGGTCACTGACTCAGCCAGTCCTTCCATGTTAGTTTTGAGTAAGCTGAGGGACTTTGTTGAAGTTCTTGTCTACCCTTTCGGAGACAGAATTAGCAGGAAGGAAGTCATAGGCTTGATTAGGTTTTCTGATGATCAGCTGACGGCTTCCCAGGTCTCTGCTCTTACTTCCCTCTGGGCCTTTCTGTGATCCGCATCAGGAATGCATCGAGTCCTCCCTGACCCCCCGCCCCATGGTGTATTATATGCTTCCAAAAAGTAGCTGTGGGCTCTTCCAGATTTAAGAAAAACTATGTGGTGCTTTCATTTGTATAATGCTTTGTTTAGTATTTTAAGCTTCTCAATTTTCTCGAAGCTCCTTCCTTTTGGTGTTCATTTCTATGACTGTCGCTAGAAGAGGATAGGAATTAGGAAGCTCTCGGTTCAGCTCTTTTCACTTTTTGTCAGAGCTCTATAAACTTAGCGTTTACCCTAGCCATGGCAGGAAGCAGTGGGACCAGCAATGGTACTTGCTCATTCACCTCGTATGTACAGAAGGGTTTCTTGCTTGCTTCTTAGAAGACTAGGTTTCTTTTTCCTGAAGTTTTGATGTTCATAACTACTATAAAGTAAGAAATAAAAAGACTGAGGACAGATTTTATAGAAAGAAAAATTAAAACAGCAGGTTCATCATCCCTATTTCTGTACCCTGCATGTATTATGCTTGAGCAATTTTCTTTGTTTTTTTCTTTAAATTTTTAAAGTTTGTACATGCTTGTCGTACATGGTGATTGCATTCCTGTTGGGAAGTTGGCACAACACATCTTAATTCTTTTTTCATCCCGTTCCCTTCCCCTCCCTCCTTCCATCTCCTGGTCCCCTTCCTTTTGCAAAAGATCTCTCTTTCTGTTTCATGTTATCTGCCTTTTATTTTGCTCTTGAATTTATTTATACTTAGGTTTCTCATTTGGTTATTTCACACTCCACATACGAAAATAAATTTGTGGTCCTTTTCTAATGGAAAATTGTTTTGTGTAGTAAAATTTTTAAAAAGCTCACTTCTGAGTAGGGTGGAATTAGCATTTTTAAAAAAAGCTTTTTATTTTGGCTCTTCTGTTTTCTTACAGACAGACCTCTTATGTGTACATTGCTAGTATACAAATGGGTGATCAAGTTGACAGAAGTGACCTGTTGTGTTGGCTGCAGCCTCTTCTTTTCTGAAAGTGAGATTTCATTTCTTTTCTTTCATTCAGGGCATCAGCAGTCTCTTCAGTTCTTTAAAAGTGGTGCGTCTCTTACGATTGGGCCGTGTTGCCAGGAAGCTGGACCATTACCTAGAATATGGAGCTGCGGTCCTTGTACTCCTCGTGTGTGTGTTTGGACTTGTCGCCCACTGGCTGGCCTGCATATGGTATAGCATTGGAGACTACGAGGTCATCGATGAAGTCACCAACACCATCCAGATAGACAGCTGGCTGTACCAGCTGGCCTTGAGCATTGGGACTCCGTATCGATACAATTCCAGTGCAGGGATATGGGAAGGAGGACCCAGCAAGGATTCTCTGTATGTGTCCTCTCTCTACTTTACCATGACAAGCCTTACAACCATAGGGTTTGGAAACATAGCTCCTACCACAGATGTGGAGAAGATGTTTTCAGTGGCCATGATGATGGTTGGCTGTAAGTATTTTGCTTTTCTTTTTAAACAATGATTGATGTTCACAGTCTTCCTGATTCTCATCTCTGACAGGATTAAAATGAACTGTTTTGTCTTCAGAAAGTTGTCTTAATCTATACCATTTGTAATTAGTTTAATTTTTATTCCAACTTAGAAAATAAAAACACAAATAGTATATTTTACCCTGTAGAATGTATTGACACATGAAAAATAGTATGGGTAGAGCAGTGATGGTGGTGAACCTTTTAGAGTTTTTATTTATTTATTGGGACCAGGGATTAAACTCAGGTCCTTGTGCTTATGAGGCAGGCAGCAGAACCAATGATCTAAATCCCTGGCTCTTAGAGTTTTTAAAAATGGACAGCCTGCTAGGGTGCATGTGGTATTGGCTCCCCACCACTGGATCAGAATAACGTGGAATTGAAAACGGGAACGCCCTGATTTAATTCTCCTTACAGTGTTGTGCATGGCGGGGTGCTCTTGAATGAGCCAGTACCAGGGTCTAGACAGGAGGCATCTGGCACTTTCTGTAGGCTTTGTTGGCAATGCGTTACATTCCACGAAAGTAGGCCGGTTTGATGTGATACACGTAGTGTGATCGCAGACAGGCATGCAGGCAGGCAGCTGAAAAAAACCCCCTCTGGGGTCCTTGGGTCCTTCCTGGGTCTGTTGTCGCGCAGGCCGGGAGCTCCCGCACAGGCCGGGAGCTCGCGCGCACGCCGCCGGTTGATTGCAGACAGGCAGGCAGGCAGGCAGCTCTTTCATTATTTCTTAGGGGAACAATAGTCTTGACTTAAAACCAATTTGAGTTACAACTAGCCCTTGTCAATGAATTGAGTTTGTAAGTCAAGGGTCCCCTGTATACTGCATTGTCATTGGCAATGCTAGAATATTAAATGTGTGCCCAAACATTTCAATTAAAATAATACTATGTTATTAATAAATAGTAAATATGATATATCAAAAATTATAAAATAATTTTAAATATAACATTTATGCTATGTTTTGAAACAAAAGATCATTTAATGCTGAGGAAGAAGGAAAATTTGACAATCTCTCAAGACCTATTCTAGAATTCTTATTGTATAATTTTTACATGTTTAGATTTTGTTATTTTCCTTAGTGACTGTCTTGGTATCAGATATGCTTCTATCTAGATATGTGTATATGGATTAAAACAAATAACTTGATCTGATTGTACTTTTTGTATTAACAGAACATTTAAGCTAAAATAATTTGTGTTTACTGAAGGAGATAACCCTGATTAAAATGTAAAAAACAGTGTAAATCAGCAGCCCTGAACTGGGACATATTACATGTAGGATGGCACATTGCACACATAAAGATACAGTCAGATTCTGTTTCTGGGCTGTACACTCTACTAGTGGTTACAAACTGTATATATGTTAAGAGCTGAATAATTGACTATAAAAGAGAAGTAATTACATAGGATAATGCATACTACGTAGCATGTGAGGCATACTGTTAATAAGTATAGTACCAGGAGCCAAACATGGAGTTTTGTGTTATGAAGATGGTAGAGAACTTTCTTGAGGATGGGATCCCTGAGAAAATTAGGTAGTATTTTTGCTAACAATGGGTTGATGCACCACAGAACTGCTCTCAATATAAATAAGAGAAAATATTTGAAAAATAAAAGTTACTTTACATAATTCATTTGTTTAAATGAGGATCAACCCAGAGTAGGTGATAAGGCTTTTGCACAAATCATGACCTTGGCCACTTTGTCCATTATATGGAACATGCTGTTGTAGGCTATTGAAACCAGATGTATGTTGCAAATTACTTTAGGACTTAGAATTTGTGGAATTGCATTTGTCAACAGCTACTATGTTTTTTCTAAGCACTGTTGACTCAATGATTTATATTCTTGTGTACACACTTTTTTCATAGATACTTAGCAAAACTGACCTCATTGTTTAAATATTCGTTTGCAGAATTCTTTAGCAAAGCTGCTCACACAAATCAAAATTCAGGAGCGTTTACAGAGAAAAGTTAAGTAACCAGAATTCCAGACATGTTCTATACAAATATTTGACTCTGTGTAACCTTCAACTAGTGTGTTTTGATTAATCTTTACCAATTTATGTTAATGCTAATTTTTCTACTTCAGTGCAACTCATCAAACTGATATAGAATATAGGGTTCACTGGTTTCTCAATTAATTGTGCACAATTTATTGTATATCAGGAAATTTTTCTAATCCATTGAAGGAGGTAATGGCCATACTATCTAGAAACACAATCTCTTGGGATTGAAGATAAATTTTTCAGCTTAATTTTATGCATCAGTAGCTGTAATCTGGCTAAATATTCTTTAGCATTTCATTCAAATAAGTAGTCTCTGGGAGAAAGCATATATTGCAGACTAGGGTTTTGTAATGAAGAATGAATTAATTCTAGAACTCTACATCTCTGAGATACAAAAAAGAGGTACATGAGTTACAATGATGGAGATTCCTTTTTAGAGACACAAGCAGAAATATTCACTTAACATGGAGAATACAAGAATATCCATTAAATGGTGTATTAGAAAACTGAGTGCTAAACATAGTTAAAACTACTTTTAAGGTTCCTGCCTGGCATAGAGAGAACTATTTATGGAATGTCTGACTTTCTGACTCGTGGAATGCTTTGGTATATGGAAAGAGAACACGGTTTAGAAATGGACAGAGTCACGTTCAAACCCACCCTGTGCCTTAAGAGATGTGTGACCTTGGACACGTTACTTCTGCCTTGGTGCTCTGCTCCCTTCTGTAAAATGAAGGCAGATGTTCCTCATGCTTAAGAGCCCAGTATGTTGCTCTGTAAATGTCAATGCCCCACACTGAACAAATGCTCTTTTTAACAAGTACATAGTCAAACACTGTCCATACACTTTGAAAAACAACACTTCGCAGAGAATAGAGTAGTCTTGAATAGCTTAAAAAATACATCCAGAGGAAAGATTTTCACTAATCTCCACAGACAGAAAGTAAAATCAATCAGGTGAGAAATTACTTTTATTCCCCAAAGAGAGTTTGGCTGAAAATGAAAGAAACTATAGGTGGTACTAGAAAACAGTGTGGTGATTGTTAGAGTAATTAGTGTCAAAACTTGAATGTCATGTTGTTTTTGGATACTAAATTTATCACAGTAGCCCTTTTTTTTCTGTGGGGGGCAGCTGACCTGAATGCAGATGTTGGAATGTCTTAGGAAAGAGGGTACCTGGCAGGCTACTTAGGACCCAGGCCTGGAGATGTCTCATGCGCTAATGTGCTTACTGACCATGTTTCTATGAGTCACTCAAGGGCAGCCTGGACTTTTCAAGGAGGCTGCTTCTGTGATCGTTTTTAGAGTAACTTTATATATAGAAAATTAGAGAGAAACTACTTCATCTGCCTCCATAAGTTTGGCTTTAGACATTTCATTGAGCTAAAGTTTTATCATTTCCAGTTGCTCCCTTTTGAAATAAACAAAACACAGAAGATGGCTTAATGCAACCAGTTTTTGTTCCTTCCTTTAATTTAGTCTTTCAGTGTAACGGGGCATCAACTTAAGCCTGTACTTTGTCCTCTTGTGGGGTTCAGGCAGGCCGGGTATACGATATGATAAAAAAATATAGTGAATATTTTAAATTAAAAAATTACAATTAAAGACACATTTCTATGAACTCTCCTAAAGCAATCCACTCTTGCTTCAAACATATTTATTCCATCATTCTTGCCACTTTCTGAGGCAGCTCTGGAAGTCCTCTTTCATGAGTGTCATTAGTTATGCTGCCATGGCTGTCTCTGTATTGTATTTTGAATTGATTCAGAAAGTTTAACTTTAATGATCGTTTTGACTTTGGGGAAGAGCCAGAAGCCTCGCAGTGCCAGATTCAGTGAATAAAGTGAATGAAGATGATCAGCTCCCGGCATGAGGACACACCATAATATATGTGTGAACCTGCCTCTTAGTTGAGTGGCACTCAGCAGCCATGTTCACTACATTTTGGATCATATCTCATAAAGACACCCACGGAGAAGGACTTCCAGAGCTGCTCCAGAAGGTGGCAAGAATGATGGCAAAAGTGTGTTTGAAAGAGAAGGAGTAAGTTGAAGGAGTTAATAGCAATGTCTTTTACTCTAATAAATGTTTTTTAAAAAAACATTTGCCATACATTTTGACCATACTTCATATGTCTGGTGAGATGGCAGGGCAGTGGACAGAGCTGTGTGACAGGGCTAAGAATGTCAGTTGAAACATTCATCAGAAAGCAAAATGAGCCAAAGCCCATTCTTGGATGATTCATAAAGGCTTTGGACATTGAGGAGGAAAAGTGATTCTGAAAATGAAGTCATGGTGTTTGCCCACTGATAGAAAAAAGAACAAATAAAAGTAGAAAAATGTATTTCACTCAAGTTATAAACATCAGAGTTTGAAAAACCCTGAGGCTCCCCATGTTCAGAACTTAGGTAAGAGAGAGATGCTGTCCTTATTGCACCACAGATCACTGGAGGGGCTCTGACTACCTGTGGATCAGAGGTCCAGATTGGGTGACAATTTGGGAGCGTGGAATTTGCCTGGAGCCAAAAGTTCCTTGTTGAGAAGCTGGTGGCGGTGGTGGTGAAGAAAGTTGCTCAAATGACAGATGAAATCCTTGTTTATTTGATGAGACTTAATATCATATAGCTTTAAAAATTAGGTATTTCTGTTCCACAATCAGTGAGAAGATGAGGATTCAGTAAAACAAGGGGTCAATGTAAAACAAAGACTAAGAGTTTGAGTGAGCCCAGGGAAGAGCACTGTAATCCTATGTGGATCAATTTTGGTCAAAGAGGGGATTACTAATGAAAAAGAAACTAGCTAATGAGAAAGGTGGAGAAAATTTTGATAGAAAAATCTATGTAGAAAGACCTCAAAATTGTGTCAGAAAATTTTACCACATAGAAAATTAAGTTAAAAAAGTTAAACACATTCCTATATTTTGATAGTGTCCTTAATGATTATTTGATACAATTCTGTAATGAATAAATATGTTCCTTGTAAAATAGAAATTTTGGGTTTCTGTAACTAAGTCAGATTTATATTAAAAACACTGGTTTCATTATTTTGTAAAGCCTCTATTTTCACCACTGGCCATGTGTTTGGTGGCAGTAATTTGAAGGATGAAGTAAAATTCTTAGCTGAGATTATGGAGTTAAACTATGAATTACCTCAAGGGCTAAAATATGTGACACCAGAGAAAACATAAAGTCTTTTCAGCCGTCAAGATATTAATATTATTAAAATAGCTGAGAAGAAGGAATTGACTTTTTTGAGAGGAAGGAGGAGGACAATTGCTAAAAGAGCTAGGACGGACACAAGGAGAAGGTGCACACAGATGCATGTGTCTGAGAGCTTTGGAGAGCACAAGAATCTGGTGGCTCTGGCAGCTCTGGTGACCCAGGGAGCAGAGTGAGGGAGTTGTGCGATCAGAATATGGAGCCTCCTTGACACTCAGCTAAGTCACACCCCTTAGAGACATACTCAGGGCTCCCAAGGAGAACCTAACAATAACTTAGAAGTAAGTGCCTTACTTATAAACTCAAACACACTTTCAAACACCATGCATGGTGCTCAGTTGTAATGATTATATTCCAAAGAAAACAGGGCAGGTTTCAGGAGCTTTGATAACTGATATCTTTAGCCTTTTTATCTCTTCATTAATCCAAATCAACAAGTACTAATGAGAATTATTATGCACCAACCACTGTGCTGGCCCCTGAGGATAAAGAGATAAATGATAAATGTTTGAAGAATGTCTTAGAAGGAGTAATGGATGGGTGGAGTTTGGGTATAGATAGATGAAAGCATGAAGGCTTTATTAAAGAGAAAGTATTTGTCAGATAAGAAAGAGAGGAAGAACATTGAAGATAAAGCCATAGCTTCTTTAGGGATTAGTAACTTGGAATACAGCATGTGGAAAAGAATCTGTCAAGAAAGATTGTAAGCAAAACTATATATATATTATTTATTGAACATTTTCCTTGTATGTAACATTAGGTGAAAGACAAAACAATAGGCTCAAATGATCATGGACTGAAAGCACTGAGACCATGAGCCAAATTAGAACTGTTCCCTTATTAAGCTGCTTTATCTCAGGTATTTTGTCACAGTCATGGAAAGCTAGCTAATACAAAAAATTGTAAATTAGAAGTGGAATTGCTGTGATTACACTTAAGAAGTAGAAGAACCTTTGGACTTGGTTTGTGGAAGGAATCTAGAAAAATTTGCAGAAGAAAGTTAGAGAAGGCCTACTATGCTATAAGGAGAATTTAATAGATGATTCCAGTGAGCTCATAGATGAATCAAATATCAATAGAAATGTGAACATTTACAGTTATGCTTATGAAGTTTCAGATGAAAATAAAGACTCTGTTGGGATCTGGACTAGAGGCTGTCCTTGTTATACTTTGGCAAAGAATTGGGAAGCCTTTTGTCTATGCCATGAGAGTTTGTGGGAGGCTGAGTTTAACAGTAGTTTCTCTGGTGGAGGAAATTTTAAGGAAACACAATATTCAGGCAGTGGCATGGGTATTGCTAACTGCTTTTAGCCAATTTTACTGTCAGATTTAGGAACAAAGAGGAGCAGAACAGAAAGATTTGGAAAACTTGCAGCTTAGCTAGAAAAGAGTGTTTAAAGGTGCTTTCAAGAAGAGTGAAATTACTAAAAAGACTATCATCTTTAAAAATAAGCCAAGTACTTTGCACTGGGACAATAGGGAATATTTTTGAATGGAATTAGGTATTAACAAGACCTCATGCATTACATGCTCAAAAGTTTAAAAGTGTAAATTAATGTAGAAGTGTTTCCTTTGAGAAGAGTCCTTCAGATCACCATAGTTACACAGGAAGACCAAAGAAACTTTTTCCTGAGGTTGGAGTTTGGCAGGAGAATTACTCAAAAGCTGTTCAAGCCATGGTTCAAGTGGCCCCAGTAGAACTCACACTGATAAACAGATTTTTCATTGTCCAGGTGATGCTACCTTTGCAGGTATGGAGCACTCAAGCATTATGGGGTCATGGAAGTTTCCACAGATATTTCAAAGGAACGCCTGAGAGACTATGCAGCATTTGGCAGGATGAGAGTCCCTGAAATCATCCTCTGACAGGACAAGGTGAAGTGAATCTGTGAGAATGAAGCTTAAACTGCAGCAGAGAACACAGAGAGCTAATAATACCAGGAACATGAGACACCTGCGGAGGAATCCCAGGCAGTGAAAAGAGCTACCCCAAGAAAGAAGTGTGAGGGACGAAGCCATCTAGGCTGTAGGACAGGACTACTCAAGCACTTTGGTCTCACACCCTGTCAGAATATGACCCAGACGCTGGAAATGGAGCTGAAGGATTTAGTGCTTGCCATGCTGTGTTAGTCTTGATTTAGCTCTAGCCCTCTTTTCTGTCATTCTCTTTCTCCATTTTGGAATGGAAATACTTACCCCGTGATGAAATTACATGCTGGAATTATTTGCCTTGAATCTCAGAGGAGACTTTGGACTTTTGAGCAATGTTGGAATTGTTAAGACTTGGGAAATTCATAGAGATGGACTTGAACACAATCTTGCATTGTGAAATGGACATAAAGCTTTTGAGACCAGGGACAGAGTGCTATGGTTTAGATAAGTGTTTCCCAAATGCCTATGTTAAAGGGTTAGTTCCAAGCCCATGGTGCTATTGGAACTTTTTGGTTCTACCTTCAAACAATTTGAAAGCTCAAGAAGAGAATAAAAATCTGTTGTACTCATCCATATTTTTACTTACCATATTCTTCCTTCATGATATTCGGAGGATCTGTTTGTATGATTAATGAACTTCATTTAGCTATTCTTTTTCAGCATGTTTTACATCTGCTTAAAGACATGAAAGTGTCGATTTCTCTTTCATTTCTGAAGGATATCATCTTAGGCTATTGGATTCTGGGTTGACAATTCTTTTGTTGCAGCCTTTGAAAATTTTGCCAATTTCTTCTGGCCTCCACTGTTTCTGATGAAAAAATCCAAATTCAAATAATTTTCCATTGACATTATTTTTCTCCTTT
>NW_022900945.1:32457692-32486700 GCF_012274545.1 Fukomys damarensis | reverse complement strand
GCCTGCTCAGGTCAAGTACAGGACCTGGTGAAGGACGTTCTGAAAAGACACAGATGTCGGAAAGACCAAAGGCCCTGGTTCTCGGCCTTGGAATTCTTTTGTTTTATTTATTTATTAGTTATTTTGTGTAGTACTGAGAATTGAATCCAAGGAGTAGGGAGACATATTCCCATCCTTTTAAAATTTTTATTTTGAGACAGGGTATTGCTAAATTGCTCAGGCTGGCTTTGAATTTGTATTCCTCATGCCTTAGCTTTCCAAGTAGCTGGGATTATAGATGTGCATCACCACACCAGAATATCTTTAGTTTTTACAAGTTTGACTGTAATGTATCTTGGTGTGTGATTTCTCTGAGTTTATCTCGTTTGATGCTTTCTCAAAGTTGATTCTGCAGATTTACATCTTTTGTCAAATTTGGGAAGTTTTTATCATCTGCTTTATTGATTTCTCTTTCAATCTTGTTCTTTTTCTTCTTTTTCCAGTACTCTAATAAGATGAATGGTAGATCTTTTATTATCCAGTTAGTAATTAAGAATCTTCTTAAAAATTCTATTTTCCCTGTTTTCAGGTAGGATGATTTTATCTTTCAGTTCACTAATTTTTCTGTTTCCTCATTGTAATATTGAGGTCATACTTTGAGTTTTAAATTTTGGATTATTGTTTCCTATGTGGAAAATCCATTTTCTTTTTTTATCTTTTATTCGCCAGCTTTTTTATTGGTTTCAAACATATGTACAGGTTTATGTTGAGAATAAGGGTGATAGATAAGATTAGGAACAAAATGACAAGGGTCTAGATGAATCACCAGAGAATATTTAAAAAAGGACAAAAAACAATGAAGTAGAAGCCTTATTTATGGTTCAATATTGTAAATTTTTGATTGAAAAAGTCTACAAAATTTTTTCCATTTTGTTCTCCTTCATAGTCATTACATCCTAACCCATTTCTCACTTCGAGGTAAACAAGAAAAGAATCCATGCTCACATAGCTAGTGAGTGGTCTGTCTCCAAAGTCTGTTCTCTTTCCAACGAGAGAGCAAGGAACTGTGAGGTTAAATATTAGATAAGTGATACCTTTAAAGGTGATCACAGAAGATTTAGGAGAAGGAAGAAAAATGAGAGTAGCTTTAAGCATTTGGGAAGATGGAAAGAAGAATAGATGTTAGAGGTTTTTGGTTTTGCTTTTGCTACCATATGTAGCAAGTGACTAAATTATCAGTTTTGTATTTCACAATGCTATAATGATAATACTTGCATTATGGGATTTTTGAAAGAATACTGTAACCTAATAACTATAAAACATATAGTTAGTGTACATTCACATATGTTCAGAGTTAATTATAGTGTCTTTGAACATGATTACTATAACTTTTATGTTCATCATAAAAGCAAGGTTAGACTCATGAAGATTAATATTTTCTCAACAGTAGAATTCTTTCAAAGTGAAACATGAAAGATTTTGTTTGCATTTGTTTTATAGGCCCCAAATCCCTGGAAAAGCAAACAGGACTTTCATAGTGATGGTTCTTTGCTGCTGTAAAAGATGTAGTGGTGCTGGTGGTGTGTTTGTAGAACTGGGCAGATGTGTTGGAAGTGTTTTTTTTTAACTAGTGTCATTTTACAATTTTTAAGGTTTGATTTCTATATATGTGTTACATAACTAATTTTTTTTATTAAAATGGGAAAAATAAAGCAGAACTATAAACCATAAAAGTTCCCTTTTCCAGATGCCTTCCAGAGAGGGTGGATACTCATTAACCAAAGATTTTTTTTTTCTTTTTTTGAGGTGCTGGAGATCCAACCCAGGTCATGCATACTAGACACTCTACCACGAAGGTACATCTTCAGCCCCAGCAAGGGTGTTTGAGCGCTATTCCTTCCAATGACAGGAAGCCTTTGACTGCCTAAAATGTAGGTGTTTTCTAAAGTAGTCCTCTAGACTTTAATCAGTCACTATCCACAATGTACGTGTGGTCATGAGTCTGTTTAGTCAGAAGTGGCAAACTCTGCCTTTAGTAGAATTGTTTTGTTTGCCTTTTACATCTAGTAGATTACTTTTATTAAGAAGTACATTCAAGGAAAGATTTAGATCAACCCCAAATCTTTATAATAACATTGAAAATATTGTCCTGACATTGTCTAAGGGGCAAATATGACCTACTGCTTGATGAATGCAGAGTAACCTGCTGACTCCCATTGACATCCTCTTAAAGCCAAGGCTACTGTTCAGTTCTCCTTTCATAATAGAGACAGATTGCCCAATATCCTTGTTCAGCTAATAGTTTTGTGCTAATATGTGGAAAGACTCTTCACTGGGCTGCTTACCTATTTTAGCTTGACTTTTGTCCTGATTTGCAAGCCTTGTTTTGGGTTCTAGAGCTAGGGTTGTTGACCTCTTGTCTGTTGATACTTACATGAACTATGCTCTTTGGCCAGGTTTGGTATTTGTTTTCTCTCTGTTCATCAACGGGAAAAGTTCTTTCTAAAGGAAATAGTCTTCTAAATCATTGTTCTTACGAGTTGCCTCTGCAATTATTGCAGCATTAAATTTTATTCTATGTACAATAATGGCAATATCACATGGTATAAAAAAAGCCATTGTTATTGTGATCCAGTTAACCCAGGAAGGATGTGGGATCTCGACCTTTACAATATGTTGGAATTATAAAGGTCATTTCATTTATGTATTATTTTATTGAACAAATTTCATCAATCTTGATCAAAATAAATCACACTTATCCAAAAGCACTGTGTGGCAAATAAATATTCTCCCCTTGTGAGTTAGTCTGGGAAATGAACATTACGAAGAAAGTATTGGAAAAATTTTCTAGCATGGATTGCATTTAATTACAGACTGGGTAGTAAATATCTCATCTTTTAGAAGTAAATGAATCTTTTCAAGTTAATTTTGGCACCAAACAGTATACTGCAGATATTCATTGTAAAATGAGTTAAACAATTTATGATTGGATTTCCAACAACTTCAAAAGCACACATTGCGGGACACTAATTCAATCGCATGCATCCTATGCTATATCAAATGGAATCCAAAATAAACCTTAGGTTAATTAGCTTTTACATGATACATCTTTCTATAGTGCTCAGGGATTGCCATGTTTTTATCAGCAGCTTTTGAGAGTGTGTCTTTATGAATTAAGCATTTTAATATTAAAGTTTGGATTTTACAAATAAAAATTTCACAAGGATTGAGTTTATTTCTAATTGATTAGCCAGTACCACCATCCCTGGGAAAAATTCCTCTTGTCAGTTACTTCTTGGTCACACTTAGTTTGATAAAAATACTACATAGTGTCCTGTACCAAATATTTATGTCTGATTCCTTAAAACTGTAGTAATACTTAAAGGGTTAGCAAAGTAATTGTAAGATTTTTTTTGCTTTAAATTTTATAGACTAATAAATTATCATATTTGTAAGCACTAAAGCAAAAAAAAAAGTAATACAGTATTTGAAGAGCTACTTAAATCCAGGAGAAATAACCATTTTCACCACTAGCAAAATAAAACATGCTAATATGACTATCATATATTTCATACTAATTTCTTTTAGTTCAGGTAGTTTACCAGGAGAATAATTTCTACAGTTTGCTTTGGAATTCAGGAAAATGCTAATTAGGCTAATTATAAAATTCTTGGACTGTGGCTGAGAATGCTATCATTTTATTTTCTTTTAGTATTGATGGTTGCAGAAGTTACTGCTAAGGTTAGTTATTTAACCTGCCCTGAAAGAGATTTGCTTGGAAACATTGGAATTCCTTCATTTTCCTACCACATTCATTTTTTTTTTGTTTTCTATCTTTTGTTAGAACTTCTCACTGTATCTCTTACATTTTTCTATAGGTTTATTTCTCCATACATTTTTTGATTATTTTATTACAATTTTCCTTCTAGTTCATTAACTCTTTTCTCTGCTATGTATAATCTAATTTTATATTCATCATATAGTTTTTTTTTTGTTTTTGTTTTTGGTACTGGGGATTGAACTTGGGACCTTGCACTTGTGAGGCACACAGTGGAACCACTGAACTACATCCCCGGCCCTCATCATATAGTTTTAAATAGCAGTTGTTGTATTTCCCATGTCCAAAATTATGCTTGGTTTTATATTGAATTTCTTTCAGTTTGTCAGAGTTATTAATTTTCTGATCTTTTTGAACATATTAATAAAGGCTTACACATCTATATATAATATTTTCATCATCTGGGCTCCCTGTATCTATAAATCTGCTGTCCCTTATTTCTCTAATTTCTTTAATTATGTTGCCCAGTTACTTTCAAAGTGCTATGCAAGACACATGAAAAAATATGAAAGCCTATATTTTCTTAATTGTGTATTTTCGCTTGGCAAGATCCCTTAGCCAGTGGTTCCACATCATCTCATTCTAATTGTAGAAATTAATACGACATGAGACAGACTTTCTGCTTCTGAGATGGTGGAACCATTTCTAGTTTATACTTCTTTCTAGGCCTTAGCACTTTGGGGTCTTAATTTAAATATGGAGCATTTTATAAGAGGAAGTTTGTTCTTCTAGACTGTAAAGCTTTCAAAATTCTCTGCTCAGCATTTCACCTTCTTTTCAGCAAGAGGCAGAAGTCTCCAGAAAATGGACCCTGGCTGCAAAACCTACTTGTGTAGATTTTATTTCTTCTCCATGATCAGTTTTTGCTTACAGACATTGATAAATTAAAAAAAATCATACCTAAGTCTTAGATTATTTCCCACCCCCTCCTCAAAAGCTTACTTTTTAGAAATGCTTTGATGAAATTTAAAAATTCTGCTTCAGGTCTGGTCATTCTTTGACCACATAATAGCATTGTCTTAATAGACATGCAAGAGCTATATAAACTTTATGAAGCTTTTCTTTTTTCCCCTATTTTAAAATATATTTTAATTACTGGCTCTGTACATTGACATTTCTTTTTTTTTCCATTGAGTTTATTGGTACATTTTAAGTATACAGCACAGTTACATTCATCATTGGGATCTTGTACCTTTACAGGACAGGTCTTGGTTCTCATTTTTTCCCCTTGTCCCTGCCCTCCCTTCACCCCCTGCTCCACTCCCCATTTACAAACACTTTATTTCCATTTTTTCATTTTCTCCTATTTATTTCTTTTCCCTTATTACCTTTCCCCTACCCTTCGCACTTCCCCTATACCTTTAGCCCTTTTCTGCCTATTTCACATTGTCAATTATATCATTAGGATCTAATATACCATTATAATTTTTCACACCAGAGAAACTATTTGGTATTTACACATGTGTGACTTATTTATTTCACTTAGGAGTGTATCTTCAATATGTATCCATTTTCCTATGAATGAATCTAATTTCTTATTCTTTATGGCTGAGTAGTATTCCATTTTATAGAAAAACCACAACTTCTTTATCCAGTCTCAACTGATGAGCAAATGGGCTGTTTCCAAGTTTTAGCTATTACAAACTGTGCGCTATAAACATAGGTGCACATATATCACTGTGATATGATTCTTTTAATTCTTTTGGAAAGATACCCAGCAGAGGGATGGCTGGGTCAAGTGAAACCGCTAGTCCCAGCTCTTTGAGGTATCTCCATATTGATTTCCATAGTGGTTGCACCAGTCTGCACTCCCACCAGCAATGGACAAGCGTTCCTTTCTCTCCACAACCCTGCTAACATTTGTTATTGGTTGATTTCTTGATAGCAGCCATTCTTTGTGTGGTGAGGTGGAATCTCAGTGTTTTCATCTGCATCTCTTGAGTGACCAGTGATATGGAACATTTTTTCATATATTTACTTGCTGCTTTTCCTTGTCTGAGAAATGTCTGTTCATTTTAGATGCCCATTTTTGAATCTGGTCTTTGTATTTGGGGGGGGCTGCTTTTTTTGATTTCTTTA
The DNA here is from genome assembly GCF_012274545.1 of Fukomys damarensis. Lineage (NCBI taxonomy): Eukaryota > Metazoa > Chordata > Mammalia > Rodentia > Bathyergidae > Fukomys > Fukomys damarensis. Next base: position 32,480,804 of record NW_022900945.1, on the reverse strand, counting down.
TATATTCTAGATAGTAGGCCTTTGTCTGAGGAGCAGCTGGTAAAAATGTTTTTCCACATTGTAGGTTGTCTTTTAGTTCTGTTGATGGTTTCTTTTGCAGCGCAGAAGCTTTTTAATAAGATGGGATCCCAGTTGTTGATTCTTTCTGTTAGTTCCCTTGCCACTGAGGACTTGTTCATAAAGTCTTTTTCTATGCCAGTATCTTCAAGAGTTCTGCCTAATTTATCTTCCAGCAGATTTAGTGACTCTTTTTTTAATATTTAGATTTTTAATCCACTTGGATTTTAGTTTAGTGCATGGTGAAAGATAAGGGTCTAATTTTAATCTTTGGCAGGTTGAAATCCAGTTTTTCCAACACCATTTATTAAAGAGGCTACCTTGCCTCCAGTGAGGATGGTTGGATCCTTTGTCAAAAATGAGGTAGCTGAGTACATCTGGAGTTGCTTTTGTATCTTCCAATCTATTCCACCGATCCTCAGGTCTGTTTCTTTGCCAGTACCATGCTGTTTTTATCATAGTGGCTTTGTAGTATAGTTTCAAATTGGGAATTGTTATACCCACTGCCATGTATCTGTTGCCTAGAATGGCTTTTGCTCTTCTAGGTCTCTATGGTTCCAAATGAATTTTTGGATTCTTTTTTCTAGTTCTGTGAAATACAGTGTTTTAATTTCAATTGGCATTGCATTGAATTTGTATAGCAGTTTTGGTAGTATGGCCATTTTCACTACCTAGGAGCAGGGGATACCTTTCCATTTTCTTATATTCTCTTTGGTCTCTTTTTTCAGAGTGCTGTAGTTTTCAGTGTAGAGGTCTTTTGCTTCTTTTGCTAGATTAATTCCTAGATACTTTACTTTTTTGGGTGCTATTGTGAAAGGAATTGTTTCCTTAATTTCTTGCTCAGTGAGTCTGATATTTGTGTACAAGAAGGCTATTTGAGTGTTGACCTCATATCCAGCTACTCTGCTAAAAGTGTCAATTAAGTCTAGAAGTCTTTTGGTGGAATTTGTTGGGTCTTATGGAGCTTTTCTCTATTCTTATTGATGTTTTGTCAGAGTAAAAATTGAAATTTTATTTTTCTTAGGGATTTAAAAAGATTTGTGAGAAAAGTTCATTCTTACTGATTTTTATTTACTCAATCTACAAAATTTGGTGGAGTTACTAGTTTAGTAGTTAAGTTTACCTTGCCATGGGTAAACTAATGTAAGTAACAAGGAGAAAACAGAAACATTTGGCAAACTTATCTTATCGACATGAAGAGAAACAACAAAGTACTAAAGGAGGGTAGATGTAGATTCAGAGGCCTGAGCTTCAAGTCTTTGCTTGCCTGTTCAATATTTTTGTGATCTTGGGAACATCATCTAATCTCTTTAGATCCTAGTTTTCTCATTTATAAAATGAAGAAATTAAGGAGATTGATTTAGAATCAATATATTTTCTTTAGACATGAAATCCTTTCTAAAAAAAATCTTTTGGAGAGGTTCAAAATTCAAAATATCAAGTTGTCACTTGGGAGAATAGTTCTAGACTCCCCATAGATACCAAAATTTGTAGATGTTTTAATTCTTTGTATAAAAGGCCATAGTGTTTGCCTGTAACCTATCCCATTCTATATATTTAAAATAATCTCTAGACTACTACAGGTGATTGTAGGTATTATATTTATACCCAATATAATGAGATATTACCTAGTAATAATATATTTTACATATATTAATAACTAATGTAGGTATTATATCAATGCCTAATATAATGAAAGTGTTATGTAAATAGTTGATATATTGTATCATTTAGGGGATAATGACAAGAATAAAAAAATCCATAGATATTCATGCAGATAGTACAAATGAAAGTTTTTAAAAAATATTTTTGGTTCATAGTTGGTTAAATTCACAGATGTGAAACCTGAGGATACTGAGGGCCAATGTGTAAACAAATGCCATTCTATGTTGAGTGTGTGTATATCTGGTGGGAATGGCAGGTGTTCCGTTAGCTTTGTTCTCCCATTGCCTTTGGGATGGTTCCTGAGATGTCTCTGTGGAATCTTCAAGGCTCAATGCAATAAATTGTGGGAACAGAAGTTCTGGCTCTGCAGAGCCCCTTCAGGTACTCGCATGTGTTTCTTGGGATGGGGTAAGATCATGAGGGGGACATTCCTTCCTCCCAGTTACTCCTTGGAAAGAAGTATTTCCAAGTATCCTGTTCCTACTCTTTTCTGTGAATCTACTCTATTTCCAGAGTGGGAGTGGCCACTAGAGACCTTGAAGAGAGAAAATAGAGACTCAGGATAGGAAATGATGGAGGAAAGGAAGAACAGATGGAAGAATGAACACTTAATATGAGATAATTCCAGAGCTATCTTTATGGACAATAATTGAAAATACAAGCTTTTTGTCTACTTCAGGACCAACTGTCTGTACAATTGAGGCTGGCAATGCACTTTCAGAAGACATGTCAGAAGCAAGTCAATACAGAGCCAGCTGGACAGACAGTACACAGCTGTGACTGCCTGCTTGACCTTGTCCATTCAATGGCAGAAATTACTCTGTTTACTATGGCATCTGGATATCGAAAAGAGAAAATGCCACTTGGAAGATCTTGCCTGTTGTTATTTGAATATTCAAGATAGTCATGGAGTAAAAAGAAAAATAAAAGGCTGATTGATAGATGTGAGTTGTAGAGAGAAGTGGGGAGAAGCAGCAATATAAGATTTTTTGGGGGTGATGTAGATGATTTTGGCCTAAGTCACTGTTAGACTATGCTAAAATGGTGGGTCCAAGGTGGTAATTGTTGTGATTGCAAGTACAGTCAGTGTTATTATGTATGTTTGTTTGGTAGTAGATTCCTCTGATCTGGATGGATTTCCAAAGGCTAAAATCTAGGATGACTGGTTTCTCCCAAGCAAACTGTTTTGCAACATTTGGAGAAGAGTGAGCACTCCTGAATATTTGATAGCCTTGGGGAGGTGGACACAAGAAATGAAAAAACTGTATGCTTTTCCATCTATATACTGAGCCAATACTAAATAGAAGTTAAAAACAAACCTGTGTAACTAATAGGTATGTCCTCTTTTATCTTATTTTGAAGAAATAGATTATGCAGGAGTCTCTGTCTCATTCTCTTTCACAAAGCCATTAGGTCTGGGACCCAGCAGAAGGTATGGGAAAGTTTAAAAGTTGCCTCCCCACAGGGTGATTGGCTGGTACTAATGTTGCACAGCATCTCCTTCCTAGCAGAAGTGACGTCACTGTGTTCTGATACTCATTAATTAACTGGAAGCACCTGGGTCATTACTTTTAAAGATTTCTAGAGAAAGAAAAGTGAGGATGTCAAGCTGGCTCTGCTTTAAGCACAGATTTTTTTTTTGCAAGAATGATGATTCTTTTTTCTTCTGCAAAGTAAATGAAAAAATAAGCTTGTAAGTATTAGACAAACTCTCATAGGAGAGCTTACCTATGGTGTCCATGGAAATATAATTTTAGGCCTGTTGATGCAAGAATAGCAATTTATCTCCAAGATTTAGGAGGGGTTAGGACAAGAGGCATGCTGAAAGGATTTGTAAATTTAAAACTGGCTTTTAGTATTTGTGTTGTAAGAATTTTAAGCATAAGACATTATTATTTGTGAAATAATTGTTCAAAACTTTCCTCTCATATTTTTCATAAAAATTTACTTATAACTTTGAAGGTTAGGCGGAGTCAGTGGCCTTGAATTGAGTGACCTTCTTGTGGATCAGAGAGTATTAAAATGGTCCAAGTCTGCCATTTAATAAATCACAAGGCTCATTAGTATATTGAAAAAGTCCAAAGTTGTCCCATGCCAAAAAATAGGGCCTGAAATGACCTAGGTAGAGAAGCTCATATTGAAAATTAGCTACATGATTTGCTAATTCCACTGGCTGACCTAGTAGTACCCATTTCATGGTGTTGCTAAAGCCAGTGTGAAATGAAAACATGCTCATGCAGCAGTGGGGATTAATTCTGATTCTATTTTTATTTAGAAATTTACCTGGGAATAGGCATTATAATATATTAAATATATTTAAAATGTACTTTGGGACATTTTTATGAGTATGTTAATTTTTGTAAATTAAATATTTGAGAACTAGCATCACAATTACCATATTTGTAAGTTCAAAATTTTTTCAATTTGTAAATGCAAGGAAATGTTACATAAAAGTAGAGTGAGCAGGGAAGAAAGAGAGGAAGAAAAATATTCTGATCCAGAACTCTTCATTGTAGCTTTTGGGAAAAAATAAAAGGGAAGAATGTAGCTCACATAACAACTGATGGTAGTGTGCAATCTTTAAGGTATGGCATAGAAAGATAGCAAATGATGCATTTTTTTTCCTTCCTGGCAGTGAGACTAAGAACCATGTCTCTGATTAGTCAGGTTTACCAGTTGCTGTTCTTGCAGGTGCAAACTGAGCAAGTTTACTTGCAATGTACAATTAACATGTCCCTGCTAATACCACAAATGGTTATTCGTGATGGCACTTCATAACAGAGGTGTATATTTGTATAGTTCAAAGAACTTCATGAACACTTTTTCCATTTCTTTAGATCTTTAGCCTCCAGATACACCCACACTGCATCTGTACCTACTAAGTCCAAAGAAAATTCAATCAGGATTGTTCATTAACTGACTGAGCATATGAATCTGCCTCTGCCCTGCAGAATGCTGGGTTTGTACCTAGCGAGGCGTACTTCTTGGTGTTCTGGTGGGATCTGCCTAATCATCTCTCCATGCACTCTTTGACTCTGCTCTTGTGCTCCACAAATGTCTCTGAAAGACAACATAGATGGAAAGGCTAAAGTCAGCCCTACCTCCTTGCAAGACTGGTTTTCTGGTGACATCTCCTCACCCTCATCACCTCCCTCTTTATTCACACCACCTGGCCTGGAAAGTTGTGACAATGTGTATTCATGGGAAGAAACCTGAAGGCTCAGAGAGTATGTGAATATGAGAGTCATAACTGCCGAGTCTCTGCATACGCCTCCTCTCCCTTCTTCCCCTCCTCATTCCTTTTTCCCTTCTCCTTCCTCCTTCCCTCTTTCTGCCTCCTCCTCTTCTTTCCTTCTCCTCCTCCTCCTCCTCCTCTTCCCTCTTCTTCATATTAGAGTTGGAACTCAAGGCCTTCTCACTGAGCTACATCACTAACTTTTTATTTTTATCTTTTAAATTTTGAAACAGGCCCTCACTGAGTTAGTAAGGTGCCTCGGCTGTGTGCTTGACTTTGTGACCATCTTGCCTCAGCCTCCTAGAGTGCTGGGATGATGGGCCTGTGCCGCCACCTCCACTACTTCTTATATACGGATAACTTCCATTAAGGAGCACAAAGTATTTTAAAAAGTATTGGTAGAAAGTATAAAATACTGAAATAAATAAGTAGTTTGAGTTCAGAAGGTTGGTTAATAGTTGACCTATAACTGCAGCACTTACTAATTGCTTGCTCTTGTGTTTTATTTTCTTAATCTATAAATTACAGAAAATCTTTTAAATGAGGAGTGATACAGCCTAAATCATGGGGTCAAGAGTGAATAGTGGAAGAGCTGTCATGATCACAAAGATTCAAAAAATTATTAAGCATTATTTATTTAGATGCTTAGGCTGAGGATAGATATAATCAGGAAATACAGAAGATTTAAGATTTTTGAATTTTATGTGAACATTAGGTGGCTGAAATAGTGAGAAGTTTTAAACAGGAACAGGGAGGGACAGGAAGAAAATGGGAACTTTTCTGCTTTGCCTTTTTATGTCTTCCTGACAATTGCGCTCAACACTACCAAGAATGTAGACCACAGAAGAACAGGAGCTCAACGAGAAGTTCTTGTTGATCTTGTTGCACTCTAGTCTGACATGGATAAGAGTTTGTGAGGATGTGAAAGCAACAATAACATGAAAGGTCAGATGAATCACGGCTAGGAGGTCGAGGCCAACATTCTTGGTAGAGTTTTCCAAAAGTGTATAAAGACTCATTCGTATAGGGCTTCTCTCAATGAATCTTTCTTTATTATCCATCCAGAACTTTGTAAATGTTTAACTTTCTTCAGGGTTTAAAACACACTTGTGCAATTTACTTCTAATCATTGGAAAGTGGATTGGTATCTGCAAATAAAAGGTGTGAATTGAAAAAGAATGCACAATACATTTCTTTGTAAGTAGTAATCACAACAGCATGTAAGGAGAAAAGAAAGTGGTTGTAAGAGTGACTCATCCTTCAGTGATACACAGAGGTAGTGTCTAAAGTAACCACAGACATTATTTATTGAACACTTACTATATGCAAGGCATTGTTTGGGTTAAGTGCTTTATTTGTGAATTTTGTTCTCTGCAATATACTGACTAACAAAAGATAAAAATTTAATTGTTTTGAGACTGTTGTTTACCAGTATAGGTATATTATATCAAAGTTTTTAAATTTTTTTGGTGATAAATCCAAAAGTCTTTGAGGAGGGGGGGGATATTATTTGTGAGTTTCAGAACTTTGTGAATAAACACGACTCATGAAACACAATATAAAAGCAACGTTATATTATTACCTTCAGTTTTATTTCAGACATTCCAGTGAAGTAATATGTCTCTTGCTGAGTCAGAACATAGGGAGTTTCCATAATTTTTTCTGCTCAGATTAGCATATCCTACCTTCTCTTTCAAGGAGCACAAATACTTTTAAACAAAAAATTAAAGCAGCCAAGTATAAAATGTTAAAAGGAACCAAGCTTGACTCAATGTCAAATGTTTCTCCTTTTTCAACTCAAGCCATTTTCTGGATGATGTACATGGTAGGAGATATAGATCTAATTACCTTTCAAACTCCAGAGGCTTTGGGGGGATATTTTAGATGTAATCCATAACAGGACTCATCCTGGATCCACCAGGAACCCAAAACTCTTCTTGCAACAAAATCTTGAGTGTATAGCTCAAAGCCATCCTATTGAGGAGCTTATCACAAATCATTTTAGCCACTTCAGGGTTCATTCTTCTGTGTCCATCAACTACAAGGAAACATCTAGTTCCTCAAATGTGGCTGAAAAATACATTCATTATGCCTAAGAACAAAGAGGTGATACATTCCCCAAGATTCCTCTGTCCTGGAAAAATAGGAGAAAGTCCAAAGTTTGACTCTCTCCACAGAGATCTCAAATTCTTTTCCTCTCTCCCTCTCTCTCTCCCCCCTCCTCCCTTATGTGTGCTGTGACTTAAGAAACCACTCTATAAATATTTGGTAGATACAAGTTCTGCATGTGTTGATTTGACTCATAGTGAATTTGGCATCTGATATAGAGCATACTGGTGCTTCAGTAGAAATCAAGGCCAGATAAATTCACCTTTTGTAGCAGCCTGCTTTGCAGTTCCAACAAGCAAGATAAGGAAATAACAAAGTCAAGTGATTCCATTGGTCTTACTAATGGTAATCTCAGAGCCCAGTATCATTCCGGTTATATGTTAAGTACCCACCAAATATGTGTTTATAGTAGAAAGGAAAAAAAAGACAGATAGGTGTTCTTTTATAATCTGGTGCATGTACCCAGATTCCAGTGCTCTTTTCTTCCTGTAGTTTCTGCCAGCTTTGACTGTGGTTTTACTTTTAGCCCCAGTGGTTATGTTTGTCTTGCTTAAGTCTGCTATTTTACTTTTGAGTAAATGATATCTGGTCTCATGTATCACTTAGACTTCAGATTTGTTATAAAACCTGGATTGGGTGTAGGCTTACATTCTTTGAAAATGAAGCCAGCTATATGGGTTAATTTTCTGTTGCTGGGACAAAATACCTGACACGCAAGAGTAAAAGGAAAGAAGATTTATTTTGGCCCATGGTTCCAGTGGTTTCAGTCCATGGTCGGCTGGCTGCAGGGTTGAAACATGGCGGTGGGAGGGCCTGGAGGAGGAAAGCTGTGTGCTTCATGGCAGCTAGGAAGCAACAAAAGTGGGAAGTGTCAGAGAAAGAGAGGGAGGGATGGAAGGAGAAAGAGAAAGGATCTGAGGACAGGACACACCATTCAAAAGCGTGCCTCCAGTCACCTTCCTCCCCAACAGGCTCTGGCTATGAAGTTATCAGTGGATTAATCTGTGATGAAGTCAGTGCCCTTATGATCTAGTCGCCTTTCCAGGCCCCACCTTTGAACATTTCTGCATGGGGGAGCACGGTGTCAGTACATGAGCATTTGAGGAACACTGCATATTTAAACCAAGACACTTGCCTACCTTGTTTTCATTAATCCATCATAGAACCTACCATAAGCCAAGTTCTAAGTAGGCCCTGGTAATTACAAAGCTTCAGAGACAGTCTCTGTTTTGCAACACAAATAAGTGATATAAGCAACAGACACCAAATTCTCTATGAAGATGATGTCATTTGATTCTTAAAATAAGAAGATGTCATTATTATCATTGACGTTTTATAGATAGACTAACTTGTCCAGACTCCCATATGAGTAAAATGTAGCAGGCAGTCAAATTCTTAATTAACCTGCTATACAATTTCATCTACTTAGTCATACTGGATATGTTGAATAACGTCTATTTGCTTCTAGGGTAGACCTGGTAGGCTGTAGTGGGACTGGAAATGGTACTGAGAATGAGAGTTATGTTCCCGACATGAAATACAGACAAGCAGTGTTATGTGATGATAAAAAGCATAGGTTCAAAGTATAGCTTCAATATTTCTAGCTCTATATATGTGTACATGTATCATACTCAGATTTATTAGAGCAAATTAACATATTATATATATTTACTGTATAAACGGTCATGTTTTGACATGTGCATGCATTGTGAAGTTATTAAGTCAACAATTAACGTATGTCACGAATTTATCTTTTTTTTGGTGATGAGAACACAAGATGTACTTTCTTAGCAATTTTCAAGTATATAATACATTGCTTTACACCTGTTATCTTTATAAGCTACTAATCCTACTGAACTAAAACTTTGTACATCTGACCAACATTTTTCCATTACCACTTCTGCCACACACACTATATGTCCTCTATATGCCTTAATTTTTAAACTGTGAAACAAGGATCATAAAAATATATAGTCAGCATTTTAGAGAAAATAAAACAGTGCCTGTAGCAAATTTAACAAAGTATATGACACTTAATACATTTTCAAAAATTTGTAATTTTTATTTTTGAAGTACATTTCTAAAAGTATAATATGTTGAAGATATTCAAGTAGCTTTACTTTCCTTCTGAAAAATCACAAGGTTTTGCTTTTAGCACGAAATCTAGAAGTGAAAAATGTTTAGTTTATTTCTTTTAGAGATGAGGAAAATGATAAAACTTGTATCACGATCATCTGATAATTTGATTTCTAGAAACAAAACCCTTCAGAAATGGTTTTGCTACCCTTAATCCAATATCCTAAAAAGACCTATGAAATTCATGTTATTTCTATGTAATTTGTGAATTAAAAATGAGACAACTGCATCTTCTAATCTGTTCCATTGATCCTGGGGTCTGTTTCTTTACCAGTACCATGCTGTCTTTATCACAGTAGCTTTGTAGTATAGTTTCAAATTGGGGATTGTGATAGCCCCTACCTTGTCTTTGTTGCCTAGAATTACTTTTGCTTTCTTAGATTTCTTCTTGTTTCAAATGAATTTTAGTTTGTTTTCTCAAGGTCTGTGAAGTATACTGTTGGAATTTCAGTGTGGATTGCACTGAGTCTATATAGCAGTTTTGGAAGTATGGCCATATTCACTGTATTGGTTTTTCCTGCCCAGGAACAAGGGATGCCTTTCCATTTTCTGATATCCTCTTTCATCTCTTTTCTCAGAGTGCTGCAGTTTTCAGAGTAGAGGTCTTTGGTTTCTTTTGTTAGATTGATTCTGAGGTATTTCATTTTTCTTGGATGCTATTGTGAAAAAAGTTGTTTCTCCAGTTCCTCTAGCAGTGAATTTGTTGTTTGTGTACAGGGAGGCTATTGAATTTTGTGTGCTGATAACTCCAGACATACTCAGCCACCTCATCTTTGACAGAGGAGCCAAATACCCTCACTAGAGGAAAGAAAGCCTCTTTAATAAGTGGTGTGGGAAAAAATTGGGTTCCAACTTGCCTAAGATTAAAATTAGACCTATATCTCTCACCATGCACTAAACTAAATCAAAATGATTAAAGATCTAAATAATAAAACAGAAACACTAAACCAGTTGGAAGAGGGGTTAGGTAGAACTCTTGAAGATATTGGCATAGGAAAAGACGTTATGAAAAAATCCTCAGTAGCATGTGAACTAGCAGAAGGAATCAACAACTGGGATCTTTTCTTGTTAAAAAGCTTCTGCACAGCAAAAGAAACCATCAACAGTGTGAACAAACAACCAACAATGTGGGAAAAATTTTTTATCAGTGGTTCCTCAGACAAAAGTCTACTATCTAGAATATATAAAGAACTTAAAAAAAATCAGGCCTCCAAAATTTAAAGACCCAATCCAAAAATGGGTATCAGAAATGAACAGATATCTCTCAGACAAAGGAGTAGAAAGCAGATAAACATATGAAAAAATGTTAAAAATAACTGGTCATTCAAGAAAGACAAATGAAAACAGTCAACCAATTACAAATGCTAGTGTAGCTGTGGTGGGAAAGGAACCCTGCTCTAATGCTGGTTGGAGTGCAGACTGTTGCAACCACTGTGGAAATCAGTATGGAGATAAGCTCAAAGAACTAGAATTAGAGGTTCCATTTGACCCAGCTATCCCTCTGCTGGGTATCTTTCCAAAAGAATCAAAAGAATCATACCACAGTGATATATGCACACCCATGTTTATAGCAGCACAGTTTGTAATAGCTAAAACTTGGAAAAAGTCCAATTGTCCATTGACTGGGGACTGGATAAAGAAAATGTGGGGTTTTAAAAAAATAAAATGGAGTACTACTCAGCCATAAACAATGAGAGACTAGAGACATTTATAGCTAAATGGATACACACTGAGGCAATACTCTTAAGTGAGATAAATAGGACACGCATGTGTAAATACTGAATAATTACTCTGGTGTGAGAAACTGAAAGTGTACATAAGATCAAAAGGTATAAAAGATAATGTGAAATCAGAAGAAAAAGTCCAAAGGGGAAGGGAAGAGGGAGAGGTAGGGGAAAGGAAAGAAGGGAAAAGAATCAATATAAGAAAATGAAAAAATGGAAACAAAGCTTTTGTAAATAGGAAGGGATGGAGGGTTTAAAGGGAGGACAGTGGAATGGAGAAAAAAAAAAACCCAAGATATCTTGTGTAAAGGTACAAATTCCCAATAACAAATGTCAGCATATTGTATACCTAAAATGTGCCAATAAAATTAATGAATTAAAAAAATGAGATAGCTGCTTCACAGTGATGTCTCTCTGCATGGGCCCACAGGTGTGCTGATGAAGGCTGATGACCTCTTGGAAGATGTGGAAGACATGCGCGGGATGTGAAAGGCTCTCACACAGTGGACCATAGGCACTTAAAAGACGGGAAGGCAGTAGATGATATGCTCTACTTTGACTTTACATAAAAGCCCATTTTTGGGGACTACTTGGAATTGTGCTTGTGTGTAATCCCCTCATAGTTTAGCATTGTTTTCTTTAGATAAGCACTGGCTAAACAACAGGAGATTATGTCACCAAGATGAATAGAATGCCACTCTATGACATTAAAGGATTCATAACATATGCAAAATCATTCCCAGCAAGGGAACAAAGCTCTGTTATATCTGTTTGGGATTGTATTAACTTCACAAAGAAAAACTCATAGGTTTGCATTTAAAATAAAAATTTTAAAATTTAAATATTTTGTTTTAATTCTGGAAAGAGAAAAATCATTCCAACAGAGGGAAAAAACTTAATTTGTTAGATTCCTACTATCCTACAAGTCCTGTTCATTTTGAAAAGTTCACAGGAGGAAAATTCTTGAAACAAAAACATCATTTTGCCTCTTGTCAGTGAATGTGGCTATGTTTCCAGAAAGTTCTTTTATACTCAAGATATCCTTGCTGAAGCCGAGTGGAGATGTATCTCTGCAATCTTCTTTTTTTATGGCTGAAAAAACAAATTTATTGGAAGGAGAACTTTTTTATTCATTTACACATTAGAAAGTAGAAACAGAGGAAGGGAGGGAGGAGGAAGGGAGGGAGAGAGAGAGAGAGAGAGAAAGTGTGCAAGAGTGCCTCAGAGGAGGAAAGAAAAGGCATAGAAATCAAGCCACTTAATCGCTTCTCCAAGTCCCAAGCTTGAAACTACATGCAGATCTATTTTCAAGCAAATGAATGCAATTTTCCACACCTGCTAATAGAAACAACCCTGACTCATCCATTACCATATACTGTAAGTTCCAGGAAACTCCTTAAGCAATGACAATGATGAAAACAGCTGAGAATTATTTCTGTAGATGGATTTGAGCAAAACAGTTTTCTAAGGCCCTCTGAAGAAAGTAGCTCGCCTTATCTCAAATGTGAAACTGGTCCATTTCATGGACATAGGGTATGAGGTTGAGGTGATTCAAGGTAAGCTGACTAAAAAATACAAACTCAAAATAGTCAACACAATTTTGGAAATAATGCGTGAGGCAAGTTATGCAGAAGTTAAGTTTCTTTCCCCCAACTCATGGAGAGAATGAGTTCCAAAGTAATTAGGTAATTTTTTCTTTTCCCTTGATTTTGGTGGCTTGGCACTGGAAGGTCACACAGATTGCAGAATGCTTTCAGAGCCCATTATAGTCATTAAATAACGAACATTCTTTAGTCTCACCAGTTCCATTAAGAATGACATCATTAACGGCTAAACCCGAAGACATGGCCCTTTCTTTTTTATAATTCAGAGCAGTTCGGTGCTAAAGTTGGGATTCAAGGCTGTGTTTTTCTTGTAGTAAACATATTCACTTTCTTTCATTTTACTTTATTAACAAATACTTATGAAAATGCAGTCATTTCATTAATAAATATTCATGAAAAGATAAAAGATATAATTAGTATAAATATTAGGCCCTACAAACCAAAAGATTTAGAAATACAGTCACTAGTCTAAAATTCACGAGAATTGTAGTGACCTGATAAGCTAACTTTGGCAAAAAACAAACCAATCAAACAAAAACAAAATATTTGGTCTTTTTATAATGTATGCTTTTTTAGGGATGATAACACTAAGTTCCACACCAAATTTCACAAAAATAATCAGTAGTCTCACAAAAATAAGCAGACAGTGGGTAGTTGTAGGGTTTTCTGTCATTCGTGGATAGTTTCTTGCAGCGTTTTAACTCACTATTTCCATTTCTCCATATCCTTCATGGTGCTTTTGCCTTTTACCTTTCTTCCTTGGGTGTTATTGTTATCACTAACCAGCACATCTTTGATGCTGTTGACTTGTTAATGATGAAGAACTCATTCAAATGAAATGATGATTAAGTGGATCTTGATGTAGAGGAGGGTAGCAGGGGATATTCTAGGAGAGAAAACAGGATAGGCGAACAAGTAGACCTGTGAGAGGGCAAAGCTTCCTCAAGGACTTACACATAAGTCATAAAAACTGAACACACACTTCGAGTGAGTAGGGCCAAAGAGGGGCAAACAGGCAGGCACAGGTAGATTATCAAGGGTCTTAAATACATTACACACACGTACAAGTTGAGGAGGTGAATCTTTATCTCAGAGGAGATGGGAGCCTATAGGAGAATTTTAAAAGGATACAGATGAGGCTATATTCACAAAACACTCCTTCAGCAGTGGGTAAAGGGTGGATCAGGGGCAGTGTGTTGAGCAGTGCTGTGATGGCAAGGGCAGGTGTTCTGTTCACTGAGGAGGGCCTCAAGCAGTGAGCTGGCCACCAGTGACTCTGACTTCTGCCATGAGAAACCCCAGGTCTTCATGGAGTACCCGGGAGGAAGAGGAAGAGGAAGAAGGATGTTAGGGACATGTATCCATCTGTTACACTACCAAGGTGCCCTGACGACAGTCATGTGTCATTATAGGGAATCCACCTGTACACGTTCTGCACCATCCACTACCCTGCCCATAGCTGCAGCCAGGGAAGCTGCTGTGATGATGGGAATTTAGTAGGTGAGTCTATTCAGTTGATCTTACTTTGATCATTATGTGCACTTGGTATCTTCCTTAAAACAATGCCAGGCAGAACTGTGAACTTTAGTGAAATTATTTTGTTTGTGTTTTTTTCTATGTTTTGTTTTCTAGTAGAAGATCAGAAGATGGGAGAGAGACCTACATAATCTAAGAATCATTTAATTAATTGCTAACTCTCCCTCTTCATTGACCAGAATAAAGAATTACAAATGTGGAATCATATTTTTATGTCTTTCCATAGTATAAATAGATGTACACTCCTTTCCACAAAGATACAATTAATTACTCAGAGTTTTTATTGGTAAATGCAGAATATAATAGAATATCCTAAGAGTACTAATTCTGGAGTCAGGCTGTCTGTGTTCAAATGCTGAGTTAACCTTGGACAAGTTACTTAACTTCTCTTTGTCTCAATTTCTTCAACTATAAATTAAAGAAAATTACAGTTTCCATAGGTTCAAAGTGTTTTGAATGCTTCAATGAACATAAAAGACTGAGAACAGGGTCTAAGCCACAGTAAGAGGTTAATGGATATTAATTATTAATATTAATAGCCTGATTAATTTTCATGCTGCTGAGAAAGCTTATTTGCCTGATCAACGATATGTTTAAAGACAGAAGTATAGAATTGAAATGGCAGGAAAGCAAGAGGCTAGCCTGTAGTCAGCAGAGTTTCAAATAGTGAGAACAGTGAGATCCTTGATTGGGAGGTCATTTAAACTCTTTTTAGACTCTCCTTTCTAAATACAGGCTCTGCTTCTCGGACTTTTGCATCCCACTCTTCTCTAGCTAAACCGACACTGGCATTGTCATATTCCTTGTTGCCATGGTCCTGGTGTCACCTAGCCCCGAGTCCAACTTCCCTTAGACTTAGAGATCCATCACTGCAGACCTGCTTTCCAAACGTTAGAATTTCTGGGTCCTCAATGTTGGCCAAATGCCACAGTGCAAGTGATATGCGTGGCCTATTAATAGAGCTGTGTCTGGCTTGATGCCAACTTCTCCTGCACCAGAAATACTTAATAATCTCCTGGCTGATAATTTCAAATTGGCCTCCAGCAGGCTGGCAATAATCAGCATCATCAGCCTTAAATTTATTCTAGATATCTGTCTTTGAACATAGGAACTGGTTTTTATTGAAAGAATTGACAACTATGTATAGTAGAAATCTTCAGTTCGTAGTTTATAAAATATAAAAAAGAAAGCAATGAAAGAAATTGTCTAGAAATTTGCTTTTTAGAACTTAAAACAGTGTCAAAATTCATAGGATAAAGGTACAAGATCCCAATGATGAATGTAACTGTACTGTATACCTAAAATGTACCAATAAACTCAATGAGAAAAAAAAATTCATAGGAAACATTACAATGCAGGTAAAAAATTGGAACATTTCCTGAGTTATAATAAAAGATATAAGTTTAAAGTGTAAATATCATAATTTATAAAATACTGAAAGTAGAGGATGGCAAGAAATAATTCAAGGCAGAAATCATTAAATCAATAAACATGACAAATTTTAACTGTACTAGTAATCATGTAAATATAAAGAATAAATAAATTCTATTTGTGACCTATAAAATCAGTAGTTATTAAAATAGATAATAGTTCTGAGATGGATACTATAAAACTGATTCTTTCTGATGCTGTCTAAATAACACAATATTTCAGAAGCAGAAACTGATGTATGCTGGCAAGAGACTGAAAACTCCATATCCTGTGATCTGGTGATTTCAGCTGTAGTAATCTCCCTGCAGAAGTAAAGATTTTGCATAGGGATGTTTATTGCAGTCTTGTTTATCACAGCCAATAAGCCCAGGGATATCAACCAAAAATAAAGCAAAGCCAAAAATAAAAACCTAGGACCAAGTATTTTTAATGAGGGAAAAATAAGCAATAATCAAATAACTTATGGTTCACTCATTTAGTAGAAACAGTAACATTAATTTTAATGCAGCCATTATTAATCATGTTTGGAAATAAATTTTAACAATATGAAATTGTTATATGTATACATCATGTATATATGAAGTACGTGTATACATCATATTTTAATATATTTGATATATTAAGCTGTTACCACGTATTGGATGAGCTTTTATTAATCTAGGAATATATAATAATATTAAATATATGGAAGTTATATAATTTGACCATAATGCAAAATAAAATATATAAGTATTGAGTTCATAGTACATCATTGCATCATAATAAAAATATATATTTAAAAGGTAAATCTACAAAAACACAAATGCCTGTAAACCTTCTCTAGAAAAAGCCTAGAAGAAAATAAATGAAAAT
Source organism: Fukomys damarensis (assembly GCF_012274545.1). Classification (NCBI taxonomy): domain Eukaryota; kingdom Metazoa; phylum Chordata; class Mammalia; order Rodentia; family Bathyergidae; genus Fukomys; species Fukomys damarensis. Next base: position 32,464,455 of record NW_022900945.1, on the reverse strand, counting down.
CTTAGCAGCAGTAATTTCTGGTTGATAAACCAGAAAAAGCAATAAGGAACTTGAAATAGTATGAAAATAGTATGAAATAGTATGAAAAATCTTGTGATAAAGATGTGATTTATACAACATTTTTGTTTTGCATCCTTTTCAACTTGAGTTTACTACTATCCTATGGATAAGTGCAGTTAGGTATTATTTTTGTTTTTGTAGCTAAAGATGCTGAGGCTCAGAGAGATGCTTGGTTTAGTCAAGGTCACAAGGCTAATGAAAGGCACAGCTGAAATTTGAACATGTCTCATTTGATGTCATCTGTGGAGCTACCTTCACTAAACTAAGTTGACTGTAAGGTTGCATGGCTGGGAAATCTATACCTACAGAGAGGCCAGGAAGTGATGGGAACCTATAGTTATAATTCCTGAAAGTTTTAGAAGCATTAGAAAGAAATGAGCATGGTCAATTAAGGTTCTAGATAAGAGTTATATGCAGAAAAAGGCTCTTCAGGCCTAAGGAAATATGTATTAGATAAAGCATCTTACTTCATGGGGTAAATTGAAGAGTCTCTTTCCTGAGTCAATCCTGAGACCTTTGAAGAAACTAAGTGGATATTATATCATCCTACACAAAGGCAAACAGACTCATAAGTAAGGGAAGACTACTCTTTATGCTCTCACACCCTAAAACAGCCTACAAGAATGAGGTAAATCTCACATTCCTGTCTTCTCACATCATGTGGTGACTTCATACTCTCAGTGCCCTGAACGTGAACTGTTCCTGAGATTTTACTCAGGCCTTATTTGTGGGTAAGCGAGCAGGTGCATCTCTCACAGAGATGGCTGCATCTCTAATTTCTTTCTTTTCATATTCAATTCTATAATTCCAAATAAGAGCTTGAGCATTCTTAGTGACTAATTTTGGAATTAGATAAATGAGCATTGTTGTAATTTCATACTCACTAGGAAGCCACAGCCTATAATCTTTACGGCTCCTGTGTTTGTAAAAGCTATGCTATGGTAGATCAGGAAGTCCCGGGGTGAGGTGTGTCCTTATATGTTGCTTGCCAAGTCACAAAAAAATCTCTTAGGATCAAATGTATTTCATTTAAACAATATGTATTTATTTATCCATTTTCATCTTAAGGAATCATGTACTTAATTCAAGTTTAGAAGTTTTCCTTTGGTTTCCTAAGTTTGTCTTGAGATATTTTTCTTTTGAAATTTTCTATGTATTTATCTTAATTTACCAAAATCATTTTACCTAGATAGGTCTAGTGTTCATTACTCTTAAAATGTAAAATACTGTTAATTTATTTCATACTTGATTCCCCCTTTGCACTCGGATATACTGAAACACATTCTGCACAAGAGAAAAATACTAATACCTACTTGGATACCATTATGATTCATGTGTATCTTGAACACTAAAATCAGTATTTTTTTATAATTGAGTTTATTGGTACATTTTAGTTATACAGTACAGTTACATTCATTATTGGGATAGTATTTTTTTTATCTTATTGAGTTTATTGGTACTTTTAAAGTGTACAGTACAGTTACATTCAGCACTGGGATCTTGTACCTTTGCATGACAGATCTTGGTTGTCATTTTTTCCCCCACTCCCCTGCCCTCCACTCACTCCCTCCACCCTCCCCTATTTCCAAAGACTTTGTTTCCATTTTTTCCTTTTCTCATATTTTTTTCTTGTCCCTTATTTCCTTTCCCCTACCCTTCCCACTTCCCCTACACCTTTAGACTTTTTCTTCCTATTTCACATTATCAGTTCTACAATTTGGATCTTATTTACCCTTTTAGTTCTTCACACTAAAATAAATATTTTGACAAAAAGTACATACCTTCTAAAAAAGAAATGCTTTGCGAAACTCTGGTACCTCTTATCAATCTTAACCTTGTAAATGAAGCTGTCTCAGAAATAGATAAGTTGAAATGTGATTATACCTTTCGTGGTTGTCTTAATCTCACAACTGCTTATTTAACCCCTGCATTTGGGCTTTTAACAAGTAGGAAGGATTTATTGGCTGGATTGCATTACTGTGTGTAACAATATGCTAGGAGATAAGAGACAAACAAAATCATCTACCCATAACCTAAAAAAAAAAAAAATAAATAAAAAAGACTGTTTTCATGTTGTGCCTCTGGGATGTAGGCGCATCATTCCAGGATATTTGAATAGTTTCATGGTTTTGATAAGTTTATAATACACTTAAGGTAAGAAAGAAAACACACTCATTAAACAATGAACATCAATATAAAAAGCAGTAGTCAGAATAAGAGACGTATAAGAACATGAATTGGAGATGAGCTTGGTTCAACCTGAGGGGAGACTGCTGTATGACAGTCACCACCAAACTCTGCCTGGAGAGATGGGAAGGGTGACTGTACCACCCAGAGAGTAACAGCATTGGCTTCAAACTGTGACAAGCCTGGGTTCAAATTATGGCTTTGTGATCTTGAGCAAGTTATTTCGCCTCTCTGAGCTTTGGTTGAGAGCTGAGTAAAACTTGAGAAGCAGATTTGTTGAAAAAATGCGGTAAAACACTATGTGAAAAGCTGTTAGCTTAGTTCCTGGTCCATGGTAAAATTATGAATAGTGTTAGTTGGTATTAATTAAACTGGAAATTATAGTGGGAGTGGAGATAGAGAAAGCAGGAGACAGGGCTGAAAAATAAAGGTAGACGATCTTGCTGCTGAAGAAAGGCATAAACAGGATGGGAAAGCCTAAATCTGCAGCTGTGCCCAGAGGATGTAGACAGTGGTCCACACGGAAGGTTTTTGGGGGCTGAGGTTGTTACGCTGCGTCTTGAGTAGAGGAAGTTTGCTTCAGATCACAAATGATGTGACCTTAGCAGGTGGCTTGGCGTCTTCTGAGATGCTGCCGTTTGGCAAAGTAAATAGCTTAGATTTATTTAGTTTCTTGCTTCACTGTACTTTGGAGTGTCTTAAACATTATATCGTTCTTTTACAACACATCTGTGAAGTGGCAAAAGCTGTAGAGAAAAGGAAGACGTGATACAGACTGAGTGGCTCACAGCAGGTGACTGTGCTGTACAGATGGGCCTGACTCTGGGTTCTTCTTCCTAGAGCCTCCCTGGAAAAGCTCATGTGGCCAATTTTGGCATATCTCAGAAAGCATCTGTTCTGGGGGAGAAAGAAGGGAAAAGAAACGTACACTGTCAAGGTTTAAGCAAGAGCCTCCAAAGTCCTTTGCGAATGAGTAATGGAAACTTTTATTTAACATACATGGAACATGAATCTGTAATTATGAAAACGTTTATATATAGTTTCCACAATAGCGAGTTGTCAATAGCAGGTGTTTCCTATGTTTATAAGAAGGGCTTGTCCAATTTCTAAAATGTTTGTTTTTATGCTTCGTGTTCAACTTGTGCTTTGCTTTGGACAGCTAATGGCTCTCTCCCCTTTTCCTCAGGTAAAGGAGTAAGTAAGCAGAGATGGTAAATATTTCATAAAATAGTAAGAACTTCAGAGTATATTTATATTCAACAAAGTCTCAAAGCTACAGCAGCAAAGAATTCAATGAACTTTCCTCATTGTGGACGGAAGACATTGACTAAAGAATATTTTTGCATGTGCAATCAGAGTTAAAGAACTTAAGCTGGAAGGAGGCTCAGCAATCATCTAATGGATGCTTTATTGTTATAGAAGAGATCTGCAGCCAAGAGGACTGAAGTCCGTGATTTGCAAGCTTGGCTGAATGTTGGGATCACTGGTAGAGATTTAAAAACCACCACTGCCTTGGCCCCACCTCTAGACTCTCTAAAGGAATTGGTTTGGAGTATACTTAGGAAATCTGAAGTTTAAAAATCTGCCCTAGGTGATTCTTTCATGCAGCTCAAGATTTACCATTGCTTAAAGTGAGATGCATGATACTACTCATAATAAAGTAATAATATGCTTTTAAGCAGATATGATAAATACCCAAATATGTCAATAGGAGCCAAAACCACTAAGCTAGAAGCTGTGTTTTTCACGACCCTAAGCTTTCTGTGTATTGTTCTGTTCCTCCTCCTATTTGTTTTCCTTCTTTACCCCATGGTCCTTGCATTCTACTGTTTCTAGACTATTAAGAAAAGTTATTGAAAGTAATCAATATAGGCATAATCCTGATGTGTAGAGGACTAGCCTATAATATCTCTCTTAAATATATTTTACTTAGAAACAAAGTCCCTGCTAGAAAACCTTAATGTTAACCTTGAAATAACTTAGGCAGTTACTGGCCATGAAGAGACAATTTGGTTTTTCTCTAGCAAATAGAGTAGCTGGCTCATCCAGGAGAGCTTCAGTCTCGACCTACTTGAATTCTGTGCATGTGCAAATGTACAGGGCAGTTGGCATACGGAAACAGAAAGACACTCAGCTGATTGCAAACACCAGGGTTCTTCCTGCTCGGTTAAGATGTTTCTTCTGTACTCTGAAACACTCTGTGAATGAAAGGCAAGAAACTGGAATCTTTTTCTTGGAACAAAACTGAGGTACATTGGGCTGAAAGTGGCCTTTTCATGGGATATGAAATCTGGGAAACTGTATAAATTCTGCTATCCCCACACCTGAAACTCTTAAACAATGAACTCTAATTGGTTTCTTCATTATATGTTATTTGTCTTTAGAACCCTTGTCTGATTCTATCTTTCCATAAAATTTAATTACAGAATTAAGGAATAAGGCAATTATGAATACATTTTTCCCATGGAGCCTTACAGAAGGTAAGAAGTTTAGACACTAATTGTTCATTAGTTAAAATTCCTACTGTTACTGTATTGTAGATTTTCTTCTCTAAAATAATAACACTGACTTTTCCTATAGTAAGAGTATAATTCTCTTTGGAAACTATCTATTATCAATATGCTTTTATTATGCTACATTTAGTAAGGTATAGGAAGAGAAGGGAGAAAGGATATGGGAGAACAAAGAAATAAATCATTTTATACCTGATGCTAGGTTTTGCCTACCAATTGAGTAAAACAAACTTTCCTTCCCACCCAAATATATGTAAAACAAAAAACATTAAAATATCACATGCAGGATATGAGTGGCAACCAATACAAGGCTGAGATCCCCAAGACAAGGGAAATATATGAACCTAGGATTTCTCCCTGAATGCAGTTTCCAAACCATGGTGCTGGATAACAGAGCCCAAGTACAAAACAGCAGCCTGGCTGTCACCGGAAACACAGACTGGTGTTTGGAGTTGCCACAGGGGCTAGAGTAGAATATTAGACAGGGGAGAGCTGCAGAGAAGCAGCTGCACAAATCTAAATAAAATTTTATATTGCGTTTTTGGCTGGTTTATAAAGTTATATACTCATAAAGCTGTGCAGAATGAGATTCTAGGAGCTATAGCAGGGAAAAGATGCAGGGAGGTTTAGATATAAGCAAAGATTTCAGACTTAAATATCTTGGAATTGTTAAAATATCACATCTTAGAAGTTAGGAGCATGCAGCATGAAGTCTAGTCTCTGAGTAAGGAAAAAAGTAAAACAGATCAGTACTGGCAAATGTTAAAGTCAAACTGTGGAAAGATCTGGATGATTTCTATAATTTAATAATCTCCCAGATAAAATTTAACACTCTCTCATGCAAGATAACATACTCTCCAACACCTGTGATGTAGCAATGATGTATCTATCACTTATAATGGCAAAATGTATCCAGCACTAAATTCCATGAGTTTCCAAACAATTGAGTACTGCGGTATGACTACACTTGCAACTGAGCTTTTATGCCTAACAAATAACTAAGCCTGAATTCTCGTGGCAGTTGTATTAATCTGCCACGTAGACTAAAATCTGCAAAGTAAACAGACACCAACAGGTGCAGGCTGGTGAAAGATAATGCTTTCATCTTGAGACTAAAGTTGCATAAGTAAAAGAGGAAATTCTTTCTGTGAACTATACCAGCTGAGCCACTCAGATGAGACAAGCACAAAACATGACCTTCAGATGACCAAGAAGTGCATATTTAGTCCATATAGTTTGGTAGGGCTGCTGGAATAAAGTAACACAAAATGAGCGGCTTAATCAATGGAGTGTCTCTAAGACAGTAGAGGCTGTTGTGGAGGCTGGAAGTCTGATATCAGTGTCTTGGCAGGGTGGTTATTTCTCAGGGCGGTAAGGGATAAATCTGTTCCATGCAATTTTCCCAGCTTCTTCTGGCGATTAGTTGGTAATATCTGGCACCCCTTGTGTTTTGTGTATCATCCTGATCACTGCTTTCATCCTCATGACGGCTTCTCTTTGTGTGCATGTCTGTCCATTTACCTCCAAACTTATTGGACTTAATGTTGCATGTGACTCAAAAATCTAGTAAATGTACACCAGGGCCTGTTGAAATTTCAGTAGATTCAGAAGTAGAATAGAATAAAACTTGAAGCTCAGGATGGATAAATCACTTACTTTATCAAAAGGATGAAGAGCAAGGAGTATGGAATGAAGTGGAAAAGGAAGACCGATGTTTTGGGATAAACATGTAGGATGGGCACGGCTTTAGAATCTAGTTATTGGACTAGAACTTAAATTAGGAACACACTGAAATACATCTTTTTACTTTGACTCCCTAACTTAGTCATGTGAAATAGTTGTAACTATGTATTGATTTCTACTAGAGTTGTGTGCTAATTTATGCTTACTCTTTCAGTGCCTAAAGTTCACTTGCTGTTGTTGCCTGGAAGATGATATTAAAATTTACACCTCAGTGCCATAGCTGTAACTGGGCTTTTGGATCTTTTTTTTTTTTTTTTTTT
>NW_022900945.1:32406688-32452744 GCF_012274545.1 Fukomys damarensis | reverse complement strand
GCGCACGCCGCCGGGTGATCGCAGACAGGCAGGCAGGCAGGCAGCTGAAAAAAACCCCCTCTGGGGTCTTTGGGTCCTTCCTGTTCTGTTGTCGCGCAGGCCGGGGGCTCCCGCGCAGGCCGGGAGCTCGCGCGCATGCCGGGTGATCCTGGCTTTTGGATCTTTAACTCCTGAAAATCTATTCATGTGAGGACACTGTTCTTGGAAAAAATAATGGATTTATTTAAATTCTTCATGCACTAGACAACTAAACCTTTTCCAAGAAGTTATCTGGTCCCTTCATTCAGCTTCTAGGAGGTAATCTCTAAGACTTGTAACATCAGGCCTGATAGCAGTGTATTTGTGTGACTGGGGGCTTCATGCATGGCAGGCAGCCTACGAGAGTTATTTGAGTTATAGATTCAGCTTGTCTGCTGGAAGAGCTAGAGACTGAAGTCAGCCACATAGGTCATCAGTCTTCCAGCTCCAATAAAGATTTGGGACACCAAAGTGTGGGTGTGTCTCCCTGGTTGGCAAAGCTCTGTGTGTATTACCGTACAATATTGCTGTAAGTCCTTGGAGAGAGAGGAAACTGTAAGCTTTGTGTTTGAAACTCTCTTAGACTAAGTACTGAAAGTGCTTAAGGTCACTTCCATAATCAACACAGGTCACATTATTATCATTACTAGGTTTAGGTTTATTTTTAATCACTTTTTGAGTGGAATGTGAGGGAGTATTGATTGCCCTTCCACATACCACAATGAGTTTTGGGGACCATTTAGTTCCTCAGTCCCTGAAGTATTATGGTGTCAAGGGGAGGGCGGTGCAGGGCCGAGTTATAAGCTATATATTGTAACAGAGGAAAAGAGCAAATGAGTAAGCTTGGAATTTGACTAATAGCAGTACCTTCAGTTACAGCTGCCTTTGCTGCCTTTTGTTTTGTAACTAAATTACCAGAGGGATTTGGCTGCTGTGTATGCGGGGTACAAAGCCCCAAAGGAGGCAAAATTGGATTTTCCAATCTCATGGGTTTAGGCAAGAGGAAGATTGTGAAGCAGGTGGTGAGAATCAACTATTCATTAGTTTAGTCTGTAACATCAAATGTTTAGACGGCAGTTCAAGCTCTGTCCCACAGACATTTTTTATTTGTGCAAATTATATCAAATGAGGAGGACTAGCATGAATCCCTGGTAAAATGGTTATTTCTGAGATATTCTTTCTCTTATGAAAATACATACCTTAGTTTATCCTCTCACATTTACAGGATAATAGGTAGAAATTGCACAACACACAAGGCTAAGAGCTAACATTTTATAAAATTCAAATGGTTTTCCTTAAATACACTGAGAAAAGTCAAACCTGTTATCTTTGCATACCTCTGCCTATAAGCAGGGCAGTCATTTTAGCTCAGAATGCTAATCTTTCAGGATTTTATGCCTTGTACTGACCTGACTCCTTGGCCTTTCCCTTCTTAATTCTCAAAGCTAATAATCTTATTCATTAGAATGTATTATGCATATTTTAAACTAAATTGCTCCAAGTCACAAGGCCGGGCAGAGCTAAAAGCTTTAACACTCCTTTCCTCTTCCATGAACCCATAGGCTCCATATTATATCCAGCTGAGTTAGATAGAAATTAATACGCAGTCAGAGAGGGACTGGGTTCTCAAGAAAGTCAGCACAAAACCAGTCATCAGGATTGTGTCTGGAGGCACAGCCGAAGAAGACCAGACTTCAAGATAAAGATGCAATGGCCAAGACTCTATGCCTCCCTAGGGATAAACAATAATTTGAGATTATATTGCAATTATGCCCACCTGGTTCAGCAAGTCCAGATAAGGCATCAGTCTCTGAGGTGAGTGACCAGAGAATCTGGCCCCATTCCTTCCCCCAAATGCCTTTGTTCTTTCAGTATATCCTCGCTACATGATTCATTTCCCTATTAGAACAACATTAACTAGGTGGCTATACTTGTAAACCTGTAGGTGGATTATAGTTTGACCCATATCATTCCCACATCGTGACTGTATACATTACTCATGACAAAGGGCGTTGGTGGTCATCCCATTCAGGACTCCTACTGGAAATTCAGGAGCTATTCTCTCCTTATTTCCAGTAAAACTTTCTTAAATTCTTCCCTTGGTTTGTGACTTCATTCCTCAATATTGTGGGACCATGAACTTGGCATATTTAATATCCAAGAGCTTGGGAGTTACATTTCTCCTATATCGCTCAAACTCTAACACACATGAGAATCACATAGGAAGCTTGTTGAAAATGTGCTTGGGTATAATACAACAGAAATGTTGATTCACAATGCCTGGTACAAGGACCAGAAATCTGCGTTCTAAACAGCTACACCTAGTAGTTCTAAATTAGGCCAGTGTAGGACAACACTTTAGGGATCACATAAGAAATCTTTCAAAAGTAAAAAATTTTGGTTATTTTTGCATCCCCAAAACATTTTGTGCAATTTAGGTTTGATGTCATTCCTTTTAAGATTCAAAAAATTAGCTGCTTTCCCTAAAAGGGAAATGATATTTTCTTTTTCTCTCCTTGATGATACAAGTATCTCTTTGTGAAGTTTTAGGTTGAAACAGCTTTACCGTTGGGAGGCCCAGCAGTATTTGTGTTTTGTTTTTTGTTTTTTTTTTGGTACTGGGGATTGAACTCAAGACCTTGCACTTGTGATGTAGGTGGTGGCACCACTGAGCTGAATCCCCAGCCCCAGTAGATTCTATTTTTAATATTAATACTGTTACTGGGTAGCTCCTTCTAAAAGTGGCTTGCCACATAAATATCACTGGGCTTGGGGTTGTTCTCTTCTCTTTCTGGAGTTAGATTCCAGGTTCTTGTCTCAAACAAAGAATTGAATAAAATTAGCAAAAGACAGTGGCAAAATTTATTTGTAAAAAGTGAGATTTTAAAAGATGTAGTGTTAAATACCTCAGAGGCCGAGGCAGACGAAAAATAAGATGCTCCTATGAGATTTGAAAAGTAGAAAGCATTCGATGATTTGCAAGAAAATGGTTGGAGCCAGAAGCCAGGCTACTAGAGGAATAATAAGTGAAAGTAAATGTAGAACTGTCATTTGAGAAAAGTGGCCGATACGGTGGAGAGAAACGGTATGTGATTTCCAGCTCTCTAAATCATTTTTATTCTCATGGAGGGGGGACTCTCAAACACTTGAAAACCCAAGATGCACAATCCTTTCAACAGTAGATCACCGTGCTGCTTGGCAAGACGGCCCCAATTTAAAGATCACTACTTACTCCTCTGCAGGAGCAAATGTTTCTTTGCGCATCAGAAATTCATTAGTCTCCATCCCAGGCGCCAAGGGATGGGATAGGCACCAAGGTTCCTTCTTGGCTGGAAGCACGGCTTCAGAATCACTGAGCTCATTATTCTTTTACCTTCAGAGCAAGAGGACGGCTTGTGGGGAAGTCAGTTCACTATGTCATAGAGATCTAAATAAAACAATGGAGCAGTCACTGCTCCTATAACACACACCGAAGTAACAAGCAGAATCTCGTTGTCTTTGCTTTTCTCATAAAGCAGGAGAAATGGATCAATTATGGCAAGATTCAAAGCTCTCTGTAGCTGACGAGAAATATCTCCAAGGGTCAGAAAAATAAAAATAAAAAGGACCGTGTCCATGTCAATTCCCAATTTAGAAAAATATCAATGGGTAAAGTTCTATATATTTCTTTTATAGCTTTCTAAGTGGGGTCAGAGAGCTTGGTTCTGACTTTGAAGGGAATTTAAATTATTGCTTCCTTGTGAAAATATTTTTAAATTGAATAATTGTTTTAAAATAGATTTTCTGCAATGATTCATTTGCAGAACTTTAAAAATCTGTGCTTTAAAAACATTTTCACCGGTGACACCTGAAGATTAAATGTCTTGAGTGATGAAATGTAGAAACGGAGTGAGGGTGAAAGATTTATGACATTTATAAATATTTAAAATTAGTACTTTAAAACAGAGGAAACTATGAATTACCTCTAATAATATTAGTATAACATGACTGATACCACCTACCAGTAATCAATTTCAAATCTAAGTTAGCCATCAAGGTTCACTTTCCACTAAGAGCAAACATTTAACCACAGTGGCTAATAAATAGGAAATTGATATGATTTCCACATATTAAAATTTTATACTTCCATTTTAAAATTGAGAATCTGTGAATCTGATTAGACAATTGGTATTAGAAAGAAAGAAGTGGGGCATTGATCTGTGTAATGTTTTCCCTCTGTTTTACAACTGAGACATGGCATACATTGTAATTTAGCATCTTAAAAAACACATCCTTGGTAATTATATGTATGTATGATTATAAAAGTGGATATTTAATTAATTAGAAAACTAATTACTGAGTAATTCTTACTTATTTTGAAGAAAAGAATATATTCTAAATGCTAGGATATGTTGTGATAAGGATTATCCCATGCTGCTTTAGGATATTCTGTACATAGCAAAGTTGACTTGCTTGAGAAATCTTGTTCTTGATCAGGGAAGAATCAAACATATGATTACAAGAAGAAATGAAGTAATTAGAACAAAACTTTCTGTGGTCCCAACTAACAGGTATATTGAAATTATAAGTCACACACGTATGTAGATATATTAAACTTGTAAACCAAGAATCCAAGCATGTGTATTAGAAAGTTTAAACCTCAGATTTTAAGTTACCCTGAGAATTTTCATAGAAAGAAATATAATTGTATTGCTGGAAACATCAAATACTATAGTTTAATTTTTTTCTTTTTGATGAGGTAGAGTAAAAGGGAATAATTTTTCAAAATTAGTATTTAATAATTTCTAAACTGTGCATTGTCCTTGCATTAAATTGTATATATCTTACTCCGTTATGGAGATAAAAGATAATAGGGAAGTTTTAATATTATTGATTTAAACATTCACTTGACCTAGAAAAATTAGGTAGATATCACTAAGAACTAAGTGTCCATCTCTGAGCATAACTAATTCCTGAACTGTTAGAGAGTTGCTCCTTACACTATCTTGTTCATCAGTTGAACTGTGTTCCCCCAAATTTACATGCTGATGTCTTAACCTCTAGCCCTTGAAAGTGTGACCGTATTTGGAGACATATTTAAGGATATGTTTAAGTCAAAATGGGTCATTAGGATGGGTCCTAATCTGATGGGATTGATGTCTACATAAAAAAAAAGATTGAGACACAAACACACAGTAGATGGAGCACTTGAAAACACAGGGAAAAAGCTATTATTCACAGAACAAGGAAAGACGTCTACGAAGAAACCAAACTCTCCATCACCTTCATATCAGACTTCTAACCCCCAGGAGTACAAAGAAAGCAATTTCTGTTGTCCAAATCATCCAGCTTGTGATACTTTGTTATGGGAACCTGAGTAAACTAATAGAGCTGCAGTTATAGCTATGAAAATTCAAAGACTAATCTTGTTTTCCAGGAGGTTTTGTGAATAGCCAGGCTACGGCAGCTGTAAATTGATTGCAGTCAGCTTCCCTGTCCCTTGGGTTACCTTCTCTGAGTCCTTGTCAGGTAAATAGAGGGAGAAATGTCACAGTGGATGCTGAGTTTGGTGTGTTCCAGGTCATCCAAAGCCCGTGTCTACTCTTTCTATAGCTCCACATGTTTGCCTAAGATATGCCATATTGCGAGTACTTATGTGTGCATATGAAAGGTACATAAGGGTGTGTGAATATGGGAGACATATTAGACTATTGTACTAGGTAAGAGCACAGATTTTAGGGCCCTATATGGCATTTAGCAGCTCCACGCTTACTGTATGATCCCGGGCAGGTTATTCAGCGTCTCAAGACCCCATCTAAAAAAGGGGTAGCAATAAATTCTCATAGGGTTTTTTGTGAAGGTGAACTGATTACAGTATATAGAACACTCCCTGACATAAACTATTAGGTAAAGGAGGATATTGATCTCTGCTTCACTGGACTTTGGGAAAATTCATTACATGAAACTCTTGAAGTAACTTACCTAGACCCTGGAAAGTAGTGGCAGTAAGCACCTGTTGTCTTCTTTTTTATCTTCACTCCTCCAGTATCAATATGGTTTTAAAGTTCGGCTCCCATACAAGGGAATCAAGGTGTAAGAACTTTAAAGGCACTTAGAGATCACCTGTGCAACTACTCATGCGCAGACAGAGGACAGGAAGGCCACATCAGAGCACAAAGCTGCAAACTTCCTGACTCATCCTTTCTTTTTCTTTTTTTTTGCGGGGGGGTTGGAGACGGTCTCATTATGTACTTGCGACTGACCTGGAACTCACTATACAGCTCAGGCTGGTCTCGAACTCAGGACAATCCTCCTGCCTCAGCTTCTTAAGTGCTGGGATTACAGATGTGCACCACCATACCTGGTTTATAATCAATGCTTCTGTAGGTAGAGATTGGCAGAAGTAACTAGATGATGGGAAGGATTTGGCAAAGGTTTCCTTGTTCTCATTACAGATGTGAACATGTTTTACTTTGCATAGGATTATGGCCATCAAACTTTTAGAAGTTGATAATTAAGCACCAAATCTCTCCTTGTTTCTCCTAGCCTTCTATATCTGTTAGAAATTTGCTCTTATTTTCCTAACTTCCCCCACTTATTAATGCTAGACTCCTGCAGTCAGGCAACAGAAAAATGTGTCAAAATCATTTTGCTTTTGGAATCCAGATTTGTTACATCTTCTCCGCAACATTTTCGTATGGTGGCTGTTTTGCTATGATTTTTTTTTTTTGCCAGTAAAATTTCATTACTCAATTAATTTCTATTTTCATCTCTCTGTGACCCTTACATATTGCAGATGAATAAAGAGAATATATTGGTAAGATTAGGGATTTTTAAGTATTATAAATTCAGTCCATTCAAATTTCAGTTTTCTTTCAAGGGAATGCAAATCTCTGACAAGGTTGAGAAAATAAGAGCAGAGAAAAACCGCAGAGAAAGTTTTACAAAATACCAGATGGTGGCAGCATAGGATGTGAGAAAAACTGTGGGTTGTAGGGATTTAAAAACATGGTACAAATGTGCCGCAAATAGTTGAAAAACCGTTAATTATAGATGACAATAAAATAGGCAAAGTGGTTGAGGACATGTAGTTTGGTATCAGAGATACATGAATTTGATTCCATTTCATTACTTAGCGACAATGTGGACTTTGCAGGGCCATTCACTTCTCTCAGCCTTGCTCCTCATTTTTGTTTTGGGATTAAGGGAAATAATATACATGAAAGATTTATCCTATGCTTAGCAAACAACAAGGAGCACTAAATGGTGGGAGTGCGGGAAGGAAAGGGGACGGGAGGGAACGGAAGGGGAAAAAGGGAAGAGAGGAGGAGAAGATGAGGTTCAGGTAAAGCATGACCATCGTATTTCTCAAGAAAGTTGCTGTCACTTTTCCTAAAGCAGTAAGTAAGGTACCAAGGGGACTGATCAGTCAGCCTTGGCACACAAGCACAAAGGAGCTGTCCTGTAACAGAGAGTTTAAATCTCTAGCACCGCCAACTAAGATCACTGTATTTTTTAAAACCACCATGTACTGCCAATTCTAAACAATGTAGTGATAAAATACTCTTCCTCAGAGGAACTCCTTTGTCCTAAGAAATTGAAAATTTTACTATCAATGCAACATGTGAAGACACTTTACCCTTTGACTCTTTAGTTATCTGCCTTTTATGTTTTGTTGTTAAATCCCTTTCCAGTCACCTGGACTAATTGTTCAATGGAGAAACTCTCTGCATATTCCTGCCTCTTCATTCCTGGTTACGTCTTTCTTCACATAATTCCCATCACCTGACAAGCCTTCCAGCCACTTATCTAGATAATTTTCTCTTCTGGTCCCAGTGTAGGGACTACCTTTTCTGGGAAGCTTTCACCATCTGCTAGATCCCACAAGGTGATCTCCCTTTTGTACATAAATATTTTAGCCCTTACCAACTGCTGTCTTCTACAGAAACACTGCCTGTCCTTCCCAAAGTAACAGAGGCTCATTCACTGATTTGGGCGTATTTCCATAATCTAGACCAGCTTTTGGCTTTTTTTTCTCCTTGAGTTTATTGGTACATTTTAGGTATAGAGTACAGTTGTATTCATCATTGGGATCTTGTACTTTACATGGCAGGTCTTGGTTCTCATTTTCCCCCTTACTCCTGCCCTCCCTTCACCCCCTCCTCCCTTCCCTATTCACAAACACTTTATTTCCATTTTTTCATTATCTCAAATTTTTTTCTTTTTCCTTATTTCCTTTCCCCTACCCTTCCAACTTCCTCTGCACCTTTAACCCTTTTCTTCCTATTACACATTGTCAATTATACCATTAGGATCTTATTTACAATTACTTTTTCACCCCAGAGAAACGATTCAGTATTTACACATGTGTGACTTATTTATTTCACTTAAGAGTATGGCCTCAATGTGCTTCCATTTTCCTATGAATGACTCTAAATTTCTTATTCTTTATGACTGAGTTATAGCTTTAGGTTTTGATATCATTTGTATACTTGGTGCCCAAAGTTGTGCTTAATGTTCAAGATATTTTATTTCCGAGAATAAAAATAGTGGACATATATTTTCTATTTTATTTTATTTTTTTTCTTTTCATTGAGTTTATTGGCACAATCTAGGTATACAATACAGTTACATTCATCATTGGGATTCTGTACCTTTATGTAATAGGTCTTGATTCTCATTTTTTCCCCTTGTCCCTGCCCTCCCTTCACCCCCCTCCTCCCCTCCCCATTTACAAACACTTTATTTCCATTTTTCAATTTCTCATATTTTTTTCCTCTCCCTTATTACCTTTCCCCCACCCTTCCCACTTTCCCTACACCTTTAGCCCTTTACTTCCTATTTCACATTATTAATTATCTCATTGGGATCCTGTGTACTATTATAGTTTTTCACACCAAAGAATCTATTCAATATTTCAGTTAAAGAAATCTCTGTATGAACATTAAAAATAGGGAATCCTAAAATAAAACTAAAAAGGAAAGAAAAGAGAAAAGGCAATGACATAACATTAAAATAATCCTTAATTCTGGAGATGAAAATGGTCCCTGAACATATTTAAATTGCTTCTTGCTCTTATAGCCTTATTCTTTTTTTCATTATTTAGATAATAATTTATGAGTTTCTGTAATCAAACCCATGTAGATATGACCTTACATATTTAGTACGATATGTTACCCCTGTACACATGGAAAAAAATAAAAATAAAAAAATTAACATTTCTAGACCAAAATGGCTGTAAATTTCTGTACAATGCCAACTCAACACAGTAAATTGGAATGACTTTTCCCAAAGTTGACAGCACAGTTAAAGTTTCCAAAAATTCAAATGATATTATCATCGATAGCAGCAACAGCTTTTCCAGGTTCTGCAGTCATCTGAACAAAATCATTGACATTCAGCACATTCCATTAAAAAAAAAAAAGAAGCAAAGAGTAATATCCAGAAAATAGCAAAGTTCTGTTGCTGTTGTGGTACCTGGCACCATTTTTTTAAAAATTAGCATCTTAATCATCATCTGGAAAGAGAACATTCTAGAGTAATATCATTAAAAATAGCTCCCTACTACATATCATAAAGCAGGTACAAGATATTTTACATTCACAGAGGTACGATACAGTACCATCCTACATCAATAATACTAGAATCAGTTTTTGTTTGAAATTTACTTTGTCTGAAGATAAGATTGCTACACCTGCTTTTCTCTGGGCTCCTGTCACACAGAGAATTGTTTTCCATCCTTTCACTATCAGTCTATGGGCTTCCTTTTATACTAGGTGTGTTTCTTGTATACAACATATTGTTGGATTTTGCTTCTTATTCCATTTTGCCAGTCTATTTCTCTTGATTGGTGAGTTGAGGGCATTGACATTGCTGGTTATAACTGATATGTACTGATTTATTGACATGCTAGTGGCCTTTTGTTGACTCTTTACTTTTTCACCTTCTCCTTTTAAGTTCTTGCCTTGCCTATTTGATTTGCTCTGTTGGGCCTCATGGTGTTGTTGTCTTCATTGTATTTTTCTAGGATCTTGTTTAGAATTACTTGTAGTGCTGGTTTGGTGTTCATGTAGTTTCTCAGGTGTTCTTTGTTGTGGAAGTGTCTTATTTCCCCATCCATTTTGAAAGAGTTTTGCAGGATACATCAGTCTAGGTTGGAGGTTGTTCTCTTTTAGTACTTGAAATATCTCATTACAGGCTCTCCTTGCCCCAAGGGTTTGTGTTGAAGAGTCTGCTGTGATTCTGATGGGCTTTCCTTTGCATGTGATTTGTTTCTTTTCTCTTACTACTTGTAGTATTTTGTTCTTCTGTTGGGTTTCTGGAATCTTGATTATTATATGTCTAGGTGTAGATTTTTTTTATTGTAGCTAGTTGGGGTCCTATATGCCTCACTTATCTGAATGTCAAATTCTTCCCCTTTGAGAAGTTTTCTGTCATTAATTCTGTGAACAGCTTTCTTAAGTCATTTGTATTTTCTCCTGCTACTTCATGGATTCCTATCAGTCTTATGTTATTCTTCTTTGCATCATCTAGGAGTTTTTGGATCGATTTCTCATGATCCCCTACTGTTTTTAAGAGACCTCTCTTTTCATGATCACTGACTGCCATCCTAGCTTCTATATCTGAGATTCTATCTTCACATTCTTTTATTCTGTTGTGTACACTTTCAATGGAGTGTTTAATCTCTTGGATATCTGTGTGAATCTGTTTTATGGATTCCATTTCTTTCCTATGTTGGGCATTCACTGTTTCCATTGCTTTCTTATGCTGGGCCTTCATGGCTTCTATCATGGTCCTGAGCTCATCTATTTTTTTTGTCAGTTTCTGTTCTAGAGTCTCTAATCACGACTTCCATTTTGCTATCTCTATGGTTATGTGGGAAATTATTTCTGTTTTGAATTTTTCTAGAACCTGATGATCTGTTTTGTTACTTCCTGTGCTTTGAGTTCAGGGTGTCCTGGTGCTTCACTATCGGCCTTTTCATCCTCATTTGCCCTACTGTTTGCCATTGGTGAACTGGAAGTCTGTCCTTGTGTTTTGCTTAAGTGTTTTCTCATTTTTATTTTTGTTGTCTGACTGTCCTTGGTTTAATCTCTGGGTTATCACACAAATCTTCCTGATATAGTTGCGCCCTAGCTTCTGTGTCTTTAATGACCCACAGACATTCTCATCTCCATAACATCAGAGAAACGGCTCATCAAATCAACCGCAATGCTTTATCCCAAGTGATACAATCAGCAACACATTAAAATCAAGCACAACTTGGACACTGACCACCTGTGGTAGTCACTAGGCTCAGACAGAGCGAGGATGCAAGAGCCCTGGTCTCAGTTACCTAATGGCTGAACCCCATGATGCTGACTGATCTTGGGCTGCAAGGCCCAGATTGAAGTCCACAATGTTCTATTACAGGTTTCCCATGCCCTTTCTTTAAAGATGTTCAAAGTTGGGAACTCAGAAAAATACCCCCTATGAACACCTGTGCCTCTGCAGAGTGGATCCAAAGACTGGCAAAGTCAGGAGGTCTGAGAGTGCCCTGCGGGTGGGGTGGGGGTTACACTTATGTGGGTTCAGGGGCTCCTGCGTGGCTACCTTCCCAGTGCTTGAGCGATGGCAGCTCGGGCAGTAGAAGGCATGGCTCTCCTTCCCGTGGTGGAATGGGGCCCAGGCTACCTCCCAATGCTTGAGCGATGGCAGCTGGGGTGGGAGAAGGCATGGCTCTCCTTCCCACAGTGGAATGGGGCCCAGGCTACCTCCCGGAGCTTGAGTGATGGCAGCTGGGTGGGGTGGGAGAAGGCATGGCTCTCCTTCCCGCGGTGGAAAGGGGCCCAGGCTACCTCCTGGCGCTTGAGCGATGGTGGCTGGGGTGGGTGATATTGTCTATTTTGAGCTAAGGTATATATATCTATATATATCTTAAACAGTGTATGCAATGTGATACCAATTAACAATACTAATTAATATACAGTGTAATATCATTAACATTTTATTAAAGAAGAAAAAAATACAATGAACTTGCAAGTTTGGAGGTAACTAGAATCTTTATCTCTTAGAATTAAGGTTAGTATGTATGTTCCCATGTGTGAGCTCTAAATTTTATATTCCACTGAAGCTATTTCTCAATTATTTTCTATGAGAGCTTCAATTTTTATGTCTTTTCTTCACTGGTGCAAAACTTAATGGAAATTTTAGCAGTTGATGGTTATTTCTCAATGTGTAAATACCAGGGGCATAAAAATAACCAGGTCTTTAAATTTGAGCTTTAACATCATGTCTATCTTTTAACCAGCTACTGTAAAGAGCGTATTGTCACAGATAAGTTTTTTTGCGAAAATGTGGCTAGGTCCTGGATTAGAGGCTCATGCTCCAGAATTAAAAATCTCTGGTCTGTAAAGGAGTGCAGTGCCCAGAATCTGGCCTCTCTCTCTCTCTCTCTCTCTCTCTCTCTCTCTCTCTGTCTCTTTCTCTCAATGCAGTTTTCTGATGAAGTCTTAGGTGGCAATAAAACACTGTTGTGCTTTCCCATCAGTGCATGTACTGAATGATTCTTTAATCCCAGCTGGGCTGGTGGCAAGGGAAGAATTTACTGAAGAGTTGATAGAAGGATTATGTGCTCTGTTTATGTCCCTTCTATTCAAAGGGTGGAAGATGACACAAATCTGTGGATACCTGATTCATGTATTATATGTGAAGCATGTTGACAATTTCTTGTATGACAAGAAATAGGAAGTGGACACTGCTCTCCTTCTTTAGAGAGCTATGGAGCATTGGTCAGCTGTGAGGCGGTTTGAAGACTCTCACGTAGAAGGTAGCTTTCTGTACAGTTTCAAACTGAGTATGAGGAAGACTGATGTGGAATGGTGCCCCTCTGCTTCTAACCAGGAGGCAAATCACATAGTGACGTTATTTGAATGGAGAAATTTGAATATAAAGACTTGCTAACTATAACAAGGCTTTGGAGTAAAGTGAGAAATTAATTAATATATAGTAAAAAAGATTCTAAAGCTGGCAGTAATCGTGGATAGAATGAGCAGCCATTCTCTCTAGCACTGAGACAGAGACAAAGCATCTTGAAAGGGTCCCACCTGAGTGTTATCATACAGTTCTCGATGGAGAGAATGCATTTGGTTGGATCAGTAGATGATGATGAACTCATGGGGTGCTACATAGCTTCCTGGAAATCTGAATCTCGGGTTCCAAGAAAAATGCTTTATGAGGCAGTATCTCCCTGGAGGCAGCTTGTGCTTGGTTTGCTATTACTTTGCTCTCCTTTTCCTAGGTCCTTAACATGTAGTTTTAAATCATTGATTTGAAGTATTTCTTAATTTCTAATATTAGTTTTTAGTGCTATGAATTTTCATTTAAACACTGCTTTAGGTAACACTATTCATTTTGATATGGTGTTTTCATTTTCATTTAATTTAAATTTTTTTTCTAATTTCATTTGTATTTTTCTCTTTCCTGGGTTTAAAAGTGTATTGTTTTAAAAGTGTTTCAAATTGGCAATGTGAAATAGGAAGAAAAGGGCTAAAGGTGTAGGGGAATTGGGAAGAGTAGGGGAAAGGAAATAAGGGAAAAGAATGAGATAATGAAAAACTGGAAATAAAGTGTTTGTGAATGGGGAGGGGAGGAGGGGGTGAAGGGAGGGCAGGGGTAAGGGGGAAAAATGAGAACCAAGTCCTGTCCTGTAAAGGTACAAGATCCCAATGATGAATGTAACTGTACTGTATACCTAAAATGTACCAATAAACTCAATGAGAGAAAAAAGTGTTTCGTGGATGTATTGTTTCTTTTGTGTTTTGATATTTGCCAGATATGTTTCTGTCACTGATTTCCAACTTGATTAATTATGAGATAGAATATGCTTCACGTGATTTAAATTCTCCTGCTTGTTAGGGTTTGTTTTATGGCCCAAAATATAGTCCTCCTTGATGAATAGGGTATTGTACTTGGGCTAAATATTCCATACTTTCAGTTGCATGAAATTGATTGATAGTCTTATTTGGTTTTCCTCTTATTGACATCCTGTACTTTTTTCATTTTATGACCCAGAATATAGTCCACCTTGGTGAATAAGCTTTTGTACTTGGATTAAGTATTCTATGTATATTGTTAGTTGCATGAAATTGGTTGATAATTTTGTTTGTATTTTCTCTTACTGACTTCTGACATTGTTTTTCTATTTGGTATTGAGAAATGGGGGTTACATTTTCTAACTACAAATTATGGATTTGTCTATTTTTGTCAGTGTTGCTTAAACTATTTGGAACTATATTGTAATACATATATATATATATATATATATATATATATATACACACACACATGCAAATTTAGTGTTTTATATCTTCTTGTTGAATTAATGCTTTAATCATATGTAATCTATTTCTTATAAATTATTTTTGTTATACTTTATCTAATATTATAGTCATTAAAGGTTTCCTTCAATTAGTGTCTTCAAGCTATGTCTTTTACATCTTTTTACTTTTAACCTATGAATATCTTCTAAATAAAATGAGTTTTCTTTTGTCCAATTTGACATTCTTTAAATTGTATTTACATTGCAATTACATTGTAATATTTACATTGTAATTCAAATAACTGCTGATACATGTGCATTATAATATGTCATCTTGTTATTTGCTGAGTTATTTTCTATTTTTTCATCTGTTGTGTTTTCCCTCCAGACTTTTTAACTTTTAGATTGAGTATTTTTAATGATTTAATAATTAGCTTGTAAGTTTTTTACAGTAGCTTAGTGCCAATACTTTTTAAACTTTTAAAAGACACTGTGGTCTAGCATTTATTGTATGTATTTGCTCAATTTTTTTATAACAACATACTATAAAGATCTGTCTCTAGTATTTCCTCAAGTTCTTTCATTCTTTGTACTATATTAACATATAGTTTACTCGTATCTATTAGAAAGACACTATTCACAGCTGTAATTTTTACTTTGGGTGGTCAACAATCAACAGAGCTCTTTAAAATAAGGACAAAGAAATTTTATATTCATCTTTATTTTCTCATTTTCAGTTCAATTTATTTTTTTTTGTGTGTGGTTTCTTTGTTTAATTTTGGCATTGTATTTACTTTTTCTAAAGAGCTTCCTTCAACATTTCACCACAGTTGTCTCTCAGTCTGCAAGTAATGATTTATCCCTTTTTGTCTTTCCAAAAAAGACTCCATTGAGCCGCCATCGCTCAAGCCCTGGGAGGTAGCCTGGGCCCCCGATCCACTGCGGGAAGGAGAGCCACACCTGCTCCTGACCCAGCCACCATTGCTCAAGTGCTGGGAAGGTAGCCATGTGGGTGCCCCTGAACCCCCATAAGTCCCACCCCCCGCACTCTCAGACCTCCTGACTGTGTCAGTCTTTGGACCCACTCTGCAGAGGCACATGTGGTCATCAAGGGTAGTTTTCTGAGTTCCCAACTTTGAACATCTTTAAAGAAAGGGTGTGAGAAACCTGTAATAGAATGTTGTGGAGTTCAACCATTCAGAAAGTTGGGGAACTCAATCTGGGCCTTGCGGCCCAAGGTCAGCCAGTGTCATGGGGTTCAGCCATCAGCTAACTGAGACCAGGGGCCCTGCATCCTTGCTCTGTCTGAGTCATTAAATGGTAAATACACTATATTGGAATTTTGTTCACTGCAGACATGTTCTGGACTGCTTCTTGATTTCAATTTAATTCAAATGAATTAAGGGTAATAGATTAGTGACTACCACAGGTGGTCAGTGTCCAAGTTGTGCTTGATTTTAATGTGTTGCTGATTGTATTAGTTGGGATAAAGCATTGCAGTTGATTTGATGAGCTGTTTCTCTGATGTTATGGAGATGAGAATGTCTGTGGGTCTGTTGGTATACTCCTTTTCTAATACTGAGAGCAAAGCATGTTGGGAACATAGGCCTGAAATACATCTTTTTTATCTTTAGATGGTGTCAGTGTCTAACAAAGTCAAATGTGAATCACTGTTCTGGTCCTACTATATTCTTGCATTCAGAGACATGCCAGAATTCATAGTATTCCACATAAAGTGTCCACTACCAAGAGAACATCCTTTCTTTGAATTAGAAGAAAAAAACAAAACAAAACAGAAAAGGTACAAATATTCACCTTGTAAGTTGTAGAGAAACCCTGATTTGGTTCTTTTTAAAATTCATATGGTTCAAATTGTATTGCAAGTAGCTTTTCTTGTGAGAAACTTGCTACTATATTACTTGTTTTATTATATTTTTTACTCCTTGTCTCTTTCATCAAAGGTTTTCCACTAAAGAGAGTTATTATGTCTTTTTTTATTAGAAGAGTCTGATAAAATATTCTTCAATAATCACTGAATTCATTTCAAGATATTTATTAATATAGACAACTATTCTCTTCCTTACCTTTAGTACATGGTATCACTTTTGCTTGGGTACCTGAACTCCATTAGGGGGGGATTATGTCATTTTCCCCCAGGATACAAGGATATTTATAAGGCATTTAGTCTTAGCACAGGGGCTTTTATTTAAGAAATAAATATCATAGATAAAAATCAGAGATGGGATTCTTTCAGACAGTTAACTATCCTACAAATAGATCTTATTCCTTATTTCCCTTTTTTTCCATTGAGTTTATTGGTATATTTTAGGTATACGGTATAGTTACATTCATCATTGGGATCTTGTACCCTTACATGACAGGTCTTGGTTCTCATTTTTTTCCCTTATCCCTGCCCTCTGTTCACCCCCCTTATTTCCTTCTTCTCAAAAATCGCTCAAACCTTATTATTATTATTTTGTTTTTTTGAGACAGAGTCTTACTATGTAGTTGAGACTGACCTGGAACTCACTATGTAGCCCCGGTGGGTCTCGAACTCACAGCAATCCTCCTGCCTCAGCCTACTGAGTGCTGGGATTACAGGTGTGCCCCACCACGCTGGACTTGCTCAAACATTATTTTTACTCCATCTGTCTTGAATATTTACGTTACATTATTCAAAGCTATTAATTGCTGGCCTCCATGTTTTATCCCATACAACAGAGTCAAGAGAGAATCATCAACTAATCATGACTTAAACAATAAAAATATTTCTTTCTCGCCTTTTAGAAGTATAGAGGAGACATCATAAAGTTTAAGTGTCATTCTTAGAGTCATGGGAAAAAAATCTGAGCTTCTATATCCCTGTTGTCTTTCTTGTACGTCTCCATTTTCATTTTTCCAAGATGGTCCGACAGTTACATTCCATCACGCTGGACTTGCTCAAACATTATTTTTACTCCATCTGTCTTGAATATTTACGTTACATTATTCAAAGCTATTAATTGCTGGCCTCCATGTTTTATCCCATACAACAGAGTCAAGAGAGAATCATCAACTAATCATGACTTAAACAATAAAAATATTTCTTTCTCGCCTTTTAGAAGTATAGAGGAGACATCATAAAGTTTAAGTGTCATTCTTAGAGTCATGGGAAAAAAATCTGAGCTTCTATATCCCTGTTGTCTTTCTTGTACGTCTCCATTTTCATTTTTCCAAGATGGTCCGACAGGGTTACATTCCAGGCAGAAAATAGAAAAAGACAAAGCAGGGCAGGCATCTTCCCCTCGATAAAATATTATAGAAGTTGAATTTCATCACTTTCGCCTTCTTACACTATAGCAGTCTTTCACATCATTTCAATAGTCATGAAAGGAGCTGGGAAGCGTTGACCATCGGAGGTACTGTGTGCCCAGCTAAAATTTGAGGTTTCTAACACTGAGAGAAAAAGGAGAGTTATTGGCAAAAAACCCTTGGTCTGTGCCACATATCACAGTAATATGCACATTTCTAAGAAACACCATGAAGTCATCAAGTTCAAAACTGAACATCCCATTTATTCCACAAGCATAAATGAATTTGGTTGTATATCATTAAGTGACAATTAATTAACTCAGTTATACTAGAAATGTGTTGGAGCAGCCCACAGACCAGGTATTTTGAATGCAATTCGATCTTCATTTTTCAGTATAAATCTTAATGTAATAAAAATTAATTTGTGGTCATTTTTGATACAAACCAAGAATCTTTTTCTCAGAAAAGTCAACATGAAAAATACAGAAGTTACTGAGTAATGTCTATAAATCCTCTAACATTTTCAGTATACAGCTTTATACATATTAGTATATCAGTCTTTCATCTTATACTGTCTTCTCAATTTTACATTCTGTGATGTTTACATCAATTCAGTTCTAAGAGTTTGAAAAATCCATTACTCTATAATAATTAAAAGCATCAACAAGTATTTCTTTCACTCACATTGAAATATTAAAAGGAATATTTCACTGAGAACCATACCCAATTAGAATTACATTATCACTACTGTGTATTCCCAAATTAAATTACACAATTCCAGAACTTTGTCATCTTGTTAACAAGATATATGCCAAATTTAAACATATTTGAGAGGAGGCAGATAAAAATTAATTGTCAACCTTCAAAGAAAATTTTCATTTTATGTAAATTAAATGAAATACATCTCAACAATACATACACAGTTCATTCTTTCCATGAGACATAACTCCTAACCCAGTTCACCTGCAAGCTATTGTCTAATTCCTCTGCTTTCCTTGTAGAGGAAAACTCACACATAATTGTCTGTTTTTCTGTGTTCAGTTACTCTTCTTTCAATTTCTCAGGTATGTACTCCAATTAGGACTGTCTTACCTCAGCCCTCTAAACCTCTATCAATGGTTTTTAGGTTCCTGGATCTGATGATCACTTCCCAGCATCCATCTTACTCATGTATCTACAACATAGCTACCTCTGCTCACCTCCTCCTCCTTGAAGCACTTTTTGTCCTTGAGGACATAATTTTAGGACACAACTCCTCTGATTTCTCTCCTGTTTGAAAGACCCTTCATGCTCTGTTTTCTTGGTGAGGTTTTCCTTATATCACCTACTCAACCAAGAAGTGGCCAGAAACTTATACTTGAACTTTCTATATTCACTTGCTATATTCTTAGCAAACCCCACAGTTTTAAAAACAATCTCTGTGGTAATGATTAAACAATTTATAACTCTAACCTGTATATTTCCTCTATATCTATGTAATATTTTAAGTTCCTATTTGAGCTTTCAACTTAAAAAGCGAGTAAACATTTCAGATGTAACATGTCTAAAGCTAGGCTCCTGATTTTTGTTCCCAATATTTCTTCCATGTCTTCTTGATTTCAGTTGTTTATAATTCCTTCATTCCAGTTGCTGCAGCCCAGAGCCTTAAAGTCATTCTTGAAATTGCTTTTTCTTATGTGCCCTATCATATAATAATTCAGTAAATCTTCTCAGCATTCCTTTCCAAGTGTATCTAGAATCTGACCATTTCTTATCGTCTCCACTGTTAAATCTTACCAGAAATTGCAGTTGCCGGGAATTATTGTAATAGAGCCCTAATTGTTCCCCCTTTATCATTCTCTTGCCTATCTCCTTCTTAGCAGTCATGTCACCTTTATGTTCAAAACCTGACACTAGCTTCTCATTTCACTTTAAATAATACCTGACGTTCTTTGTATGTCCCAGACTTCCCTTTGTGATCTGGATTCTCCCGGCTTGCTAATCTTTCTTTTGTTCACCCGGTTCCTGTCTCACTGGCCGCTCTAGTGTTCTTCAGATGTGTCTCTGTGTCAGACCCTTTGACCCTGCTGTCCGGAACTGTCATCCTGTGTATCTATATGGCTTGCTTTCTGGTCTCCCTGGGATCCTTGCTTTAATTTCGCCTTCTCAGTGAGACTTCTTTCATCCCTGGTTCAACATGTCCTCGACAGGGCTGGAATTCGATTGTCTCACTGCCAGGTGACTTGAACCACCTGTGGTTCAATGTGCCAATAACTCTCCTTTTCCCTTCAGCTTTAGAAACCTCAAATTTTAGCTGGGCACACAGTAGCTCCGATGGTCAACTCTTCCCAGCTCCTTTCATGACTATTGCAACGGTGTGAAAGACGGCTATAGTGTAAGAAGGCGGAAGTGGCGAAATTCAACTTCTATAATATTTTCTCGAGGGGAAGATGCCTGCCCTGCTTTGTCTTTTTCTATTTTCTGCCTGGAATGTAACCCTGTCGGACCATCTTGGAAAAATGAAAATGGAGATGCACAAGAAAGCTAGCAGGCATATGGAAGCATCACTGTCCCATGCACGATGACACCACTTCTACCACCAGTGGCACAAGCCACCCAGTGGAACAGCCATGCGTGGTTCAAGCCAGCAGAAACATGTTTAATGTTGCAGTATGTCTCCCCCTTAACTCTCTGCCCTCTATTTTGTTTTATTTTACAGTTTCTTCACAACATTCATTATAATTTAGCATAATATATTACCCATTTTGTTCATTTTTTTCTTTCACTTGAATATGCGTTTCATAAAGGACAAAAATTTTTGTTTTTCTTCACTGCTGTTTCTCTGGTATACCGAGGGTAGTGTCTGACACATGATAGGCTTAACTAAAATATTTGTTGAAGAATAGATGAATGAATGTGATTTCATCTCCATCACCTTCATTAGCTGATTTAACTCAAGTGTGAAGATGAGAGTTTCTTCCCATTTTAACTAGGAGGAAAAGTCACTTAAAAAGAAATGTATTAAAAAATAAGCAAAAGAGTTCTGAATTTTCTTGCCCATCTGTAACCTAGTATTATAGTATCCCTACTTCTGTGGCTTTCTTGAATTCAGAAATTACCTTCACAACCAGCTGGGGTGGAAAAGTTTCTCATACCTCTAAGTGAGAAAAGGATAAAACCGTAAAGTTGCAATAAGGGAAAGTAAGATTAGCCATTCCCTTCCACTTGAATTAAAAAGAAAAATAAAACACTGACTCACTAGAAATTATCAGTAAGAGACTTGTGCTTTGAAATGTGTGTTCCAAATAATAAAGGCAAATAAAAACAACTGAAGGAATTTTATGTTACAGAAAAGTTGTTTTACTTAACCCAGTTTAGAGCAAATGATCCTAAGTTGCCTCTTCAACTTTATGAGTGTCTGTTGGCCAAACAGTGGCTCTCAGTTGTAAACAGGCAAACTTCCAATGAAAGGTTTATGTTAGTTAAAGAAAACTCCACAGTGAGGAAATTTTGAACTGTTCATTATGGAGGATATGTTCAAATAAAAAGGGAAAGCATTTTGGGTGAAAGCAAATGACATTTATGAAAGTTGAAGATCAGAACACAAAGAACATGTAGGAAATAGAAATTATTTTCACATAACTACAACAGCATGGATGAGAGGAAAATATGCAATGCACTTCAACCACAGTCAGAACAACTGTCACCAGGAAAATAAAAACAACAATGAATGGTGGTAAAAATAGGGTGAAGGTGAGTGAATGGGGTGGGGAGAGAAGTAAAAATCTTTCTGTACTTGTACTGGAAATGCAAATTACTATACTCACTATGGAAATCAATATGGAGTTTTCTCAGAAAACTAAAACTAGAGCTATTACATTACCCTATTATATCATCCTTTGGTATATATCCAAAGGAATTAAAAATTAGCAGACTATACAGATACTTGCATATCCATGCTTACTGTGGCAAAATTCACAATACCCAAGATATGGAGCCATCTTAGGTGTCTATTAACAGATAAATGGGTAAAGAAAGTGTGGTAAATATCCACAACGGGGTACTATTCAGCCATAAAGAAGAATGCAATCATGCATTCTGCAACAAAATGGAGACTGGAGATCATGTCAAGTAAAAGAAGCCATCTCAGAAAGACAAATATTTTATTTTCTCTAATATTTGGCATCTTAAATAAAGCATGAAAATAGAAGAGTGATTATCATTAGACAGAAGACCAAACCACAAAAGACATGTACAGGAAGTAGAAATTACTTTCACAGAACTACAATAGCAGGAATGAGAGGAAAATCCATAGTACATTCTTGCCTCAGGAATGAAGGTATCAGGTATATGGGAAAGTAATACAGGGCTAGATATAATAAAAATCCATGTTTGTATGAAAATAAAACTCAAATCCAATGTTTTGCAAAAGTAGTAAGTAGTAAAAATTTGAAAAGGAAAATATGCAATGTGAAAGGAAAGTAATTGCTCATTATTTTGGAACCTTTAATCAGAACTTTTATTTTGATAAAAATCTCTAAGAAGAAAAGCACATAACAATATTGTTAGAGTGGGAAGGATTGAGTGAGTCTCATGTCCCAACTCTCCTGCTAACTGGCTGAGTTCCTTGGTCATCTCGCTTCCAAATTCATAAATGTTGCATAACTGAAGAAGTCCCTTTCAATTTAAATCAATTGTGAATAAAGATTAAAAACTCAAAAATCTGAGATATAAGAGCTATCATGTACTTTTTCCTTTAGATAAAATTGAATCTTCTTGGTGTATTTATTTACTCCATTTAAAATGTGTACTCCCTGACTCTTATGCGTCAGATACATTCTCAAGTCTGTGATATTCTCGGAAAAGAAGGCAGAGAAGTCCCTCCAGAAGTTTAGGTCTTATTTCCCCACAATGAAGTCCAATGTCACTTGATTTTTACAGAGCCTGCTTTATCTCTCCACTTACTGTAGAATGTTGGGATTAAAATAGTCCAGGACAATGAGAATGATACTTGACTTAATTGTCATCATCACAATTGCCATTGCTGTCTCTCTGGACCCATCAGATATTTTTAAAAATGTCTAGCTCTGCAAGCTTCTGCACAGCAGGTGAAACAATCATCATAGAGAGGCCATGACCTACAGAATTGGAAAAAAAATACTTACTAACTATACATGTGACAAGGAATTGATATTCAGAGTACATAAGGAACTCCAAAAGCTCAACAGCAAATAAACAAATAATCCAATTTTTAAAAATGGGGGATGCAAATAAGTCATTTTTCTTTAAAATATTTTTTTTAAGCAGAGACAAAGCCTATTTGAAAAAAATGTTATTGAAGAGTGAGGGAGAAAGTGGCTCTGCAGAATGAACTTGGGCTGAGTAAAAGAAGAGAAAACACAAGATAAATGCACACCCTGGGCTTTTGTGAGGAAATCCGTGATGGAAAAATCTCTTTGGCATCTATGTCCTTTTATACTATCCAAATATTGAAGAAACCCATAAGAACTTTTACATATGAGTCCTGAGAGATGGCGCTGGGATCCCACACCTCAGGCTCACATTAGGGCCAGATCATCCTATTGAAAACCTGCTCAAGTTCTCATGAGAAATCCACATGCAGGGCTTTGGGCACTGTTCTGCTCAGGATCTTGTAATTAATTGGTCAGGCCTACTTCCCCAGCCAGGTTTGCCATGCCATAATCTCCTATTTTATTTCCTCCTGAGACACAAATTTCCATAATTCTTTATGGGGTGCAGAGGAGTTGAGATCTCTGTCTTCTATAGCTTCTACAAGCTAGAAGGGGCTATAGATCCCGCTCTCCAACTACCTTAGCATGCTGTGGCTAACTGGCTGAGTTGAAGAAAGAAAAACCTGTCAGAAAATGAAAAAGAGTGAATGACCATTGACCATCACCATTAGTCCAAACATGAGGATCAGATTAGATTTCCACAGTTCCTGTAGTAGCACTGGAGTCTTGCTTTTTCAAGAGAAATCTCAAATCTTCCAGAGGCTCCCAGGAGTAGCTTTCTCCTTTTGGGTGATCTTGTTCTTTACACGGTTCAGTTGGGACTGGCTTTATTCTAGAAAGATGAATCCAATTATCTGTTTCTTCCATCTTTATGGCAGTGGGTGTGGTAAGGACTACTGAGAGGGACTTTGGAGTGGGTGTCCCTTCTCTCCAAGTTTTTATGGGAACGTGGTTTCTGGGGTGGACTGTAGGTGATCTTCCTGGAGTTGGCAGAACTCTGTTCTCATACATTTGGATAGCCTGTTGTAATTGGACCAGATTAACAAGTTATGGTAAGAGCCTCATGGTCTCTGGGTTTACTATCACATCAGAGAGTAGAAATTGCTCAATATGACATCTCAAATAACTCAGTTTTGGGCATGTTAAAAACTCGCAAGAGTGCTATTTTTTTTTTTTTATTGAGTTTATTGGTACATTTAGGGTTACAGTACAGTTACATTCATTGTTGGGATCATGTACCTTTACATGGCAAGTCTTGATTCTCATTTTTTTCCCCTTACCTCTGCCCTCCCTTCACCCCCTCCTCCCCTCCCCATCTACAAACACTTTATTTTCATCTTTTCATTCTCTCACATTTTTTTCTTTTCCCTTTTTGTTCTTCCCCTACGTATCACACCTTCCCTACACCTTTAGCTCCTTTCCTCCCATTTCTAAATGTCAGTAATCTTATTAGAATCTTATGCATTGTTGCAGAATATTCACACCAGGGAAACTATTTGGTATTTACACATGTGGGACTTATTTATTTCACTTAGGAGTATATCTTCAATATGTATCCATTTTCCTATGAATGAATCTATTCTCTCGCTCTTTATGGCTGAGTAATATTCCATTTTATAGAAAAACCACAACTTCTTTATCCAGTTTCCAACGGATGGGCAAATAGGTTGTTTCCAAGATTTAGCTATTACAAACTGTGCCGCTATAAACATGGGTGCACATACTTCTCTGTGATATGATTCTTTTAGTTCTCTTGGAAAGATACCCAACAGAGGGATGGCTGGGTCAAATGGAACCTCCAGTCCAAGCTCTTTGAGGTATCTCCATATTGATTTCCATAGTGGTTGCACTAGTCTGCACTCCCACCAACAATGGAGGAGGGTTCCTTTCTCCCCACAACCCCGCCAACATTTGTTATTGTGTGATTTCTTGATAGCAGCCATTCTTTGTGGGGTGAGGTGGAATCTCAGTGTTGTTTTCATCTGCATCTCTCGAATGACCAGTGATGTGGAACATTTTTTCATATATTTTCTTGCTGCTTTCACTTCTTTGTATGAGAAATGTCTGTTCATTTCGGATGCCCATTTTTGGATCGGGTCTTTATATTTGGGGGGACTGATTGTTTTGAGTTCTTTATATATCCTTGATAATAGTCCTTTGTCTGAGGTACAGCTGGTAAAAATTTTTTCCCACATTGTAGATTGTCTCTTAGTTCTGCTAATGGTTTCTTTTGAAGTACAGAAGCTTTTTAGTAAGATGAGATCCCAGTTGTTGATTCTTTCTGCTAGTTCCCGTGCTACTGAGGATTTGTTCATAAAGTCTTTTCCTATACCAATGTCTTCCAGAGTTCTGCCTAACTTACTTTCCAGCAAGTTTAATGTTTCTGTTTTAATATTTAGATCTTTAATCCATTTGGATTTTAATTTAGTGCATGGCGAAAGATAAGGGTCTAATTTTAATCTGTGACAGGTTGATATCCAGTTTTTCCAACACCATTTATTAAAGAGGCTATCTTTCCTCCACTGAGGATGGTGAGCTCCTTTGTCGAAGATGAGGTAGCTGAGTACATCTGCATTTGTTTTTGTGTCTTCCAGTCTGTTCCATTGATCCTCAGGCCTATTTCTTTGCCAGTACCATGCTGATTTTATCACAGTGGCTTTGTAGTATAGTTTCAAATTGGGAATTGTTACACCTGGTGCCATGTGACTGTTGCCTATAATGGCTTTTGCTATTCTAGGTCTCTTGTGGTTCCAAATGAATTTTTGGATTCTTTTTTCTAGTTCTGTGAAATATAGTGTTGGAATTTCAATTGGCATTGCATTGAATGTATATAGCAGTTTCGGTAGTATGGCCATTTTCACTATGTTGATTCTTCCTACCCAGGAGCAGGGGATATCTTTCCATTTTTTTATATCCTCTTCGATTTCTTTTTTCAGAGTGCTGTAGTTTTCAGTGTAGAGATCTTTTGTTTCTTTTGTTAGATTGATTCCTAGATACTTCATTTTTTTGGATGCTATTGTAAAAGGAATTTTTTCCCTTATTTCTCTCTCCGTGTGTCTGTTATTTGTGTATAAGAAGGCTATTGATTTTTGGGTATTCACCTTGTATCCAGATATTCTACTGAATCTGTCAATTAAGTCTAGAAGTTTTTTGGTGGAGTGCTATTGACAGCAATCTAAGCCAGGATTCAGGTGTCTCTTAGCAAGATCACATTTTAGGGTTTGGTTGGCTTTCTCTACCTTTCCAGAATATTGAGAGCCATTTCCTATGTAGGATTTTTATAGCTTGCCTCTGTGTCCCTCAAGGAAGGACCAGAATGGTTACTCAGAAACTGAGAATAAAGATAAGGCCTTGAGGAGGCTGGTCTGTCCTTCTTACTTCCCGGTTAGCCTTTTGATATCCCAAGGAGACTTTACACATGTCTGTTTTGTTCACTTTACAGTGCATGACTACAAGATGGACTGGCCCCTACTTGTAGAATTTCCTGCTATGTTTTATAGGTGATTGACAAAGCTCCTTCTGTCAGTGAATCCCATCTCCTCAGGGTTTTGGAGGAGCAGTTACTGATGTCCTGCCTGCTTGCATAGGTTTTGGAGATCACTTCTTTACAAGAGTGGCTAACTTCTGTTCCTGTAAGTATCAAAGAACCAGGGTTAATAGCTGTGCACATTTTTATAATAATCTCAGGGATATCTAAGAGCATAGCCTGACATGAAGTGAGCTGTTCCTCTGTTAACTACAAGTAACATTTTGTCTTCAGGGTAGCTATCCTCCTGGTATTTCAATTGGGATTACATTGAATCTATATAGCAGTTTTGGAAGTATGGCCATTTTCACTGTGTTGATTCTTCCTACCCAGGAGTAAGGGGTTTCTTTCCATTTTCTGATATCCTCTTCAATCTCTTTTTGCAGAGTGCTGTAGTTTTCAGAGTAGAGGTCATTGATTTCTTTCATTAGATTGATTCCAAGCTATTTCAATTTTTTTTGGATGCTATTGTGAAAGGACTTATTTGCCCCATTTCTATCTCAGTGAGTCTGTTGTTTGTGTATAGGAAAGCTATTGATTTTTGTCTGTTGACCTTGTATCCAACTACTTTATTGAATTTGGTTATTAAGTCTAGAAGACTTTTGTTGGAGTGCTTGGGGTCTTCTATATAGAATATCATGTCATCTGCAAATAATAACAATTTGACTTCTTCAATTCCTATCTTTACTCCTTTTCTTTCTTTCTCTTCTTGTCAAAGAAACAGACCCAAGGACAAGTGGAACAGATTAGAAGATGCAGAAACAACTCCAGACACATTCAGCTACCTTATGTTTGACAAAGGAACCAAACATCCTCACTGGAGGAGGTATAGCCTCTTTAATAAATGGTGCTAGAAAAACTGGGTTTCAACTTGCTAAAGATTAAAACTAGACCTATGTCTCTCACTATGCACTAAACTAAAATCAAAATGGATTAAAGATCTAAATATTAAAACAGAAACATTAAACCAGCTGGAAGAGAGGTTAGGGAGAAAGCTTGAAGACACTGGTATAAAGAAAAGATCTTATTAACAAAACCTCAGTTGCACATGAACTATCACAATCAACAAGTGGGATCTCTTCTTATTAAAAAAATTCTGCATGACAAAAGAAACCACCAATAGTATGAAGAGACAACCCATAATGTGGGAAAAAATTTTCACCTCAGACAAAGGTCTACTATTTGGAATACATAAAGAATTTATAAAAATCATCCCCTCCCAAATTTAAAGACCTAATCCAAAAATGGGCATTTGAAATGAATTGGCATTTCTCAGCTAAAGAAGTAGAAATAGCAAATAAACATATGAAAAAATGTTCAACACAACTGGTCATTCGAGAGATGCAAATGAAATTCCACCTAACACTGAATTCCACCTAACCCCAGAAAGAATGGCTGCTATCATGAAATCAACCAATAACAAATGCTGGCGGGGCTGTGGGTAAAGAGGAACCCTGCTCCACTGCTGGTGGGAGTGCAGACTGGTACAACCACTGTGGAAATCAGTATGGAGATACCTCAAAGAACTAGAATTGGAGGTCCCATTTGACCCAGCTATTCCCCTGCTGGGGATCTTCCTCAAAGAATTAAAAGAATCATACCACAGTGATATATGTGCACCTATGTTCATAAAAACTAAAATTTGGAAACAACCCAATTGCCCATCATCAGGAGACTGGATAAAGAAAATGTGTGTTTTTAATAAAATGGTATGCTACTCAAACATAAAAAATGAGAAATTGGAGACATTTATAGCTAAATGGATGCACATTGAGGCTTAAGTGAAATAAATAGGACACACGTGTAAATATCAAATAGTTTCTCTGGTGTGAGAAACTGAAAGTGTGAATAAGCATCAAAATGTATAATAGGTAATGTGAAATAGGAAGAAAGGGGTCAAAGGGGAAGGGGAAATAGGTAGGGTAGGGAAAAGTAAAGAAAGGAATGGAATTAATATTAGAAAATGAAAAATATAAACAAATACAAATAAAATATTTCAAATACGTATTAAAAAAAGAGAGAAAGAAAGAAATGAAGGTTCTGGCTGGCCTAGCCCCTCTCTGGGAGTGGGGACAGTCAGACGTCCAATGCTATCATCAGGCACATTATCTGTTTCACATATAAAGCGGCCCAGGCGGAGGCTTGGGGCAATCTTGTGGCCAGTTTGTGGCCTTCTTACATTTGAAACAAGAGCCTCAGTTGTCCTTGTATTTTTTCTAGGGTGGTCTGGGTAGACTTAAAGCATTGCCAGTTGGCCATTTTCCTTTGTTTCTCCTCTGGAAAATGCCATGTCCAGAAATTGGGCCATAGGTGTCTATGAGCCCATCTGAAGGTTTTGCTGAATATCTGAGGCTTATCAATAGGAATTTAATTCCACCTTGCATGTTTTAAGCAGAAACACTGTAACTGGAGAATAGTCTCAAAGTACTGTCCTGTACCCATCTCTTGCCACCTCCCAGTTTATACTGAGCCCAGACAGTATTGCGATAGTAGCTAAGCTATTCCTGTTTTAGATTGTCAGGATCAAACCTTTCCCACTCATCAAGAATACGCATGGCCTAGTGGCGAAGTTGGTGAAATCTGTGCAGCAGCAAGGTCCAGAGGTTTCCCATTGGCTCAGCTCAGGGCCTTGGTCTCTGAAACCTGAGCTTTCCTCCTGGTTGGTTATGTCAAAATGTTATCAGATTGCTCCTTCTAGAAGTGGCTTGTCACATGAACACTGTGGAGTGTTGGGTTGCTCACCTCTCCTTCTGGTGAGCACTTCTGCTTCTTTGTTTCATCTTGAACAAGGAATCAAATGAAATGACCAAAAAGCTGTGACACAGTTTATTTAAAAAAGTGAAAGTGAGGGGCCAGGTATTTAACTCAGTGGTGCCACTGCCTACATCACAAGTGCAAGGTCCTGGGTTCCCCATACCAAAAAAAATAAAAAAATAAAAAATAAAATAAAGGTAAAGAGTAAGGGAGAAACTGGCTTGGCAGAACAAGCTGGGCCAAATGAAAGAAAAGAAAAAACAAAATAAAAGTACACCATGGAGGCCATTGTGAGGAAAGCCACAATAGCCAGTCATTTTTCAAAAGACATAGCCGACAGATATATGAAAACATGTTTAATGGCACTGTTTACTAGGAAACAAAAATCAAGAGCACGAAGAGATATAATTTAACCTCAATAAGAATGGCTATTGTCAGCAAGACTAAAGCAAAGGAGTGTTAGGATGTAGAGAAAAGGGAACCCTTGTACCCTGTTGGCGGGAATGTAAGTTAGTGGAGCCTTTACGAAAAACAATCTACAAAATAAAAACACTGTATGATGCAGCAATCCTGCTTCACAGTGTACATCTAAAGGAGATGAAATCAGTATGTCGGAGAGATATCTGCACTCTCATGTTTACTGAAACACTTTCACAATAGCCAATAAATAAAAACAACTTAGGTGCCCACCATCTGATACATGGACGAAGAAAATGTTGTACATGCACACAATGAAATATTATTCAGGATGGAATCTGATCACTGTGACAACATGGATGAAACCAGAGATCAGAATGTTAAATAAATAAAACAAATCAGGCTCAGAAAGACAAGTACTGAATGATCTCACTCTTCTATGGAATCTGAACAGTTTGGTCTCCTACAGGTTGAGAGCAGAATGATGTTCACAGAGGCTGAGTAGGGTGGAGTGAAAGGAGGGATGCAGGGTTTGGGTTCCATCCCCAGAACTGAAAAGGAAAAAGAAAAACTCTAGTGTGGTCTTGTACAGTAGAATAATTATAGATAACAAG
Source organism: Fukomys damarensis (assembly GCF_012274545.1). NCBI lineage: Eukaryota > Metazoa > Chordata > Mammalia > Rodentia > Bathyergidae > Fukomys > Fukomys damarensis. The sequence continues at coordinate 32,422,615 of NW_022900945.1, read as the reverse complement.
GATGTACTGAACATTTGAAAAAATGGGAATAATTTAAAAAGACTTTATTATAAAGAAATGATTAATGCTTGAGGAGATATGTTTAACCTGATTTAAACATTACACAATGTTTATATATCTTGGAACATTGCATATTGCATGAGCAATAAGTAAAATATTTATCTCTTATGTATCATTAGTAAATTTAATTTTAATAAAGTACTAGAGAAAGGGAAGTGTCTAGATCTGTGGATAGCAGCTCTCCTCAAGTGTTCAGTTTTACTCTGTGTGCTTTTGCCAAGACTCTGCTGGCCACCATTTCCACAGGAATCCATGGAGCTTTCAGTGTCTCCTGCCATCTTCTTCTTATGCTACTAGAATGAGGAGGCACTGCCTGGTACTCCACAAAAGCCCACCTTCCTCTACCTCCCCAGTCTCTGGGGAACAAGTTAGCTCAAGGGTTTGAACTACGACCCTCCCCAGTTCTCCAGAGCAGAGCACCATCCACGAAGACCCACCTGGCAGGGTGGTCACTACCTTTTTAGGCCTAGAGTTGCAAGCCTGTGGTCCTGGGAATCTGAATCTCAGGTGGATTTGTTCCCTGACTTATTGCAATCATCACCACTTCTTTTTGATTCCAATAATAAAACAAAAGTAACACTGTTGCATTTCTTACATTTGGGTTAAGAGCACAACCTCCAGAACCAGACTGTTTAAGTTTGATTCTGAGCTCCACGACTTATTAGCTGTGTGGCTTGGGTAAATGAAATAACTTTCCTGAGTTTCAGTTTCATCATGTATAAATTACAAAAGATCTAAGACATTTATCTCATATGGATGTTGTAAAGGGTAATGGAGTTAGTGTATGAGTAGCACTTGGAGACATACCTAGCACATAGTAAATTTTTGTAGTGCCATAATTATTACGGTTTTCACAGGCTTGCTTCTTAGCATCTAATGCTTACCCTGTTAGCTGGCTTGTCAGTCTTCCATTTTCTATGGTGAGTTGAAAATATTTTTCACTTGGTGAAGGAAAAATGGCTATTTTTGTTTTACTGAACCATTACAAATGCCTTGACTTTGCATTGTTGATGTCTTGAGAGTCTTTGCTTCTGATTTACTTTGAAGTTTGAAAGTCAAACTTCTAATGGAGAAACTTATTTAATGTACGCATTGACATATTTTGTAGGTACATAATCTCATTCTCTTATGTTCAGAGAATGAAAATTAATGATTCCATGCCAGCCTGTCAGCTAGCATTTTATTATCTATGTCTGGCCATGGCCCTTGGGTAGAAATGGCAGCCAGGAGCATCTGGGGTTATATTAACCATTTGGGCACTTTGTACACATTTAAAAGGCACTGTGATTGTGAGCCTGGAAAGAGTACAAGTAGAGACTAGGAGACCTAACTTCAAAAATGGCTTCAGTGATCCTGTGATAGATAAGCAGATCTCATTTTTGCTTCTCGTTATATTGTCCCCTAGGTAAATAAATTCCTAGTACTATCCAGGGAAGTAGGAAGGGTTTTTTCTCTAGCAATTATGCTTTGTAGCATTTGTACATGCTGGTTGATATAGAAATGTGGAGACCCAAGAGGGGAAACTGAGTAGGGAACTTTATTTTTCATGTGTTTCAGAATAACTTTAGTGAGAGTTACCAGAGTCACATGTTAATAGGGATTATTGTAATTTTGAAGCAGCCAGCCCCAGATACTGAGAAGAAAAAACAAAAACCCCAAAACAAAATCTTATATTCTAAGGATTATTTTTGGTGCTTTATAGGGCAGTACTTAAATATATCTCAATACAGCTCAACTTTGTATGCTCTAATAGCTTTAAAGTATGGAAATAATAACTATATTTTTGCTCTGAAATCATTACAATTTAGGTTGGTAAGAAATGGTACAGTTTCATCTTCTAGTTGAAAATAAAAATTGAGGATGTTCAAAGGCTTAGCGATTTTACCCAGGTTATTTCTAAGTGTACCCTGTTGAAAGAGTCAAGAACTTCAAGTTTGGCTTTAGCCTGTGTCCATATACCTTGCCTTAGAATTAGTCCTTCCTAAACATGATGAACTTTTAGTTGTAAGGGTAGTGGGTTCACAAATCATTTAAAAAATTTATTAGTTACTTAATCTTGTATAAGTTTACATTAATTTCAGAGCTTCAGATTTCCTGTAATACTTACAATTTGCAAAACATACTGTATCTGAATCTTTTCTTCAAGCAATGTCTTGAACAGAAGGGTTAATTGAATTAATGAGATTAATTTAATTTGCAGGATTGGAGGATGAATATTTTTTCTTTAATCCTCAGCTTTTGAGATCCTTAGCCATCAGAGACTCTTGAAAAGGTGTATTTCAATTAGATTTAAGTTAGGCGCAAGGGAGACAGGAATTTTCAAAAGGAGTGATGTAAGCAATCAGCTTTTTCTTACCTGACTTATAAAAGTTCCCCTGAGATCGAAACTGTGGCCCTTAACAGATTCCTTGAGGTGTCCTTTGTCAGCTGACACCATCATTTGTGCATAATGACAATGCCATTTATAGTTTTAAAGCAAGCCAGGGGCTATCACTTTCTTATGAACAGTTCTCTCTTCTAATTGAGAAAAAGATGTATGTATATATTAATTTCTAGAAAAAGACAATTGAAAAAGACCTCTGATTTTTCCATACATTGTGCACAGGAGGATGGAGATTGGTGAAGTAGGAACGCTCTGGAGTGAGCCTGCTTCTCAGTGTGCTCTGCTTGGGCGGAAGTATGTCAAGGATGCAGAATACCTTTTAGCATGGGAGTAGGGGCTGTCATATTCATGTGGGAATAGACCACCAGCCTACTGGTAAGGTATTAGATGAAAGTAAATACTTCACTGTGCACAAGCAGAAATATTTAACAAGAGCATAGAGATCAGATGTTTTGGATTTCATCCAAGATTTTGTTTAGGGAAGGATTATCTTTCTTTTGTTTGACACAGCGGTGATTCGGCCCTCGTGCAGCTCCATGGAGGAGGGGGTGGAGACAGACAGAGTGGTGGCAGGGAGAGGCCCCGGGAGCAGGCGCGTGGTGTTGCTGAACAGATTTGGAGGTATTTGAAATACAGGCCTTTAATGCTATTTTAGAACATGTGTTACTTACTGTTTCTCTTCTGCTCCAGCTGCTGAGAATAGGCAAATTGCTCTTGGAAAGAGAGAAACAGTGTATTTATGGATCTGCGTTCCTGATCTCAAGTGTTATAAAACAAAAATTTTCCCGGAGGTATGTGTCTAGAAATCAGCCTTGTGATTAGAGAGCACATTCTCTGTAAGCTGGGGGGGCGAGGGGTAGCTCCCCCTGGTTATGTGAGTGTAGCGTCAGATACTTACGGCAAGTAGCAACCTGTGGAGGTTCAGCTCAATACTGTGCCACTTTTTAAAATTCCCCTGAAATATAGATTTCTATTCATGCCATCCTTGTTCCCATTCTACCCTGTAATTTGTACAGAAGAAAAGTATCAGACGTGCCTGCGTAACCATGCCTATTGACATTTTGCAGAACAGAACAGATTGGACCTATTTTCTTCCTGCAATCAGCTTCAAGTGTTTGAACTTTCCTAGCAGCTGGGAGGCAATATTTATTCTTAATCAGCAACTGATTTCATGAGCCTGAGGCCATGTAACGTATGTGACTATGTGTTAAAATGCATGGCTTCCTGAGTGATGAGGGGGAATTCCAGTAGGAAGAGACCAAGCACACCGTGTGCTGTGAGGAAGATTCTTCGGGACCTTAGAATGGGTCAAATTCTTATGGAGAAATGCAGTGAGATGGTGATCAGGGCCGTACAGGATGGAGTGAGAATTTCTATCTCCGGGAGGCCCGTCAGATGGGCAGGAAGAATACGGGCAGAAGGATTCTGCCAGGCGGTGCTGATGATGGTGAAGAACAGAATTAATGTGGCAGTAGAGTTGGGCAGGATGACTAGGATGTGATCACTTGTATGTGGACTTCACGGGATAGCAAGTAAATTTCAACAATTTCTATTTGTTCTTATATTATTAGGGAGCCAAAGGGAAATCCACTTATGTACGTTTACAGTGCAAAACAGTCACGCTGGAAGTTTATTAACAATGTAGATTTATGGTGAGCTATCATGGTGAGCCTTGACATAGGCCTAGACATGATTGAACTTTGAGTCACCTCGCCGATAGCAACGGGCGAGTTCAGCTGGTAGCAGATGTAACCTATAATGGTTGTTATTGTTTCCCTCTGGGATGTGTGGGCGGTACTCTCGCTCCCGTGCAGCTCTCGCTCCCATGCAGCTGAAGAGTATAAATGTTTACACTTTTGGTTTCGGTTTCAGCCTATATATATCCCACCCTGAAAAATAAATGGGGCCTTGCTACGGTAGAGCATGAGCCTGCAACTAAGTTCGTCAAACTGCTCTCCTGTTGTTCCTCCCTCGGGTTTGGGACCTGCTGGCAGGATTCTGACGTTGTGGTTCGCGACATAGATTCCTGTTTATACATTTCCAAATTTCTTATTCAGTAGTTTAAGGTGAAACTGAGGAACTTGCATGCTAATTAACCACCGCAGGAAATTCTGATGCACGCGGCTTAGGAAACTTTGTTTAATGTTTCAGTATTAATGGACGTAGTATTCTTTCTTATTGATCATAATTAAAATTTACCTCTAATCCACAGATATTAATAACAGAAAACAGGGAGCTAAAACTACTCTAAAATATTTTTGTGCAATTTTACTGTAAATGATGGGAAAGTTAGCATTTTTTAGTTCTTGATATGTCAGGTGGTTAAAGCCAAATAAGTTTTGTTTAATCTTTCTTACATTTCAGCAAGTCAGTGAACATTATGTCATTTTACAGATGCTAAAACAGGCTCAGAGATGTTGAGTAACTTGTTCAAAATTACATAGCAATTATCAGAGCCCTTTAGGCTCTTTGCTCTGCTCTTTATGATTAGGGAAGTTTATCTACCATGGCTTCAATCTCCCCATCTGCACAAACAAGTCAGGCCTGTGTCTGCAGTCTAGACCTTTCTCATGTTGTCTGCTCATCAATCTGAGACCATGGTTGATACTATTGCTTTGCGGTTTCTCTGCCATCTCAACTTCTACATATTCTAAATTGCACTTTTCATTTTCTTCCTCATATATTTTTCTCCTCCACTGTCCTTGAGCTCAGTAAATAGGACTCACCCTCAACCTGTTGGCCCTAATTAAAAACTACAGTACTTTTGATTGAACACCTGAATTTTGCCAGTCCTCACTGCTAACCAGCTAGTTCAGGCCAGCATCATTTCTTACCATGTACATCTGTTACTGTTTGCTGCATAACACAAATCCTCCTGTAGCCTAGTGGCTTCAACAGCAATCATTTTATTTAACTCACAGTTCCATGGGCCAGCTGGTCATTTCATTGGGTCTGGACCAATTCAACTAATCTCTGCTGCACTTTCTCTTGTTTCTGTAGCTGGTGGCTTAAAGATCTACCATGGCCTTACTCAGCTCTCACGGTGGACAGGCTGTCAGTGCGCAGGGTGGCTTTGGCTAAGGTGCCTACACTCCTGTAGTCTACCATCCTTTAGCAGCCTAGCTTAGACTCATCCACAAGGCCACCTCAGAATTTCAAATGTGGTAAGAGAAAATAGGTTCCGATGTACACATACTTTTTTGAGCCTTTGAGTTGTATCTGTTGACATTAGGTAGTTCTACTGAGTCATAGCAGGGTGTCTCAGTGGACCGTGCAGCAGTAGCTCTCATTAGTCTTTTTATTGTCTCTCCATGAAAATCTCTCCCTCACTTTCCCATCTTCCCTGTCCTCTGTTGCCTACCGAACTTATTTATCCATCAGTGTCAACTTGAATATCCCCTTTTGGGCCTCCTTTGATTCTTCTGAACAGTTGTACATTAGGGTATTGTAGTTACTTGTTCAAAATCTGGCTTTCCCATGAGACTGAAAGCTTTGTGAGATACAGACCATGTCTATTTCATGTTGTTCTGAATCTATGATATATAACACTGCGTGGTGGATAATAGGTGCTTCATAAATACTAGTTAAAAGAACCCGCTTTTATGGCTTGTCTAACTGCAGAACTCTTCTTACTATGGCACATTGTGGTTTAGATTCAATTTGTGGACTGTGTTCCTTTGGCCTGTATATTTAATTCATTCTTTTAATAGTATATAGGAAAAAAATATACGTTGCTTCTTTTTCAGAGGTTAAGTGTCAATGACATTTTACTTCAATCATTTTTTCCCAACCTCCTAGAAAGAAAACAGTCAAATAATTTAGAGTAAAAATGTTTAGGCCATGCCAAAGGACATGAGTAGTCCTAGTTACACAGCTCTAGCTATTTCCCAGTGGGCTGCTATGAAGAAGTTGGCTAGTTTCAGAGTTTGTATTCCCTGAGTTTGTGCAGTTCCTCAAGTCCTGTCTATGTCCTCCTCATGTCGTATTGGGTGAAGTTTCCACAGATGGAGCTCACAATAGCTCTCTTAATTTTGGTAATATAAACAAGAATAAAATAGCTATTTACAGAGGCTTGTTTGGACACTAGAAAAAATTGTCAAGTGGTCAAGTAGTTCTTTAATAAAATTATCTTTACTGTCCTTGAAGACTAAATATTTATGTAATTTAAATAAATCTAGTTAGTTAGAAACCTATAGAGTGGTTCAAAGCCATATCCTTTACCTTCTGAGATTTCTTAGTTTTGCCTTCTATGAAGTGGGGATGTTCATAATTGTACTCTTCATAAATATAAAGTGATCATGTATCATGTACTTCATTAGACTATATGGAGCTAAAGTGAACTAATACATTTGAAAAAACTGTGTATATCATAAAGTGCTATTCATTCATCAAACATATATTAAGAGAGTATATAGTAGACTTTGTGTCTGGCCCGAGAGAGTATTATATTTAAATATAAGTTTTGTACTTTGGTTGACCTCACAACTTAAAGGTGACAGATGAAGGTAAAATCATCATACAGGACAAACAATACTGCAGTTCCACAGATGGTGTAGTAATTAATTCTGTCTAGAGGGTTCCTGGAAGAGATGATATTTAATGTGGAGAGGTAAGATTTCACCAGAGGGAGCAGACACAAAGGGCATTGCAGTCAGATGTCTACTTATAATCAGTAAGAGGAGAGTCACTATATTTTTAAAACAATGATAAGTGGCAGGGAGATGCCCTGAAGGCATATAAAAGATGTATAATTGTTTCTTTTCTCCTTTGTTAGATTGAGAGAAGACATGCCAACTCCATAAAACTAAAAAGCATCAAGGTCAACTGAACCATGAGAAGTAAGCTTTTGGCAGAGGAAGCCGTAATCTGTTACTTTACACATAACCTAAATAGGTACCAATGCTTTGTGTCCACCCCCTTGAAACTCCTGAATGAGAAGGATGTTCTTCTCTTAAGATCAAGGTAAGTGAGTTGTGCCATTCCTGAAGTCCTGTCTATGTCCTCCACATGTTGTATTGGGTGATCAATTTAGTGATCACAAAGAAAATGGAAAGTGACTAACAAGTGTGTTTAGGAAAAGGTACATTCAAATGCCTTTTACAAAACCACTATAACAACAGTTCACAAACTGAGCAGAAACATGGAAGGATAAACTGAGTTCTGATTAGAATTGTGTATGTGGTGTAAAGGCTTATTACTCCTTCATACCTCCTCAGCTGTTTTGCCAAGCGACTAGTGAGATGGTTGAATATTCTAATTTAATTTTAGATAGAAATCTGTGCATGATAAATGTAAAAAAAAATGAAGCATTTTATAAGCAATGAACTCAAAATATCAGCAAAAACACACACACACACACACACACACACACACACATGAACATACAGACACAGACACACAATATGGACTGATTTTCTATGTTCAACCATAGAATGTTGAAGACCAGACATTCAGTGTAAGTTACTGAGCAGAAAGACACCACTGAGCAGTAAAAGAGGGAAACAGGTACAAACCTGGGCAGTCCCAGGCAGAATCAAATGTATGGTTCTTTTTTTTTGGCACCCAGTATTGAACTCATGACCTTGCGCTTGTGAGGTACGGTTCAAGTGAGCTACACCCTGGCCCCACATATGGTTCTTAGTCATAGGAATTGCATAGTTAGGTTTTGCTAAATAGGACAAAACCAATACTTTGGTCCTTTTGCAAGGAGCTCCTGGGGCTTCTGGTCTTGAAAAAACAGATTATTTTGGTTCATCAAGAACTTATTATCCAGCTGAGATGGTATGGGAGTAGGGACTACGTTAGTATCATGGCTAGAGTATTGACTGCTTTCAAATCCTGGCTGATGAACTGTGTGACTTTGAACAAGTAGTTTAACCTTTCTATGCTTTAGTTTTCTTATCTGTAAATTGGGGATAATCATTGGCTATTATTTATGAAGTACTTACATCCAGGCCTGACTCACAGCATTGTATAAATGTTTGTTATTTTTATAGTTACTCCCATTTTATAGATTTAAAAAATACCCACCCTTCATCCAAAACAAAAACAAAAGAAACAGCAACAAAAATTCAACATTATATTCCAGGATTCATTCGATGGGTAAATTCACTTTAGTACATTTAGAATTGATCTAAGCATTAGACTGAGGTGGAAAATTTGTTCCCCTCCAGAAATAATTATTTTCTAGGTTTTCTCTGGGCATGAGTGGAAGGAAAGAGGTCTGATGGGTTTGGTTTAGAGTCTTTGAGATGTCCCAAACTGGACCAGACTTGTGCTAACCTCATTAATCATATACATTTGTTTTTAAGACAAATGAAGGGTGAGAAACACTAGACACAGAACAACCACAGTGAAGTCCATAAAATATGTAGAGTTGTCGTGCCTGCCAGGTGGAAATCTCTTTATTATTATAAATAATAATAATTACAGGCGACATTCTTGAGCATCTCATAGATGTCAGGCCTTGTCTTAATTGCTTTATGTATATTTGTTTAATTCTTACAGCAAATACTGGAGGTAAGCACTATTTTTATTACAATTTTATGGATGATGGTACAGAAGTATAGAAAGGTTAAAGATTTATTCATCTCTGCTTTTCACTTGTGCTATAAACAATAGTCATGTAGTAAGCATTAATAAAAAATCATAGGTTTTTAAATATTTTCTACCAAAACTCATGTGATTTTTTATAGTAAAAAAAATTTGAGAGTCTATTTAGAGAAAAAAAAAGCATCTATAGCTGCCTTGCTCTCTTGCCTATATTTGTCTTTGGTATTTTGATTTCTGCAAGGCCATGAGAGTTCATAATTATCAACAACATTTTGAATAACCTTTTAAGTACCATCTTAGGTAAGGCTAAAATGTTAAATGAGGTTTTTAAATTATGGAAATAAGTCTCTCCAATGAGTATAGACCATTTAAATAAAGCATTTGTACTTGGCTTTGGAAAACATCATTGTGGATATTTTTTTCCTCTAAAGATTGGAGTCCTAATTATGTTTACCTCAGGACAATATTGTAATTGCCTGCATTTTCCCAGCATCCATCAGTGGGTGAGAGAGTGAGGGAGGGAGGAAGGGAGGAAGGGTGTTGCTGGGCAGCTCTGTAAATGTCAATGGGCCAGGCTAGGGCTAGTGGTGTGCTCTCTATCCTCCACAGAGTGGGAGATCCACAAGGATTATTACTCCTGCAATTAGTATGCCTGTGGAAAAATATGAGAAGCACCAAGAGGAAGCCAAGCAGTGAAAAAGGCAGCAAGAAAGATATAAACTGCAGAACATTGGGAAGAGAACACAGAGTAGCCGTTAGAGGCAGTGGATCAGGGAGGCAAAAGTCTGGTAGTAAATTATTATTGTCTTCCATGCTCTATTTTACAATGGTACTTTGTATCATAAATGATTGGCTAGAAAAGCAGATGCCATATTTTAATGCTCTGGGTCAGCCATAGAAAGTAAAATGGGAGAAATAGTATTCCCAGGGACATGGTAATATTGATGTGTTTATTTGTTGTATTTAAAATTTAAAGGGCCAGATGCACACAACAGATTTTGGTTAAATTAAATACTCTCCTACATAAAAGTGATTCCTATATATATATATATATATATATATATAAAGTGATTTCCAACAGCTTATTCCTACTTCTCTCTCATTGTACCTCAGTTTGATAACTAAAATCTGAGGTTGTCCATAACCTCGTCAGATTTGCTTCTTTAGTAAAAGAGATTATGTAAAAGGATCCTGGTGTTCAGCAGAGACAGTCATCGAGTGCTGAGCACAAGTAGGTAAACAGTGAAGGAGGAGAAACATGAAAAAACAATGTAATACACAGAGCATCCTATAATTACCATTCTATTAAATTCCATAAAGACAAAGTTATATGAACATGGAGAGAAGAAGCTAATCTAGACAGGCATGTGTCGGACAGGAAGGAGGATGGAAATTCTCCCTGAATAAATTACACTGATCTTATTCAGGGTAAAGAGGATCTGACCAGGGAAGGTATTGATAGGAAGAGACAGGGTGCACATGACTAATCATATTCTATTCTTTATATAAAATTGAATTGATGCCCATGAAGTTAGGTACAAAAGAAATTTACCTAACTGACTATTTGTGGTATGGATGAGTAGAGGGTATAGAATGGAAATAAACATTACAAAATAACAATAAGGCGCTGGATTGACATAGCACTTCTAAAACACTTTTATGTCTACCCTGGCAAGAGTGGATGTGTGATAGAATTACAGAAATATATGTTAAAAGAAAAGGAAATACTTTTTTTCCTATGAATGAATCTAATTTCTCATTCTTTGTGGCTGAGTAGCATTCCATTTTATAGAAAAACCACATCTTCTTTATCCAGTTTCCAACTGATGGGCAAATGGGTTGTTTCCAAGATTTAGCTATTACAAACTGTGCCACTATAAACATAGGTGTACATATATCACTGTGATATGATTCTTTTAATTGTTTTGGAAAGATACCCAGCAGAGGAATGGCTGGGTCAAATAGAACCTCTAGTCCCAGCTCTTTGAGGTATCTCCATATTGATTTCCATAGTGGTTGCACCAGTCTGCACTCCCACCAACAATGGAGAAGGGTTCCTTTCTCCCCACAACCCTGCCAACACTAAGTGAAATAAATAAGTCACACATGTGTAAATACCAAATAGTTTCTCTGGTGTGAAAAACTATAATAGTACATAAGATCCTAATGAGATAATTGACCATGTGAAATAGGAAGAAAAGGGCTAAAGGTGTAGGGACAGTGGGAAAGGTAGGGGAGAGGTAATAAGGGAAAAGAAAAAAATACTAGGAGAAAATGAAAAAATGGAAATAAAGTGTTTTAAATGGGGAGGGGAGGAGGGTGTGAAGGGAGGGCAGGGACAAGGGGAAAAATGAGAACCAAGACCTGTCATGTAAAGGTATAAGATCTCAATAATGAATGTAATTGTACTGTATAACTAAAATGTACCAATAAACTCAATAAAAAAAAGAAAAAAAGAAAGAAAAGGAAATACTAGCAACAGGAAAAAATTAAAAAAGAGGTATAGGTGGACACCCTGCCTTCTTTTTGTCGTTGAAGAAATAAGAAGAGGAAAAGCTGAGACTGGATCCAAAACAGGTAAAAGTGAGCAACCAGTCCACACAGATTTCCCTCTGCTGTGGTGTGGTTATTATGGGCAAGTGTTTACATCTGGCCAGACAGACTAGGTAATGCATAAAATGCCTACTAAGGATGTAGAGTAAAAAAACTCCTCAGATGGTAGGCGTAAAGTAACCCATCTCCAAAGACATTCTATGGGGAGTTCAGTACCACTGACAAAAATGTTTTAATTCTACACAATTTAAGTCTGTTGCTGATAATTTCAGATAATTTTTGTTTTCATTACAGGAGAAAGGGACAGTGCTTAATGCTTGATTCTATAAATAGTACTAGAATGAGTCCAACATTGAAAATACAAATGAGTTAAAACTATATACTTAAAAAAGGAGATATATATACACAGCCACCAAGTGTGGGAGGAGTTTTTCAGAAGATTTGGGAGGTTGGAGAGGGACATTTGCACAGCACTCCCAGCCTGTATGGTTACGTGGTGGGAATTCTCAGGCAGCACAGCAAATATAATCACATTTTTTTCAGAGAAGATTTTATATTCAAGTTTTTAAAACACCATTAAGACTTAAGGAATTGCTGTTTAATTATGAAAATGTTAAACACTTTCCTATAGCTTCCTTTCAGAAAATAGTTTTCCTGAGGAATAATGTAATGCAATGGGCAGAATGATGGATGAAAAGCACAGACTCATTATGCACTCATTTCAGAGTGTGTGTGTGTGTGTGTGTGTGTGTGTTTAGGTGTGAACCCTGATAGGAATATGTGTTAAATTATTCTATTTTTATGCAATTAGGTGGATTAAAAGAGCAACCTCCACCAACATAGTTCTCCTGTAAGGATCGTGACTATATTGGCAATTCATTCTCAAGTACAAGATCAGAGTAGCCAAACATTATAGTTTTTCTGTCAATTATTGACTATTAGTATGTAAGTCATTGTCTAATGCTAAATTGACCCTCAGAAAAATAATACCTTCACTTCCTCAGGGGCACAAGTTATTTAAATTTTGCCATATTGTCAGCTGGGTACTGAAGGAGATGTGAAAAGTAATAAAGGTAATAAAATAATATTTATTAAATTTTCTCTATATGTCATGCTGTATTCTAGCTGTTTTCTATGTCTTATCTCATGACTGTTCCAAACAACACTATGAAGTAAGCAGTATTCTTAGCCTCATTTACAGACTAGAGAAAAGGGAAGTTACAGAAATTGTCCAGACACAGCTTTTATTTCTCTCTTTTTCTTGCTTGTGGTATGGGAGGTTGAGGATAGAACCCTAACACTGAACTGCACGCCTACTCCTTTTCATTTTTTACTCTGAAAAAAGGTTTTGTTAAGTTGCTAAATTGCCCATGATGGGCTTGAGGTTGGAATTCCTCTGCCTTAGCCTCCCAGAGTGCTGGGATTACAGGTGTGACACCGCTTGAAACTGGTCAGGCTGGCAGCTTGATTTTTCTACAAATTTGTTACATAGTAAACATATTTTATTGGACATTTTAATTTTCAAGATACAGTCTATAAAATTATCCTTATTCTTTCTTGAGTGTCTTATTTAATTAAACAAACTTCAGTGACAGTAGAAAGTAGACTTCATTAAGACTTGCTGAAGCAATCCTAGGATGTTGCTTTTGCCTCCTCGCTCTGGTACTGTCAGTTGGAAAGCACTTGCTCCTCCTCCCTTTCCTCTCCGAACGTGAGAAAATCACAAATACGTTTTAAGAAATTCCTTCATAGGTACGTAGTATGCAGCACATCTCCAATTAATTCTCTCCATCTTGGGGGGCACTGTAATGTAAATGTCACATTTTGAGTAATGCTCTCTGTAAGCATATCATACTTCTTGGCACTTAAATCTGCATTTGTCTTTAAGGTTTCCCTTCTTTTCAGGTCATATCTCATGACTTCCCATGAAAGTTTTCAGTTTCCTCCACTTCTGGGAACAACCTCCTTTCTGGGTCTCTTCAATACCATTACCTTCGGTTTTCTTTTTGATCTTCTGTCTTTGCCTCTATTTTCTACACTACCTGTCTTAACCTAATTCTTAAAAATTAGTATTCCCTGAGGCCCCGTCCTTTACTGTCTTCTCTTATGCCTCCACGTTATATTTCTAGTAGCTTCATTGAAACCATAATTAACTACTCTCTCTTTTCTCTGCCAAAGGCACTTTTAAAAAAACTAATGCCATATTAAAGTGCTTACCAAGTTACGTTATGTCTGCCTGCCCTCATTTGTCAAGACATAATAGCCTCTCCTGCGGTTCATCCTAGTAGATTACCGGAGCAGAAGTTATCGTCTCAGTCATGCAAGAGTCTGCTGCAGATCTGGGCAGCTCTAAGGAAAACCGTCATTCTGTTCAGACTCAGGGATCTAGGCACCCTCAGCATTGAGGACCCACCTTCTCTATCCAAGGACTATCCTCTCATTTCCATGGCCAGAGACAGACTGGGTACTGAGGAGGGGCATCTGCCTGCTCTGGGCTGACACAGCTCTGTGCTGTTCACCTAGGGTTCCATCCTTTAGTAATAGAAGTGTTTTGACTCTGAGGGCTCTTGGGTGCTCTATCAGAAGACTCAGAAAGAAGCACCTTTACACACAAACACGGCTTTTTATTCTTACATATGCCTGAGTACAAGGTGGGGGGGCAGCAGGAGAGGGACAGAAGTTGGAGGTTGACCCAAACAGCAGACAAATATGTCATTTTTATGGCCTCTACGGGGTAGGGAGGGACCTGGTTTCTTGATGTCATCACTGGTAGACGTGGAATTCTAGTTGTGCCAGCTCTTATTTATCGTGACTCCTCGTGCAACACCTCTCCTTACCATTGCAGTCTGCATCTCAAGGTGTGCTTTTTACTATGCTAATAAAATAAAGTAGCTATCAATTCCTTAGAGATTATTCTGTGTGTATACTTGTCCCATTCCCCTTGGAATCTGCTCTTCGTGATCTGGAAAAATTCCTAATTGGGCTTTGGAGCAGGGAGTCACTCCCCAGCCTTGTTAGTTTTGATGTTAATCTTTTATGGTGGGGTCGCCTGGCTTCTTGGTGTCTTCACTGCCCACATAGTCTCTGAAGGCTGAGTTGATGTCCCCTTTTCCCATCTCTTGGTGTGTTAGCTTGAATTTATAGCCTTGAACAATGGTCCACATATAAACTTCAAAGTCCCTGCTCTGTTTTTCAGTGCTGTAAGATTGCAGATTTCTCATACACATATCTGTCAAGTTGGAGCAAAAATCTATTGTTCATTTTATTAGTTATTTTGAAAAAAATTATTCTGAAAAAATGGGATGATTTTGCTAGGTTAAGCATTATTTTCATGAAGGCTATGGATTCTTTATTTGCTATTTGTTTGCTTGTAGCCTGTATAAAATTGCTGAATAGCCCATGTAGGTTTGACCAGTATTGTCTCCTTTGCCAGATAGTGTGAATTGCATAGCAAGTGATTTTACTGATAGAAAGTAAAAAACAAAAAACAGAAACCAAAAACAAAACCAAACTCCACACTATTATAAATTATAACACCCTTACCTTACTATAAATCTATGATGGTACTTTCATGAATTTGCCTAGCAATTTGGGACTTATTTCCCATTTTGCCCCTACTAACTTTTTAACTAGTAGGTGGGCATTCTCTCAGTGCTATATTGAGATCCTATGGCACTACAATGTCAGTTTTGGCACTCTTACTTATTTTAAAGCTTGGTGGTTCTATTGACTTTATACCTCAAGTTTTCCACCAATGCTCCATTAGGGTTGCCTCTAATCCTCCCCTTCTATGTGTAAAACTCCATTTGAGCACATAATCTTTAATGCAGTGTTTCTAAAATAAACTCTTGATCTTCTTCCCTACTCTCAAGGCCCTCCAACCAATTAAACAAACTGGCAGAGGCTGCTAGATATGGCATATTTCCTCAACAGACTATGAACGAAAGTTCTGGGCATCTTCTCTAAATTCACAAAAAATAAGCCAACAATAATCCCAACAAAGGTAAAAAGGCTTCTCCTTCATAATTTTCAGTTGCCTTGAGAAGAGTGTACCAAGCTGAGGAGTTATATTATTGAAAGAGATAGAATACTTAGTAGCTTGAGTCTTTAAATGACTGGAGAGAACTTGCTTTATCATCTTCCTATATTTTTCTGAGGGTTAAAATGAAACTAATTCCATGTTGAGTCATTATTTGAGAGTATCATTACAACATACTGTAATACAGAAAATTCAGTTTGCTGGTGGTCTGTGAATTGGGAATAATAATCATGTTACTTTGAGAACAAAATAATATAAACAAAGCAAGTATTGTAGTGCACGACTCACAGAAGAGAACAGCCGATCAATGTTAGCTCCTCCCCTCCTCCTCCTCTCCCCT
>NW_022900945.1:32396544-32406426 GCF_012274545.1 Fukomys damarensis | reverse complement strand
CCCTCCCCTCCTTCCTTCCTCCCTCCCTCCCTTCCTTCTTCCCTCCTTCCCTCCCTTCCTCCCTCCCTTCCTTCCTTTGACATAGGAATATAATCTTTTTTTGGCCCTACTTCTGAAACCTTTAACTCTACTAATCATCTCTCTAGTCCCTTCTTTATGAAATAGTGGTTATGAGACTGCAATTCATATTTTTTTGTTGGCTGATCTATACATAACCACAAATCTACACCCATGTTTCTCTTTTTTCCTCTTGTTCTAATCCTACTCCTTCTGCTATCTGCTATTAGCCAGGATTTATTAAGTGATTAGCACTTGCTAAGGAAAATGTGAAGCTCATGAGACCACTAGAGCCAGTGGATTCTATTACTAGATCTCATGATGTTGGCACTGTTTTCTAGCCCCATATTGCAGATAAAAGAATTGAGATCAGAAAAATTAAGTACTTTACAAAGCAAGCATAATGGAATCACTTCATAACTCAAAATAGCACTTTGGCTTTTTTCTCTGCCCTCACTTAAACACGTGTATATCCCTAAGTCTTGGGGGCAACCATTCCCTGAAGCCACAGCTCCATTCTCATTCATTATCTTTATTTTGTTTCAACTTCTTTAATCGTCATTACTCAAGTCCCCTAATTTTTGTCCCCACCATTTTGCATTGCTTTTATTTTCTAGTAATATATTCAGTGGAGAGTTTGGGGATTTAGCTAAGTGGTTCCACTGCCTTCTTCGCAAGCGCAAGGTCCTGAGTTTGGCCCCCAGTACAAAATAAATATATAATATGTTATATGTTTATATATAATATATATTCAGTGGAGACTCCCTATATCACTCAATCTTTTTGAAACGTCTAGTTCTGTTAACTACTTTCTATCCCCTGAAACATGCTTTTCTTTATTTAGTATCCTGTTCACTCAGTTTTTAAAAAAATTTTTTTTCCTCATTGAGTTTATTGGTACATTTTAGGTGTACAGTACAGTTACATTCGCCATTGGGATCTTGTACCTTTACATGACAGGTCTTCATTCTCATTTTTTCCCCATACCCCTGTCCTCCCTTCACCCCCTCCTCCCCTCCCACTTTACAAATACTTCATTTCCATTTAGTATCCTGTTCACTCAGTACTATTTTGTTTATTAGCCACTCTTTTACAGCTGAATTTCTAGGACTTTCTTTGACTACTCCTTAGATTTATTCCCCAGAATTCCTTTGTTGATTTTTTAAAACTCTAACTGTTCATTGATAACATCATTTACTCCTATGGCTTTAAATTTGAAGTCTTGCTAATAGGTAATTTTATTTCCCAAATAAAATCTAACTTGACATATTTTAAAAAATGTATAATTTCCTATTTGCTACTATCCACATCTTCTGAGTATCAGCTACTAATGCTACATTATTTGACATTCCCAGAAAAACATCATGCCCTTTCATGCTTTGAAAAGTGACATGTTCTTTTTTTTTTCCTTTTCTGGTTGGAAAAAACTTCCATTAATCTGTTACTTTGTCATTACTATTGTAAACTCTGTGAAGTTTTCCCTGAGGTCATGTTGGCTGCCCCTCTTTCCTCTCTCTTTCTCCTTCGTCCCTCCCTCCTGCTCTCACTCCTTTCTGGGATATTATAGAGCTGTGTGCCGTCCTCTTTCTAAATGTTTATTAGGAAATTTGTAGTGTGTGCGCGCGTGTGTGTGTGTGTGTGTTACTGGGGATTTGCATGGAGCTGCTATTTTTGAGTATTTATCTTTCCTAGACTGTGAGATCCTTGATAAACAGAAGTTGTCCTTATTATAGTTAATTGTACACTTCTAATTTGAGACTACATTTTTATAAGGCCAGTATCTGGAGTGATTAATTGTCAAAGGATTGGGTTCAATGAATGTATCAGTTCATTCAACATTGTTTTAATAGCTAAAAATATTAGGATGTTTAGGTCTGGTTTCCAATTATGAAAAACGACTTTCTAGATGTTTACTTTTTAAGGTAGGTATCCACTGGAAAACCTGGTGACAAATCTATAGATGCTAAAGGTTAATAAAACAGAATCAATATATATTTAAGAAATTCTCAAAGGAAAAGCTGTTTTCTAGCCTTTTCTTATTTTTGTCATTTTATGTGTAATGGGACTGCTTGTCTACTTCTGAAATATTTTAGTTATCTTTGAATGTCATTTTCTATTTTGGTAGACTTTATACATTTTCCTTATTCTTTTGCCATTTCCCCAAATGGCATACCAGCTCTCTTTTTATATCTCTAACATTTAAAATTGAAGATTAAATTAAACTTTAATTAAGATTAGATTTTAAATTTAAATTCATTAAACTACATCAGAATTTTAAATTAAATTAAAATTTAATTAAATAAAATGGTTAAATGAAATTAAATTTAGAATTAAATTTAAGTTCATCCAAAGGAATCAGGATCCATTAGAATCAGCACATCTTATATAAAACTAAAAATATGACTTCTTCTAGGGGACAGCTAGTGCATGTTGACTTGGTTGATAATAATTTAAAGAATGATTCCACACGAAAGCACAAAAACAGTGAAAAGAAATGACTGCAATGGGCCAAAATAAAAAGATGTGAAAGAAAAGTATGAAATTAATTAAAAAATACTACAAATGATAACAAATGAATGTTAAAATTTTGACTCAATACAAAATGATACCTCCAGGAGTCCAAATCGGTATAAACCAATGAAAACTACGAAAACTAACATTTTATTTAGAGCATGTGAACTATTTTATGTTGTCATCATAGTGAAATATTCCTCTTACAATTTGTAAGGTTATTTTTGCCCATTCAGTGTATTTGATGGGTTCATTTTCAGGGAGTCAAACATTTGGTGAACTTTTATTCTTAATTATTTCTTTTGCTTGCTTGCCACCGGCCTGCTCCTTACCACTCTCAATTTCTCCAATTTGAGCAACATTCTTGTCAATTGCTGCTCTGGCAGCTTTTCTAAGTGCTGCTTATTTTATAGCCAAAGTATCTTAAAGTCCTCTGAATGGAGTTTTTGTTGTTTTCCAAGACTTGGAGTCTCTATGGGTATGTTCTACATCGACATTTATATTGCTCTGAGATTTCAAACTCCATGTTTCCAAGACCAAGCACAGTTCTGTTCTTCCCTCTCCTCCCCACCCCGTCTCTCTAAAACCCGTCTTCTTTTGTGTACTCCTTTTAGGGTACAGCATTACCATCCTTCCAGTGACATCAAGCAGAAACCAGGGTCGCGTCCTTATATTCTTTCTCCCTCAGCCTTCAAATTCAGCCCGTCACTGTTTCTTCTACCATTGTTCCAGCGAATCTTTTTCATTTGTCTCTATTGCAGCGTAGTCCAATCTACCACCACCTTTTAGTCAAGCAAATATAATAGGATGTTCCTTTACCTGACTTATGAGCTTAAAATTTAAAAATTAAAATTTGCCCAAAAACTTAGATTAGAGGCCAGCATCTAGTAAACAGTCATTAAATGCATGAAAACTTAATAAAGGTAGTATATTACCCAGTCTCTCCTCATCCTCTCTTCTGAGATTTATTTTAAAAATACTTTATTTCTAGAATACACAGATCATTAATTCACCCATTAAAATATTTTAATAGAGTCATGTTACTCTTAAAACCTTAAATCCAAAATGTAGACCGAGAGTCTTGGTCTGCATAAAGTTTCGTGCTCCTTGGACACTCCTCATGGCTTTTTCAGGCCCGGGAATGTGGCACGCCAGGCTCTGCCGAGAGACTTTGTGCCTAGAGGCTTCACCGTGCATTCCTCCTGTCTACCCCAGGACTCTAAGCCCGTGAAATGCGTCTTACTTTTTAAAAATAATAGACTAGTTTTTAAAAGTTCTAATTTTACTGCGAAATTCAGAGAAAAATACAGTCTTCCCCATCTTCTTTTTAGTCTTCTACCTGCTCAGTCTATTTCTATTATTACTGGCTTTCCTGGAACTGTAGTTTCTTCCTTCAAACACAACTTTGAAGATACAATATTTTATTTATTATTTATTTATAATTATTTTTGGCACCGGGGATCAAACTCGGGACCTTGTACTTGCGAGGCAGACTGCAGAACCACTGGGCTAAATCCCCAGGCCTGAAGATAATAATATTTTAGTGTGATTATTTGACACTTTTCCTTTTATCTCATGGGTCAAGGACTGTGTTTATTTTTGCTTATAATTTGCTTTCCAAAAATCTAATCCAGTGCCTGGCTTACGGGAGATCTTTAATAAATATTCATTATTGGGATTGGATAACATATATCCTAGAATCTCATATAACTTCTGGGTAAAAAGGAGCCATAATTTTGCTGTTTGTTTCTCTCTCAGACTAATTTAGCATTTTGCATTTATATTTATTTTTTCTTGTCCAGTCGCTTTTATTTTTTTAGTATTATTATTTTTTGGTACCGGGAATTGAACTCGGGTCTTTGAGCTTGCAAGGCAGGCCACCGAACCGCTGAGCTAAATCCCAGCCCTTGTCCAGTAGCTTTTAAAAATTAATCATGGATGTTACACTGAGTGTGTGCATGTTGACAGAAATAAAATTATTTTATGTTTTCTTCTTGTCTATTTTCAAACCTGAAGTATTTATTTTCTTAAAAATTGATTTACATTAGTTGAGAAGCACAACCCACCACAAGGGGGCAGAGGTAGACAAATATTTAGATTTTGGACTCCACATTCTTTATTACATCTCTGATGGAATAAATTTGAACCATTTTTTTTCCAACAAGTGTTTCTCTTCATGTACTATGCAGTTTAATAATTTTAAATATTACTACTCTCTGCATACAGCATGTGCTTTAAAAATATAAACAGGCCATTGGAATTGTAAGCATTAAATAACTCACCTTTTAAACACATTGAATAATTTTATACAGGAACTATAAAGACACTGCAGTATTTTTTAAGTGGAAATTTTACAGCTATATCCTGTTCTTCTCCCTTCTTTCCCCCTTCCCATCCCTTACACTCACTGGCACACATGTATACACCTAAGTTGATGGAAGGAAAAGCAGGCTTTATGTTTCTATGGAATAGTCAGGAAATATTAGGATATTTGGGTCATAGAAATGATAAATTTAACTGTTTTGGAAATAAGTTTTTACAGTTACTTTCAGTTGTTCTATCTTTTATGCCCCACATGTGTTCTTGTCTTTGCTTTGAGTAAGAAAAACACATTCTGAGCGGTGGCTATCTTGACCTCCTTCTTATAAAGAGTTTGAATAAGACCTTATGTTAGTGATTACATGATGTACCCTATTTTATTGAATATCCTGAAATTTTGTCCTCTGTAAATGAAAAGCCCATTCAATTTAGAGTTGAATTTTAGGAATGTTAAGCTTAGTGATAATGATAATACCATGACTTATGTGTGAACAGATGCCTTAGCTAGGAGGAAGTTTAGAGGAGAAAGAGAGTTTTTTTTCCCAGTAATAGAAAGAATAAGACACTGATTTAGATTGGGAGTCACCAAAGCTTAGAAACTACAGTGGCAATTCAGAGACAAATCATTTACACTTGTTGCCGGGCATTCAAAATGATCCGTAGTCTCAGTCTGAACTTCCTTGGGGACTCTGCTCAAATCTTTACCCACCTTACATTTTGTGTAGTTGGACCACTTGCTCTTCTAGGAAAATGTCATGCTTTTCCACTGCATTATGTCATTGCTTTGGCTTGCTTTCTTGCTCTGTAAAGATACCTCTGTAGTCACTTCCACCTGTCCCCAGGTAATGCAAATAACTTGGATATATATGACACATCCTAAACTTTTTTTTTTCACCCTAAACTTTTAAACTCATGGAAGATATTGCTAATAGATCACACTATATAACTATAGCCTCAATATCCTTGTGAGTCCAGCTTCTTGTAGGAGCTCAGATAATAGCATCAATTAATCCTATTTGGTTTATTTGCCTTCTAGGTGACTTAGATCAACATTGCCTTCTAGGTGACTTTGATCAAATTGATAGCTAGTTAAGTAAGACCAAGTTTGGCTGACTTAGGTGAATGTGAAAATGCTAGGGGAACAGAATGTCCTTTTCTTCAAGCATGGTTAAAAAGAATGATAGTAAGGGTGTGAGAAATTAAAGCAATTTAAAATGTCTTAGAAGTCGCCTATTCACATAAGTGAAACTGAATTAAAATATTCACCCATAAGCACTGTAGAAGAAGAGGCATGTTGTTTTTGTTCATCACTGTCTCCACAGAATCTAGCCGAGGGTCTGACACGTACCAGATACTCAGTGTTACAGTGTAAGTTAATGTGTGAATAGTGGACAATAGCATTAAATGGTTATGGCACACATTTTCTTGGTCAAGAGCGGTAGATTTGTACTGTAAACTGCAGACTGTTTTGGATGAAGGATTCCCAGAAAAGTGAAAGAGAAGTTGTTTTTGAAGGGTTCAATGCAAACTTTTAGAAGGTAGCATCAGAAAGATACTAGGAGAAGCTAGGAAGCCTGTGAATGTTTTTTCTAGTCTGTTTCATTTTCAAATGATTAAAAACTCATGCAATTCTTTTTTTGTTTTGTTTTTTGTTTTTTGAGACAGGGTCTCACTATGTAGTTGAGACTGACCGGGAACTCACTATGTAGCTCAGCCTGGTCTCGAACTCACAGCGGTCCTCCTGTCTCAGCTTCCCGAGTTCTGGGATTGCAGGCGTGCACCACCAGGCCCAGCCTAGACTCATGCAATTTTAAGAGTTTGGAACAAATGTAGACTTATTGTTTGTCAATGTGTATACTAGGAAATTGGACCTAAAATATTAGACATTAATGTTTTAATGAGACTCAATCTTTGAGAAGATTTATTTCAACTCTTAAAGTTTTGAGGAGAAATATTTCAAACTCTTCCAAGGACATTTAATGTGATTTCTGTTTCTAAAGATCAGTTTAAGTACCAGGTTAATTTCTCTTTTACACTGGCTGCCGTCCTAAACTAAGAATAGAAGATTGAAAACTGAAAAATCTTATTATTCATATGCTCACAACAAATGTGAAATGGTTTTAAATTTAAAGTGCTGAGTCATACAAGTTAAATAACCTCTGGGACATTTGTCTCATTTGTTGTTACAGTAAGAAAAAGGTAATTAAATGCTTTAAAGCCCAGTAGTATAATATATAATAAATCAGTACGATCCTCCTTTAGAGCTGTTTGAAGAACGGTTTGCCCTGGTGTTCATTTTCTCCATTGTGTTGTCCTGTACCTTCTCCACCAGCCACATACTGTCAGGGGGCACCAGAAATATTTTTAGTATAAGTCAGAAACTGAATTTTTAGTTTTATTTGCATGAAGTCATTCAAATTTATGTTTAGTTAAATATACCTAATGGCTACTGAATCAGAGGATGGTAAAATAATAAATATTTAATTAAAGGGCTGAAGCTTTGGAGATGAGATGCTGATGATTTCAATAAACAAACCATCAGACAAACTAGAGGAAGAAACGAGATTATTGGCATGTGGGAATTTAAAAAATCAACATGTTAAGCGCCTACTCTGTGTTACTGTCTGTGTTACTTTCACATTTATCATCTCAGTGAATGGTTGCAGCAACTCTACAAGTAAGTATTTCATAAGAAATCAAATAAAATGCCCAATAGAATTAGAACTTAATTCTTTTTTAAAAATTGAGTTTATTGGTACATTCTAGGTAGATAGTACAGTTACATTCATTCCTGGGATCTTGTACCTTTACATGCCAGGTCTTGGTTCTCATTTTTCCCCCTTGTCCCCACCCTCCCTTCACCCCCTCCTCCCCTCCCCACCTTCAAACACTTTAATTCCATTATTACATTTTCTCATATTTTTTTCCTTTTCCCTTATTCCCCTTTCCCTATCCTTCTCACTGTCCCTACACCTTTGGTCCTTTTCTTCCTATTTCACATTGCTAATTGCCCCATTAGGATCTTGAGTACTATTTTAGTTTTTCACACCAGAGAAACTATTCAGTATTTGCATATGTGTGACTTATTTATTTCACTTCGGAGTATATCCTCAAAATGTACCCATTTACCTAAGAATGAATCTACTTTCTCATTCTTTATGGCTGAGTGGTATATTCCATTTTATAGAAAAGCCACATTAGAACTTAATTCTTATCTGATTTAAAAAAGCCATGCTGTAAACTTTGAGTGAGCAGAAGAAAGTGTCTGGATGTGATTAGGAGTGTGTGTTCCATGAAGTGAGATCACGGCTGGAATAAGTGCAACATTCCAATACTGTATGGGATGGAATTTCTAGATTCCTCATCGGTAAGGCTAGGATTTGTTTCTGATGATGTTACGAGTCTGCAGCTAAGGATGAGTCAGGTGGTCTGAGTTGGGCCGAAGGGTGAAAAGGTTGAGGAGCAGAGATGCACTGCGCAGAGCAGTGATGTTCTGGGGAGCATCAGTCTCGTGGGACACCGTCCCTCGAGTGGCCGAGTAACAGTTGTTCTCCTTGCTGTTTCCATTCGAGGTGCTGACTGATGACAGCATTCTGGGCTGTAATTTTATGGTTGAATACTTTGATTTTTTTTTCTCTCCACTAATGTTCTCTGACTTAATTTTACCTTCATTTCTCCTATAGCTTGTGTGAGGTGGGGTATGCATGGTGAGCATGGATTGGGAGCATTTGCTGATGTAATTGGGTTGACAAACAGCTTCAGTAACACCAGAAGGAGCGCTTCCGCAGAGTGCTAGAGTAGAGACACACTTCCTAATGTCTGTGTCATTAGTTCAAAGACCTCTGGGGACGTATGTTTTCCCAAACACCTAAATAACCTCAGATACCATATCCTTATGACAAAAGGATAGCTTTTATTTTTTTCAGAGTTAGTGCTACAAAACAATGATTCTGCAGTTGCTTGATTATTAAAAGGAGTCTGTTTAAAGACGCCCATATATCTTTGCTTAAGAATGAGATTTTCCAATGCATTGAAATGAACAATAGCCAAGGTATCTTTACCAGGCTAGCTCTGTATCTTACTATTCTGCAATTTTTTAAGAACTGGAAACTCAGTACCAGAATTCAGTGATAATGATTCAAATTCTGAGGTGAGGTGATTTGATCCAACCTATTAAGAGCTGGGGCAGAGGCTGACGGAGCAAGGCTGTGAATATGCAGGGGTATCTGTGAGGGCCGAATGTGAGTCTGATATGAGATCATCAGTGCATGGTAATAACGGACCTGTTGAGAGCGTGCTGTCCAGAAATCGGTAACAAAAGGAAATGGGATTCCTGACGGCACAGATGAATTGCATCACTATGTAGGGGAAAGCCGGAGGGGAGCTGGAGGGAGAACACAGAATCAGGAAGAAGACAGTCACAACGTGCTCAGAGAACAAATTGTTTAAATTGAAGTCCACTTACATTTGAAGAAATTTGCTTTCTGGAGCAGAGGGCTTGGTTTTTACAGACCCAGTCCCACTGAATAGGTATCTTGCCAAAGTCCAGATTGACTGTGGTACTGGGAGATACAAATACATTTTGTAAAATCTAAATTTTTGTAGCTGAAAGAGCCTAGTTCCCACAAAAAGATTTTTCTTTACTTGATATTGTGAAGTGTCAAACACATATTAGAATATATGTGTTCTTAGAGAGTTGAATGAAATTTCTACAGGCGTAACATGATTACTGAATGTGTCCTGGAAAAATTGAAAAAAATTCACCTGAATATTCCCCCCACCCCGTCCTCTGCTCCCCCTCTCTTCCTCCCTCCCTCCCCTTTTTCTCTCTCTCTCTAGAATAAATCTATCACCTTCTCCAAAACATATTTCAGCTTTGGGAAGAAGTGGAAATGTTATTTATTTATTTTGAACACCTTAGTGTGTGGCTCTATTAAGAGCCTGCTTATTTAAACTCTTATTATACTAAAACTCTTTTTTTTTTTTTTTTTTTTT
>NW_022900945.1:32350962-32390640 GCF_012274545.1 Fukomys damarensis | reverse complement strand
GGGGTCCTTGGGTCCTTCCTGGGTCTGTTGTCGCGCAGGCCGGGAGCTCACGCGCAGGCCGGGAGCTCACGCGCACGCCGCCGGTGATCGCAGACAGGCAGGTAGTCAGGCAGCTGAAAAAAACCTATACTAAAACTCTTGATTCTGCCTCTCGTGTAGAAAAGTCTCATAGAGTCTTGTTCACCTTGTAGGGGAATGGAGGCTGTTATTAGCTTATGGAAAAGACATACTAGGTTTCATGTATATATATCTTACTTTCTTGTCACTGGAAGAAAATACCCAAAACCAGCAATTAAAGAAGAGAGGTTTATTTTTGTCTACAGTTTTGGAGAGTTTAGTGCATGGTTGGCTGGTTCCAAGTCAGAGTGACATAGTGGAAGGCATAATGCAGGAGAGCTGCTTATCCCATACATCCAGGAAACAGAGAGGGGAGAAGTGCTAGTGAGGAAGAGGCAAGAAACCAGACATAGACTATAAGGCCACACCTCCATGACCTACACAGACATACCAATCTCCAGGGCAGTTTCTAAAGCTAATCAAGTTGACATTCCATCTTAACTGCCACAATATATTAGAGAGTGAATATTAATTTTTCCCTTATTTTACCTAGATGATGGTGGTGGTGTGTGTAGTACAAGCTGACCAGGGAGTTGGACAGTTGGATATGGTCTGATGACAAGCAGAAAGAGGCTCTCCTGCCACCTATAAAGTGTAACTCTCATTTTTCTTTCTCTTTCCTCTGTTCAGCATGCCATGTTTTGTATGCCAACACATGCAGATTCATACAAAACATATGATACGACTGAGAGCTAATGATTCAAATCTACCATTCTTTCAGCAATTTTCTGTGCTTGGCACACCCGCATGGATTGTCTGTAAATATTCCTTTGTGTGTTCTTTCCTATCATATCTGTTCTTTGTCAGTTGAAAAACTTTTGTGTACTGTTTCAAGACTGTTTGTTTTACAAAACAGAAACTCTTTGAAAGAAATCTTCTTTTTATCTAAGATTGTATGTATAACAAGTGGAGGAATGGGGAGAGAGAAACTTCTAAAGGATTCACTGAGGTACAGAACAGGAGCTGAGGACACTGAGTCTGCAAATCCCATGACCTGCCTACCTCCCTCAGCTTCACTTGTGGGCAATGGCAAGACTCCACGTCAACTCAAGGAGGCTGGTCACAAGTCATGGGGTTTCCACTCTTAGTAAAGATTCCCAGTGCCAGGCACTGTGGAGATCCGCAAGAGCCACCTGAGACAATGTGAGAGTGGAGAATGTCTTCTCTGAAGTGAGCACTGAGAACTGGGCGTGGGATTGGCCCGTGCAGTGTAGTGTTTCAGGGCAGGGTAAGACACTCCACTCAGATTTTACATGGCACTAAGGAAGGAAAAGGGTGAACCCTAAAAATAATTGACATTAGAATTCTTTCTGTATCGGTGAAATTTGGATTTAAGTGAGTTACAATAGGAAATAGATTTAAAGAAAACAAAATAATGCTTTATTGCTTAGATACTCAGATTTCTCTTGTTGTGAACTTACCTATGAAGAAAGAATTCAGGGTACTTTGGAAATAAGACGGTGAAAACTAATAGGAGTGTGTTTATGGGTAGGATGGAATAGGGTGGAAATTATTTCTGGAATAATGATATTTTAGATGTTATCTATAGAATGAATGAGTTAGTTTGGTTAAGGGGACATAGGAAGATTGGAAGGAATTCCCAGGAGTAAACAATATATGGAAATATCCTGAGATGGAAAACAGCTTGGACCAACCACGTGAGTCAGGGAAGAAAGAGGCAGAAAGCAAAGAGGAGACAATGTCCAGGGTGATGCAGGTCTTCTGGACCATACTAAACAGAATAATAAGGGGATGTGGAAAAACACTGCAGAATTTTTAAATAAGGAAGTAAAATAGAAGAATGGAGATTTTTCTAAAATTATGGCTCCAAGTTGGAGAATAAGTTAAACAGTGACAAGGAGGATTTGAGAACTAATTGATAGGTCTTGTAATTGTAACTTGTTGGCCAGCTTATGGTTGGAAGGGTGTTGAGTAGCTTAGAGATTTTGCAGGAGTGTGAATCTATAGAACCAGATGACGACTGTGACAACGAACAAGAACTAGAAGAGTAAAGGATGAGAGTGCTTGCCAAGTTTCTGGCACGAGCAACAAGGCAGAGAGGTAAAATGACGAAATTAAGAAGCATTGCTGGAACCAGGTTCAGTGGTGTGCACTTGTAATTCAAGGTTGGTTGAGGCATGAGGATTTCAAGCATGAGTCAGCCTGGGCGATTTAGTGAGAACTTGCCTGAAAATAAAATCTAAAAAGGTCAAGGAATGTACCACTGTAGAGCACTTGTTTAGCATGTGGTAGCTCCTGGGTTCACCTAACAGTACTGGGGTAGGTGCTGGATGGGGATGGGGGGGCAGGCATTGGTTGGAGAACAGGTGTTGGGCTTGGTTTTTGTCTTAGTCACTTCCTGTCATTGCTGAGACACAAGAGTCAACACCCACAATTTAGAAGAGGAGAGGCTTATCCTGGCTCAGGGACATTGTCTCTGGTCAACTGGCTTTAAGCAGAAACCATGAGGTGGAAAAGCCTGGGTGAAGGATGCTCATATTAAAGCGATCAGGGAGCAGAGAGAGAAGGGAGGAGCCAGGGAGGGACACAACCTCTTCCAGTCCTTGAGCACACGTGCCCCGCCCTCTCACCAGGCCTACCTCCGAGCAGCACCTTCAGCTGCTGAATTCGCTAGTAGATGAGTCCCCTGGTGAGTACCGTGACCTCATCATCCAATTGTTTCCCGAGAGCCCCACATGCGGCCTGTGCATGTGAAGCCTTTGAAGGAAATTCTAGATGAAAGCACAACATGAACATGAGTTTGATATGCCTTGGAGACTTTTAAGTGTTTATGTGCATGTGATTGCAAGTGTATTATTGAACATATTAACAACTCATTGTTAGACTAATGTGATCATAATTGTGAGAATGACAAATTAAAGGTATGATTTTATTTCTTTTTTTGGTACCAGGGATCGAACTTGGGTCCTTGCACTTGCAAGGCTGGGTCTGGAACCTCTGAGCTAAATCCCTGGCCCTGATTTTATTTCTTTAGACAGATTAAAATAAATTTTAAAAAGAAAGTCAAATAGATAACCCTGTCCAGTTTAAAAATCTTGTCTAAAAAACCAGCCAGAGATAGATTTAGACACTAATAGGTAGCACCAAGCAGCTGATAAAGAAAACATTCCAAACTGACACCCTGCCGCTGATGAATGTCAGCTGTTAAACTATCAAATTCTCCCTTATTTTCATATGTGTAGGGATCACAAATTGTTAATATAAACGATGGCTACCATAAAGATGTCTAAGTCTGCACACTTCTGAAAATACTGATCTCTTCAAGTGCATCTTTGCAGGATCTGCGAACCAAAGGAATACCTGTGTTAGTTAGAAATGTCTTTCCATCTTTGAATTATAATGATAGTGATTGGTTGCTGAGTTGTCATCTTTCTTTTATTCATTTATTTATTTATTTATTTTTGAGACAAGGTCTCACTATGTGGTTGAGACTATGTAACCCAGGCTGGTCTCAAACTCACAGTGATGCTCCCGCCTCAGCCTCCCTAATGCTGGGAGTACAGGTGTGCACCACCATGCCTGGCTATGAGTTGTCATCTTTCTACCCTCTACCTTTCAAGAGATATTATAGAACTAGCCATTTTGTTTCTGGCAGAAACTGTCAAAGATTGAGATGCATTATAGAATTATGTAGTGTCTAGCCAGTCTTATTTTTCTTTCAAGGAATCATGGGAAAGTCCAAGTGTTCATAGAATCATAGTTTATCCTCAAAGGAAAGGGAAATAGAAATAGAATAGAAAAAAATAAAATAGCAAATAGAACTGCTTCAGTAAGTACATCAGGAAAGTAAGCAATAAAAGATCATCATCAGGTTATCAGAATAAACATTCAAACTTGTTCAGTGGATAATGAAAGTCATTGCAAAACTGAGAAGTTAAAATGGATCTTTTATTAACCTTAAGCTATTTCTTAGGCTTCTTCATATTGAGAGTGAAGCTTCCATTCCCAGCTCTGGCATCAAGGAGGTTTCAGCAGACCAGATTTGCAGCATTTTTGGGCACCTTGGGTGGGCCAAAACCTGACTAAATGCACGTACCTGTTCCCTACCTTTTGTTCAATACTTTCTGTAAGCTGGAGTGCTTTTGCATATTCTGAAGGGTTGGAATAGCTGCCTTTCCAATTTGCCCAAATTGTCCATCCTCCATTTTTATTGGCTTTTCCCATACCTTTGATAGTAGGCAGTCAATGAGTCCAGATTCTGGCCACTGGCTGGACCCTCCATAACAATTGTCAGAAACCAGACATGGAGTGTTTTGAAATCTGTGGGATCTATTTCCTTAAAGCAATTGTACTTAATGACACTTACTTTACTCCACTTTGTTGTATAACTAAATGACAAGTTTTCTTCTTCAGTGCTAGTCCAGATAGCAGGCAGGAAAGAGTTAAATGGTTTCTGTGTGCCTATCTCAGCCAGCAACATTTTGGCAGAATTTCATTACAGGGCAGGGTTTTGATTTGATTACAGCTGACAAACATTTGGCTTAGAGATAGTTTGAAACAGAAAGAAGTAAAGACTGTAGGGAAGAGAGCCTTTTCTTTCCAGCGCTATGGTCTTCCTTGTGGTATTATGTCTGGCAATTCTTCTTTTCTACTGTAGCAAAAGGCAGTAATGGGTGCTGAGTGCAGTTAGGAGGCCGGCAGGTCTGTGAGACTGCAACTGTGCGACAGTCTTCACGATCCAACAAATGATGGACTGGCCAGACTGCTCAGTAACAGTAACAGGAATGTATGGAAAACAGTGTGCTGGTCTGAAAGGGAGCTGGTGTGTTGAGCTGTATGTACTTGGGGTGGTTGTGAGGACAAAATGAAATGCTATTCCTTTCTGTTCGATAACATTTGACAACAGCCTTCCTTGTATGTTTGATCCTGAATATATGAAAGAGGACTTCCAGTACTGTTTCAGAAAGTGGCAAGCATGATGGGATAAGTGTGTCTGGAGAGAGAGAGAGAGAGAGAGAGAGAGAGAGAGAGAGAGAGAATATTTTGAGAGGTTAAAGACAATGTCTTTTACCATAGTAATTTAAAAAAATTAAACTATCAATCACTGTATATTTTGATCACTCTTGTATGCACAGGATCCTTGGCTCATGTGAACACTGAATAAGTGTTAGCTGTTATCATTATAAGCTAGGCTGGTTAACAAGGCCAGAGATGAGATATAACAGATAAGACAACATAAACTATGGCTGCATGGGGGGAAGTAAAAGCATTTGCTGTGTCAGATGCCTTGTTATGCACTTTACATAAGGTACCTCCCTTCATTCTCACATCGAATATATGCAGAATTAGTAAAATCTCCATGATACAGAGAGAAATTCAGACTCAGAGTTGTTACAACAGTTTATCCAAGGACACACAGCTTGCCAGTGGTGGAGCCAAGATTTAAAAGTCTGTCTATTACATGCTTTTTCCTTTTGTTTTGGAATACAAGGGGCCTGTGATAGATGGGTTAACAAGAAAAAGGTTTGGACTTCAGAACCTAAAGAGAGAGGAGTGTAAGAACTTCTGTTCAGTGTTCCCAGAGCACTGGGTGCAAGACTCTGTGGCCCATTCCGTACTGCACCATACTTCTGGGTTCATTTGGATGGCCTTCCTTACTCGACAGTACACTTCTCAGGAGCAGAGAGCTGATCTTTCTGCCCCCAGACCTCTGTGCAATGCTGCCACTTAGCAGGTATTCATCTATTTGCTGAATGAATTAATTTGTTAAACCAAGCCCAGAACTGCATAGTATAGGACACAAATGTTTGCTAACTGGTAGCAAAACGCACATAGAATAGATCACATCATAGTGGAGATCTCTGTACAGCAAAGTAGCTTGTGCTGTAATGATCTGTTTGGGTCAGCCAGTTGGAGAGCATGTTATAGACACTGACTTGAAGGCAGATTTATTTATTTTCCTCTTCATATTCCTCAAATTTACAGACCCATGCCTTTCACAGAGTAGTAATTCATAATTCAAAAAATTGACTAAAAATAAGTCAACAATTTTAAATAATGTATGATCATTTTATGCTTTGGTATGGATGAATATGTCCATGGCTATTAATATTTTCCATATTACTGTATTCGAATCCTAATATATGACATGTATTTGTAGTTTTACAGTTTTAAGTTTATATCTAAACCATATCAAGGATCTGGATAAACAGTGAAAACTGGAAAACATTCTAAGCCAATTGTAGGGGAAGTTTATTGCATGATGTAGAAACAGTCTAATATTTTAATTTTTAAAGCCCAAGCCCAGTCCTATTGTCAACATTACATGCTTCTTGAAAATGGCAAAATAGCTGGTCAGGACTTTTCTGATAATCTCAATTAGCATGGATTTGAGAATACAAACCGACACAAGAAAGGAAATGCTTATGTCAGTCATTCACTGGGCACTTTATATAGAAATGCTGGGAAACGGTATTGACAATATGGAAACTCTGGTGCTGCGAAAAATACTAAGAGGGTCAAACACTGAAAGCTCAATGAAAGGCAAACAACCAGGAGAAGAAAAGAGAAGACAAAGGTAGAGGATGCTGGGAGGCTCATATCAACTTCCTTCTAATTTTGGATTTGGATTAAAAAGCAAAGAAGCTCAAATCTGATCAAATTATGCTGCCATCTGCGGTTCTGATGTGGAATTGGGAAGAGTAAAAACACATGCTGGAAAATTACCAAGACAAAGAAAAATTCTGGAATATCAGCTCACGATTTTCCTTCTGTGGCTAAAAGGCTGAGTTGCTTTAGAAACATTTGGATTCCTTTTCTGCTTCATCTGTGCTGCAAAACATTGCTTTTAAAACATAGATATTCATGCTGTATTAGAAGGGACATTTGTGGATTAATCAGATATTATTTCTCAGGTTAGTCCAGGAGTTACATCATTAAGAAACATAAATACTGATAGTGATCGAATATTTATCTAACAAAGGGGAGAACAAGGGAAATTAAAAATCTTGTTTAAATAGCATAACACTTAATGGGCTCTCAGGTACTCCCTTTAGCCCTAGTTTCCATGGAAATTGTTTAATACTGAGAAGGAGTTCAAAGTTGTAAGGAAGACCATGTTTTCAAAACATCTAAACAGAAAAGCCAGACAGGAAGGGTCTCCATTGAGTTAAGCATCATTTGTGTTACGAGCACTTCTGCACTTGAGCTTCTTAAAAGGTCTTCTGCAAAGCTGTCACAGGACAAAAGACAACATAGCTATTCTTTAATTTTTAAACTGTCACCCTATTTTGCATCTTTTATATACACAATTCTATTATGAGTTGATGTGGCCATCAATACTTTCCTTTGAATAGCAAGGGAAATTATGTGATGCAAACAGATCCTAACAATACTATTTTTTGAGACTTCTTGGATTATAAAAGGGGCTTCCTTTCAATGTAAGGTTATTTTTGAAAACCTTTTTGGACCAGCTTCCTGGCTGCCGGAATGGTATAAATTACAGCTAATACCAAGGAAATTGTGGCTGCCTGCAACACACATAGTTTAATGACTTTCTTGTGTTATCTGCATTCAACATATACAACATTCAAGGCCAGCTTTATTTAATGACTCTCTGTGTTGACAGTGTTGAGCCTTGTGGTCAACAAATAGTAACTTTCACTTCAAAGCTTGAACTCTGGGTTTGTTATGGATGAATGAGTTTGCACAATGGAGATGCGACATACTAAAGGCCCTTTTTTATAGCCTGTGGCCGGCCGAGGGTGGCTGGGGCCCAGAGTTTCCTCAGGAATGGGAAGCAGTTTGATTTCTCCTTTTAAATCATACTTTCAGTTGAGGAGGGCTCAGGGGAGAGCAAGTGGAATCTTACAGAAACAGAACCGTGCCAGGTGAGTGGGGGGCACAAGGAAGTTTCACATGCACCAGGTGAGCTGCAAAACAGCCTGCAACTGCAGCGAGTTTACTGCCAGGGAGGATGTGGGTTTTTTGGGTGCTTTCTTCAAGTGCAAGCACTTTGTTCTAGCATAGGTACAAACTGGCATTGAGGCACAAGGTGGAGTCTGGCTGGCTATTACAGGTTCTGCTACTGGCTTTCCCTTGTTTTTTATGAGGTTGCTGGCAATTTATTGAATAGCTCCATATCTCCGTTTTCTTATCTGTAGAAGGAAAACATCATTAGCTACCAAACAAGGTTGTAAAAATTAAATAAGATCCTCAGCAATGCTAAGTCCCTCCACCGTTTCCCATCAGATAGCTGAATATAGCACCCTTCACAAGAACATGTCCTACTATGAAGCCTCTTTAGATGTGATGCCCAAATGAGTTCGACTTCTATTTTCTCTCTTGTGTCTTAGTTTACCAATGGCATCTTGATTTTCCTCTGGATAAAGTCACCTACTCTTATCATTTAAGATGAATTCAGGCCCCAGAATATCATACACGTGTTCCCTTAGCCACAGTGCTTGATTCAGGTGACTCAGCTTGGCCCTTTATGTGGGGATGGAGTCAGGTCTGGTGCTGCAGACTTAGATGAATCTTTCCCCTCTAGAGGTCCTGACCATAGAATTTGTAGAGAAAAACTGAGCTAAAACATGTATCTTGAGGATTTTTGTTTTAGCTCCTGGATCCAGCTCACACTGACTTATCAAAAGAGCCAAGAAATTGTCTTTTTATTTTTCTAGCAAGTTTGAATTTATTTCTAATGCATCACATAAAAAGGATTTTTATTAACAACTCCAAGGAAGTAGATCAACTTGGGGTTTGGAGTAAATTTAAATTTGAGGTCAGATTACTTTTTACTCACAAACAAATTTCTTTGGATGTTTCGAATATGGATCATTTAATGCGTTTAGGACAAAATATTCAAGGCTGTTCCTATAATTAAGGAATAACATAATTAGTGTTGCATTGGAGTGGTAATCTAAGAAGCACAATAGGGTCATGCATCTTGAAGAAAGTACTGTCATAGAGAACATTACTGAAAGCATATACAAAATAGTTATGCAGCCTCACCAGAAGACGGCACAGAAGTGGTTGCCAAGGGCATGATGACTGCATAATTCCAACGTGGACTTGTTGAAGAATCTTGCAGTCTATATTGGAGACATTTCTCACAGATCGGGAAGAGTGGACAGAGGCCAAGAGGGCT
The DNA here is from genome assembly GCF_012274545.1 of Fukomys damarensis. Classification (NCBI taxonomy): domain Eukaryota; kingdom Metazoa; phylum Chordata; class Mammalia; order Rodentia; family Bathyergidae; genus Fukomys; species Fukomys damarensis. Next base: position 32,381,414 of record NW_022900945.1, on the reverse strand, counting down.
CATAAATCCCATACATCCTGTCCACTATAGAATGTAGACAATGAATTAGTGGAATTTGTTATTCCAGGGGTCTTATAAACCAGATTAGCTTTATTTTTGAGAGATGTACTCTATTTATTCATGTGAGATTTGCTCTATTCTTGTGAAGGACAGGGACAACTTCAGAAACACCGACAGAGAAAAGACCTTTGTGACTCATGACACTACACCTGACTTCATTGTGGGAGCTCAAAGTAGATTATTATTTTAGTGTTTTCAAACAACACTGAGCAAACTTCTAATACAAGTAAAAGGTTACTTTCATCATGATCGCCAGTCACCTCCATAGGTTAATAACCATGATGATCCCATTCCTCATGTTTTAAGCTTATTCCACCTACCAGCATTACTTGGCAAGTCATTGCTCTGTCCTTGAGACACTTCCTCCACTCCATCAGGAAGATGGGGTAGCCTTTGCCACATGTTGGCTTCTTCTACTGGATATTCCCTCTCAGTTTTTTTTTTTTTGCTGATTCCTCCTACTTTCATCAACCCCTAAAACCTAGAGTTGTCCCAGGAATGAGTTCTTTTTTTCTTTTTAATCTAGTTTCTCTCCCTGGAGAATTTCATCCATATCAACTATTTATAAACTGATGACATCCAATTTATACCTCTAGGTGGGATTTCCCATGAAACTTGTCATCCCCATATCATGTCCACTTAGATTCCTAATAGGGATCCCATATTCAACATGCCCAAATACAGCTCTTCCACGCCCTCTTAATTCTTTTATCTTTTCAGCACATGTTCATTCAGCAAATGTTACTGTTGCTGTTGTCTCCTGTCTTTTTCTCATGGATCATAAACAGTGTGTCTTATCAGTTTTTCAAAATGTACCTGTCACCACATTCACTGCTTCTGTCTTGGTCTACACCACACTGCTGTCATTCACTTTATTATTAAAGTGGCTTCCTATCAGTGGGAGACTGTCCTTGTTCTTCATTCTTTGTGGCTCACAGCTGAAAGGTTCTGACTTAAGTCATAATTCAAATCATGTCCCTACTCTGATTAAAACCCTCTGGCCTTCCCAACACAGAATCAAATCTGGTATCCTTTACCTTACGTAATCTGATCCAGGGACCTCTCAAAAGTTGTCTCCTATATAAGTGCACTAATAAATCAGGAATATTTCTGTCTCAGGACTTTTGTATTTTCTGTTTCTATTCCCCAGAGTGTTCTTCTTTCAAATACTCACACGAGGAGCTCCTTTATCAACGTAGGTTTTTACTAAAAAATAGTGTCAGAGAGGCCTTTCTAAAATTTCATTTCCCCACACAATACTTTGTATTCTCTTTTCTTGATTTATGTTCTCTTTGAGATATTAATATTTAATTCCAAAAGAATTCCAATGTCCTATCACAGTAGGACATTGGAGAAATGAATGTAAATAAACCATGGTAACAGGTTTTTCCAAACATAGATTTACTAGTTAAAAGGCCTGAGCTTTCTCTCTTAACCCAGCAGTGCCCTGAATGGCCATGTCCTCTGTCAGTGGCTCTTTAGACCTGTAGAACCAGTCCTATGCTCCTTAGAGGGCTCAGTAAGTGTGCCAGCACTGCTGCACAAAAGCCCTACAACAGAAATTTATTGTCTTGCATTTCTGGGGGCTGAAATTCTGAGATAAAAAAGTTGGCAAAATTGATTCTTTTTGAGGGCTATGAGGAAATACCTATTCTATGCCCTTAGGATCTGATAGTTGTCTGGCAATCTGTAAAATTCTTTAGCTTGCTGAAACATTGCCTTATTTATACACACGGCATTCTCTCTCTGTGTATGTGTGCATCTCCAAATATCTCCATTTTACAAGGGAATAAGTCACACTAGATTAGGGGTCCACTCTAATCAAGTGTGATCTCATTTGAACTAATTACTTTGGAAGCCATCTAATTTCCAAAAATGGTCATAATGTGGGATATGAAGGGCTTGAACACATAAAATTTGGAGAGGCACAATTCAACTGCTGCCTTCACAAACCATAGGGATGTCATCAGGCAAAAGAACATATGAAAAGGGCCAAAGGGAACAGACCAGGAGCAGCAGGAGTGAGACTCACATAGTACAGGATAGAATTTATACACTGGCTCCTTTGAAGGAGAGATAGGGTTCATTCCAACAAAGTAGCAGACACCAGATGACCATCTGGCAGGAATTTTGTAGAACAGATTTATGCCGGGAGTGGACCTCTAAAGTGCCTTTTAGCCCTGAAATCTGAAGTGACACCAGCTAACAGGGATGCCTGGGTTTACTTGTGAGCCCAGCTGTTCTACAAAGTGTCTTGGCTCATGCTGTTGGCCCATGGCCAACATAATCCCACAGGCTCTGTTACTGTTTCTGCCATTGGCCTTGCTACCTTTGTTTCTCTGGGTTGACTGCCTGCTTCCCAAGAGTCAGGGAGGCCTTAGAATCTATGTGCTCCTGATACTTTACAAGTTGGATCAGCTATAGGATTTTAAATTGTAGGAAGATCTCAGGAAGCAGCCAGAGACCTGAAATGTGAATTCTTATTTGTGGAAAGAGCAGCTGGTACCTGAATACACCTTCATGCATCAGTGCAGCACCAACAGGGGTTTTACTAATGGTGTTCTGGAAGCTGTTACAGACCACAACACACACATTGTGAGGGCCTGGTACGGAAGCCAGGAGATGGGGAAGAAGGGAACAGCCTCCGTGGGGTCTGATGCTTGAACTATTTTTCATCATTAGAGCAATTGTACAAGGAGAAGGCTCAGCACTTCAAAAACTGATGAAATAACCTCCTAGATTCCACAGACCCCCTGAGCCTGGCAGGGCTGGAGAAGAAAAGCAGGACTCTCAACAAATAACACAATCTGCTACATTGTGCCATTTTCTTCAATCAGGACTCTAGTAATTCAACTTTTAATTCAATTGTTAATGAATTTATTCACCAAACAAGTATTTTCCAAATGTTGGGAATATTGTAGACACTAAAGTATGTTTGAAGTTTTTTTCCTTATTCTTTGAAGCTGAAGCAAATAGAAACCTCTAACTCATATTGCCCTGCTATTTTCCGTGAGCATATTTTCAATCTCCGAAACTTAATGAGGTACAATCTCTGAAACTGGGGGATTGTTGTGTGGGGGCACAAATGACTAGGTGTACTGAGAGCTGTGGAGGAGCAGCTGCCCCCACTTAGATTTCAAAGGACACTGTCCCAGCTGCCAAGCCATTATAGAGCATCCTCATTAGGGCAATGCCTAGTGAGGCTTTGGGGTAGAGTGGTCCCCTTAGATCCCTGAACTAGAGCTACCAGAGTGCAGTGTCTTCTGAGAGAAGGCACACATGATAATCTGACTGTGAGCAGGATGCATGGACTGAGCCCAGTAAACCATGGTTCTGAGACCTTGGGCACCAGTGTGCTCAGAAAGTGTTGTGTGGAATCAAAGGACAGTTATACTTAAGCTTTAGGATTTAGTGTTTGTTTTTCTGTTGGGTTTTGAACTTACTTGGGGCCCGTTTTCCCTTTCTCTTTTCTGTTGCTCTTTGTTTGGAATGGAAATTCGATTGCCACCTCATCATTGCATTTATTTTGACTTTACAGGCTTACAATTGGAGATAAATTTGTCATAGGATGAATTATGTCTTGAGTGTCACTCACATATGACGTTACTTTGGATTTCTGAGGTGATGTTGAAGGAGGTAGAATTTTTGCGGAGGCTACTGAAGTGGAATGAATGTATTTTGTATGTGATAATGATGAGTTTTAGGTCTGGGGTAGAATGTTATAGTTGATTATGTGTTCTTTCTAAAGATCATGTTGGAATTCAATTGCTATTGTATCAGTATAAGAGGTGGGACCTTTAAGAGTTGATTAGACTCTAGCATATCTGCCCAAATCAGTAGGATGGGAAGTATTTTTAAGGGATGACTTCATGTATATAGAGAAACAATTCGAAAATGTATGTGGAAACAATAGACCCTGAATATCAAAAGCAATCCTGGGTGACAGAAGCAAAGTAGAAGGCATCACAATCCCAGATCTGGAGTTATACTACAAAGCTACTGTGTTTAAAAAAGTAGGCACATTCAGCTATCTTTTTTTTTTTTTAATTTGTATGTTTTTGTTTTTGTTTCTGGTACTAGGGATCGAACTTGGGACCTTGTGTTTGTGAGGCAAGTGGCAGAACCACTAAGCTGAATTCCCGTCTCAGCTATCCTTTTTTTTCATTATTTAGAGAATACTTTATTAGTTTCTGTAATCAAATCTGTCTCAGCTATCTTTGATCTTTGAAAAAGGGCCCCCCCCAAAAAAAATGTACACTAGAGGAGAGATAGCCTCTTTAATAAATAGTTCTGGGAAATTTGGGTAACCACATGTAGAAGATTGAGTCTAGTCCCACAAATTCACAATGCACTATACTAAAACCAAAATGGATCAAGTATGTAAATATTAAAACAGAAACTCTTGAGGATAGAGGTATAGGCCAGATCTTTCTGAATAGATTCAGCGGTACAAGAAAAAACAATACTGAGAATCAACAAATGGGATCATATCAAATTAAAAAGCTTCTTCACAGCAAAGGAAACAACAAACACAGTGAAGAAACAACATACACAATGGGGAAAAAATTGCCAGCTATTTCTAGATTAACATCTAGAATATATAAAAACTCAAAAAATTAGAGATTGCAAATAAAAGACTCAGTCAAAAAACAGGCAACCAAAATGAATGAAAACTTCCAAGAAGTACAATAGCCAATAAATACATGAAAACATGCTGACTGTTAAAGACATATAAATTTAAAAAAATTGAGATACCATCTTACCTCAGAAAGAATGGCTATCATCAAGAAATAAAAAAATAATAATACATTCCAGTGAGGAGCTGGGGAAAAAGAAACAATTCTACATTGTTTGTTGGTAGGAATGTAAGCTAGTATGACCATTACAGAAATCAGTGTGGAAACAATATTTAGAATAAGAATGAAAATAGAAAATAAAAAGAAGAGTTTGTTTTAATACTAACTCAGAAACTCAGACTTTCTCATGGACAATATAGACATTTTTTCTGCTGAGCCAGATTTTAGAGGTACCTTCGACTTATATGCCAATGAAACTTTGTGACTATCAACAACCACCATTTCTTCTATAACCCAGTGCTAAGCTTTTGATGAAAAGATCAGTTCTCAGTCAGTAGCTAGCTTTTACCTCATAAGATCTGTTGGGGATCAAATTGTATCCCTTTAAAAGACAAGCGCAAGTTCTAAGCTCTGGACTGGATATTTGGATCTTAGTGGATCTTGGTTGTGAATGTAATCAAGGAAAGATGAGGTCAAATCGTCTCTGGATGCAATGACAGGAAGTGGAATATCACACACACACACACACACACACACACACACACACACACACACACACCCACAAGAAAGTTGTGTGGTGGCAGAGACAGATTGGACTGATGCATCTTCAATCCAAGAGTGTTGAGGACTAAGGATTAATGGCACCCTATCCTTGCCCTCATAGTTAGGGAAAGGCAAGAAAGGATCTTTCCTAGAGTCTTCAGAGGGAGCTTAGTTCTAACTTGTTGTTAATTTCCTACTGTTAAAATTTTGAGAGACTATATTTTTGTTGTCATTTTATGCTACCTAGTTTGTGATACTCTGTTATGGCAGCCCTAGGAAACAAATACAGGGTTTCTTGATGTTGGACTGTTGCCATCTTCATTGTCTGTGGACTTTAAGGATCCTTCTTTTATTCATCAGCTCTTGACTGAGTCATTGTTCTCATTGTTTAAAAATATTAAGCTTTCAAGTAATTTCAGCTGTAGCATCGTGAGCTATTTCGTCTGCCATATTGCTGGTAACAGAAGGACAGTGACAACAGTGAAAACTTCTTCCCAGAATCTAGTGTGCAAGGCAAGAAGTAAGTGTCTTCATCCTAGTTCAGGCTCCCAGGAGCTTGTTTGATGTACTGTTCTCACCTCTTATTTGTCTCTCATGTTTTCTTTAGCTGTATAAATGTTACTTTTCTACACAGCAGTCACCGTGGTCTCTAAATATAAATTGGAGCCATGATTCCTGTGTTGAAAACCTTTCAACAGCTTCTTTTCACAGTTAGAATGAGGTTTGAGCTGAAACTATGTCTTTAAGGCCCTGTGTAAATGGACTACCTGCTACCCTCCTTATTCTATTGTTTCCTGCTCCAGCCACGCTGATTTGAGCCCATGTCTCAAACATTTCAAGCCTGTTCTTGCCTTGTATTTCTTGACCTTGCTGTTTGCTCTGGTTCATTGTCTGCCTATCCTGATATTTACTTTGATGTTTCCTCCTCAGAGAGATGATTTTGGTCATCTTGTCTAAACTAACTACCTTTCCTCTCATCATCTTCTAGTGATTGTTTATTTATTTACTTTTTTTTTTTTGCAAAAACATATCGCTATTATACTGCCTAGGAATTGTCTTAGTTTTTATTCGTTTTATTTTTCCTGTTCCAGGGTTGCATCCAGGATACCACACTACATTTTGTTGTCATGTCTCCTCTTGACTTGTCTCAGGATTTTCTTGTTTTTATGACCTTGGTAGTTTGAAGAGTACTGGTCAGGTAGAATGGGCATCTATTGGGATTTTACATACTTTTTATTATTAGGCACCTGTTATTGGTTTTGAGATGGCAGGTCACACAGGAGAAGTTCTGTTTTCATCTCATACAAAGGGCACAACTAGAAATGTGACTTATCATCATTCATGTGAACTTAAATCATGAGACTGGAGAAGGGTTCATCAGGTTTCTCTGCTGTTTTTCCCCACTTTCCAATGTCTTTTCCACACTAACTAACTGGGAAGCTAGTCAGTATGTGAAATCCACAGGTAAGGAGCAGAAAGTTATGTTCCATTTCCCTGAGAGCAGACTACAGAAATATCTATATAAATTCTTTGGAATTATTTTCCACTTGTTTATTTATTCATTCAATCATTGATTTATATTAGTTTGAACTCATGAATATTTATTTTATATTTTAGGTTATAGCCCAGTTCTGCTCTGTTTTATTACTGAAAATTTTCCAGCTTTGGCCACTGAGAGCCATTTCAGTGAATCCCATTTCCCTTTGTATATCCCATCAATGTGTGTGTGTGTGTGTGTGTGTCCCACAACCTCTTACTATTTTTAAACCATAAGGTGTCCTATAATAATCTTGTATGTTTCCTGCTTTAATCCTAGAAATAGTCATTATGTAGATATTTCACTAAGGAGCCCTGTTCTCTTTGTGCTTGGTGCTACTGGGTGTTCTTGCTCTCTCTTAGCACACAGAACAATGATACATGTGTGTTTTACAACTCCTGTATATACCCTATCTATAAGTATTTTTCTATATTATCTTATATATATATTAAGGTATCATGAATACTGTCGTGTTCAACTCTAATCCAGTCACATGAAGCAGTCAGGCCTCTCTCTCTCTCTCTCTCTCTCTCTCTCTCTCTCTCTCACTCTTGCTCTCCTCCCTCCCTCCCTTCCTTCCTTTCTCTTTGGTGTTTTTGAAACAGGATCTTGCTCTGTCATTCAGGCTGCCTTAGACTCATTATGTAGTCCAGGCTGGCCTCCAACTCGTGGTGATCCTCCTGCCCAGCCTCCTGAGTGCTTAGATGACAGGCATGCACCACCATACCCAGCTTCTCTTGCTTATTTCTAAACTCCACACTCTAGCAGTGAGAGCTGGATCCTAATATGCTCTTATTTAATTGTTTAGTTGCAACATGCATGCATAGCAGTGTCAAAATTGGTGATCAATACTCCTGTGGGAAAGAAATTTATTAACTTTGGTACAATGCTTCAACCTTTGTGCCATTAGTCTTATAGTCTCCACTCATTTACAAAAAATATTGATGTCAGCAACTCCCTCAGAGAGGCTGTATCATCCACTTAAAATACAGTTAGACTGTCTTGTCATCTTCTGTCTTCCACCTTGTGCATCCGAAGCTCCTAAGTAATTTTTTTGAATTTGTGCACACTCATATTTGTTCTTTGTGCTACAGAGTTCTGTGGGATTTCACAAATGCAGTATCGTAGTGTCTGTCCATCATTACAATGTCATATGCTTTAAGAATTCATCTGTTTTAACCTCTTCTCTTCCTTACATTTTCTCATTGCTGAGGCAACACCTCTCCTCTTATACTTTCCAGAGATTAAGAAAATGAATCAAGCTGATATAAATATTAATACAAATATTTATAAGCTTCCAAAGCAGCTGGGCAAAGAGCTACAAGTGTGACTGCCACATAGCATAGTTAGATTATGCTTAATAAGAAACTGACAAAGTCTTCTCTAAAGAGGCTGTACCATTTTTCATTCCTACCATCAGGGAATAAAAGGTCTTCCTGCATTACATCCTTGGAAGTATTGTCATTAAAAACTTATGCATTAATATGTATGCAGATGTATGCATGGTTCTTGAGTTGATGTTCAATATATTTCTTGCCTATGTTCCTCTATAGGTAAATCATTTTCCTCCACTTTCACTTCTTTTAAAATTATCTCTTTGTCTTTGGTTTTCTGCAATTTGAATATGGATGTCTAGGAATAGTGTTTTTTTTTTAACCTTTAATTGCTGTTTTGGTGTTTATATTAAGAAATATTCCTTGATTTTTCTGAATCGGCAGTTCGTTGCCTGTCATTAATTTTGGAAAACTCTCAACCATTAATACTTTACAAATTTCTTTTGCTTTCTTCCTTTTTGTCTTTTTGATATTCCAATCATTAATTTATTACACCTTTGGAAATTATCCCACAGTTCTTGGATGTTCTGCTTTCTTCCTTTTTTGACTCTTGTTTAATGTTTATTTCAGTTCACTTCAAGCTCACAGTTGTGTTGGTTGGTCTTTCTTAGTCTGGTGATGAGCCATGAAGAATATTTATCATTTCTGTCACAATAAAAATTCTAATTTTTAATTTTTTGTTTAGTTCTTCCATCACTCTGCTTATATTATCTATTTTTTTTATCTTGCTCTTCTGAAATTTTTAGTGTACAGTGTAGTATTTTTGCACAGTAGAGTACTACTCTGTTATAAAGAATAAACTTAAGATCCCAACAATGAATGTAACTGTACTGTATCCCTAAAATGTATCAATAAACTCAATTAAAGCTGAAAAAAAAGAATAAACTTAAGTTATTTGTAGGAAAATGGATGCACTTTAAGACCATGATATTAAGTGATATAAATCAGACACACAGGCTTGAATATTGCATAGTTTCTCTTACATTAAAATCCAAATTATAAATAAAGAGGAAAATAAAAAAAATAGATACTAGGATGTAGAGCAGTAGATCTTTCTCAGTGGGAAGGGGATCAAGAAACAAAGAGAGTAGGAGAAAAGGGAGGAAGAATGTCTAAAAAAAGAATTAAGATGTGTTATGTTCATGTCCTCACAAAGAATGTAGGAGCCAGCCTAGGAGCTTGAACCTGCCCAAAGGGTGACAAGAATGAAAAACAGACACAGAATCAGGTGGTTGGAGGGCCAGGTGGCTCTTGTGTCCTGTTGCCCCAAGTGATGGGGGCACCTCGGCTGTATTCACTCAGACACGGGCACAAGCAATCAGAGTTCCTTAGGATTCATCTGTCTCCCTCTCTCCATGGTACTTGTTTGGGTACACACCAAGGTCTCAGGCGATTTACTTTTGTGTGAAGTGTGTCAGCACACTTGCACACCCTTTTTCTTCTTTGTGCTCACAGAGGGGGCCCATTAGGTCTCATTCTTCACATCTGGTCTCCCACAATTATATACTGAAAACATTCACTAATAAAAAAAGATGTATGGTGCTAAATAAACATTTGTTGTTCCATGTTATTTACTTTCGACATTACAAGCCCTTAGCGTGTTAATCATAGTTATTTTAAATTCCCTACTTGATAATTCCAAAGCCTGTGTTATGTTTCAGTCTGGTTCTGATTCTTGCTTTGTCTCTTTAGACTGTGTTTTTTCCTTATCTTTCAGCATGTTGCTTAATACTTTCCTGAAGATGGAATGATGCCTACACAAAGTGGTACCTAGGTGAGCAGAACTTTAGTGTGAGGTTTTATGCGAATATGTCTGGGAATTTGGCTATTTAATATTTGCTGGGACCACAGATGCCAGAAGCTTCCATTCTTTTTATTATCCTTGGTTTTGATTTGGGGTTTCCCTGAATACTTTTTTTTTAAGAGAAAATCTGAGCTTTGTAGCTACTTCTCTTGTAATCTATGGCCATTGAAATGGGGCCCTGTTGATGGTGTTGTAAAATATAGGACAGGGAATATTCTTGGGATTAATTCTTGTGATTAAATTTCTGTCTTTGGTGGGCCTTTTCTGAGCCTTTGGTAATACTTTTTTTTTAAACAGTTTTACGAACTGAAAGTGGGGGGACTTCTTCATCTGAGAAGTGTCTGTTCATTTCAGATGCCCATTTTTTAACTGAGTCTTTAGTTTTGGGGGGGCCTAAATTTTTGAGTTCTTTATTTATTCAAGATATTAGCCCTTTATCTGAGGAGTAGCCGGCAAAGCTTTTTTCCCCATTCTGCATGTTGTGGCATCACTCTGTTGGTTGTTTCCTTTGCTGTGCATGAAGCTACACAATTATTACTGGAATCTGTTTTTCAATCTTTTCCCCATGGTTCTTAATAAAGGGCAAAAAGAGAAAATTTAGGCACTATTCAGGGTTTGCTTTGTTTGATGTTAACTCCTGTCTGTTGGTTGGGAACCTTTGGTACAGTGGAGAGATTAAGGAAGCACTATGTGCTGGTGTTGATATTGCCTTAGATTATATTAATTGATAGGCTCTATCAGCTGAATCCCTCCCAAGCCACGTGTTACTCTATGCCGGGGTAAAACTCTAGCTTTTAAGTTCCAATAAGATGATCAACCATCCCGGTTTGAAGTTGTCTCAGACTTTTCTGGAGGTAAGATCTTCAGTGCTCAACCTGTAAAAGGCCAGGCAAAGTAGGAAGTATCAGTCATTACAGGAAATTAAAAACTCTGCTTGAAAAACAGGGTGAAAAAGATAATATCGATGAAGAACTTTTTCCTTTGCATTTATGATCTGTATGCAGCCTGCCGAGAGCATACCTGTATATGTAAGGTGACAAATTACAGAAAGATCAGTTTGCTGGCACACAGTTTATACATTACTTCATTACTCATATCAGTCATTGGAGATTTCTCTCTCTCTGATTAAACTAAACAGTCAACAGTCAGAAGCTCCTTTTTCCATGGGAACTGCATGAGCACTGAGCCTGTCTGCCTACTGGCAACCAGTGCTTGGGTGGGAGTGCGTTGGCAGCTCTGAGTAACTCTTTCTCCACTTTGGATTTTAGCATCAGAATCCTGAGTAGGAGGGAACAGGGTGATGCCGGAGGGAATAGGATCTCAGCACAGCCAGACTTGGAAGCAGCTCATCCTGTCTCTACTGTCACTTCCATTGCGAGTGGATTGGGTTTTCCCTAACTAGTAACAGATGGAGCTCCCTGAAGCGTTCTAGTCCTAAAGTCCAAGTAATCACCAAAAAGCAGATATTCTTGGGACCTAGAAGGGCAATGCCTGGGAACAGTGTTTTGGGCAGGTCTGAGCATCCTCAACCCTGAAATCAGGCACAGGGTTGGGTAGGCAGTTCACCCTTTGAAAGGATTAAAGTCCTAGACAGGGATGGCTGTGAATGCTTGGTGTTGGGAGACTAAGGCAGGAGGATTTCAAATGAAAACCCAGCTTGGGCAACTTAATGACTTAGATCTTGTCTCACAATTAAAGAAAAGAGGAACCTAGGGATGTAGCTCAGTGTGAGGGAGTAAGGTTTTGGTCCTGAGTCGCACATTGCTTGGGACCTTCTGCACAGAGACCGACACTACCTGTCACTTACAGGCTGCAGCTTGAAACTCAGCAGCTCTTTTGTTCCTTAAGGTAATTCACAGATGACTCACCTCAAGTCTGGTTGGAGACGAGTGTGTAACTCAGACAGTGTATTGTATCTGGCCTCCTGAAACTGCCGTTTTCTTTGGAACTTCTCTCCTCCTCTCCTGGTCAGAGGGTTAAGATTTTATCCCACTAAACCATTGGTGGGTATCCTGCTTGGGGAAGAGAGCCCACAGAAACAGGAAATGATATCCTGACATTTGCTGAAGGCCAGCGAGTGGGGCATCAATCCAAGACTTAAAGGAGAGTCAGACCCAGGGGAAGAGGGCAGAAAGGGAGCCAGAGAATCAGGGGAGTGGTGGATGTAGGACCAGGGGAGCTGCTGAATGAGTGATAACTGGAAGGAATTATAGGGGAGTTGGTAGGCAGACATCCATTGCAGCTTTATTCTGGGACGGCTCAGACTCATGGGTCCTGGTCAGTTTAATTAGAGGGGATGTAATGAAATGATCAGTGACCTGACAGAAGAGCTGTGCCTGTTGCCACATATCATACATCCCTAACAGCATGCGCTGAAGAAATAGCAACATCTACCTAACAATTATACAATCAGGATTCATGTGTTTAGTTCATAACTGGCCAGTACTCTGATTCCTGTCTCTTCTCGATAGAGTTTGTTATTGGCCTTTGTCTACGTTGATTTCAACTGTTTAGGGTGTTAACTATTTAGATGAAAATTTCCTCTAAGGTTGGATCCTGAGAAATTATTTAATAATCCTACAGGTAACTCGCAGAAAGAAAAACATTCTGAGATAATTGCTGTGTTAGAGAAAGATGGACACTGCCTCAGGCCAAAAAAGCAATATTTTATGCTTTTACTATTTGATGCTAAAAATAACTAGGTAAAGTATTTCCTCTGCATTATGGCCACTATGGAGGGTGTTTGTTGATGGGAAAACTCTTTTACTAAAATATCGCATGCCTAGCCACAATCTCAACTAAGCAGGAAATATCACAAAGGTTTGTCTCTGTAATGTACGTTTGTTGTGGGAGAAACTCTGGCTGTAGGTTCTTCCCAGGGAGCCACCATTTCAGAGAGCAACACCTCTGACACTTGGCGGGGAATATTCTGCTTCTACAGTCCCTGTTATTTTGAGAAAATGCCTCTGGGAGTCTCTGCTGCACCAGGAGAAGAAATTTCTAGTTTGACACCTTCATTTATTGTTCAGAACTTCTCTGAAAAGTACAAAGCCCTGGTTTTCCATGTCTGACTCCTTCAGAAACGAACTACTTAAAAAAAAATTAGCTGTAGTTAATGTATTTTAGCCCTTGAAGGACCAGCACAAATTTGATTCTTTTGTAGGAAGGTATGTACATCTTTATAACTGACTTGGGAATGTGGCAACATAGTGTGTGCGTGTGGAAATTTTTTGCTTGATGACGTAGGGATGTGATCACATTCTGACCATCTGGGAACAGTATTGATAGCTCACTATCTTGCTTTCCTTACTATTTTTTGAACATATCTTGGCACTGTACCAGAGCATAACCAAGGTGTTATTGAAAAATACAGTGAATCTAAATTTTAAAAAGTTCAGTACAAGACATATTGCCATTGATATCCCTGAAAGTCTCCCCATTGCTTTTTTTTTGAGACAGGGTCTCACTATGTAGTTGAGACTGACCTGGAACTCACTATGTAGCCCAGGCTGGTCTCGAACTCAGTGATCTTCTACAGGGTCTCACTATGTAGTTGAGACTGACCTGGAACTCACTATGTAGCCCAGGCTGGTCTCGAACTCAAAGTGATCTTCCTGCCTCAGCCTCCCAAGTGCTGGGATTACAGGCATGCGCCACCATGCCCGGCTCCCCATTGCTTTTGAAAGGATAAGTCCTTTCATTGTTGTTGCTTTCTGAAGCAGATCTGGGAGTCCTCTTCCACAAGTGTCTTTAGTTGCACTACCATGGCGGCTTCAATTTTCTGAATCAATTTAAAACATTTACATGTATGGTCATTTGGACTTTGAGGAAGAGCCTGAAGTCACGTGGTGCGAGGTCCAGGGAATAAGATGGGTGAGGACACAGCATCATGGTTTTACAAGCCTGCATGCAGAAGCAGTGTTCACTGTTGTTTTTGATCACATCGCATAGAGATGCTCACAAAAGACACTCAGAACGGCTTCAGAAAGTGGCAAGAATAATGCGAGATAAGTTGTTTGAAGCAAGGGGGAGTCTTTTGAGAGGGCTGCTGGCAACATGTCTTTTGCTGCAATAATGTTTTATGAAAAAAAATTAAATTTCATAACAACATAACAGAATAACAACAGAGGATGGGATTTAGCTTAGTGGTTCCATCGCCTGCCTCACAAGTGCAAGGACCCAAGTTCTATCCCTGGTAACAAAAAAGAAAAAAAAAAGAGAATAACAATAGTTCATACACTATGTATCGTTATCTTCAAGTAGTGATTCAGGGGACAAGATATAAATAGAAAAGATTCTTACAATAAAGAGTGTGCATATTTACTAAATATTTTGATGAAGCTTGGTGTAGTATTTACAGGAGACTGGTACCAGGATCCCCGAGGATGCCAAAACCCAGAAATACTTAGGTCCCTTCTATAAAATGGTGTAGTGTTTGTAAATAAACTTTGACCATCTCATAAACTTTAAACCATCTCTAGATGTCCCACAATACCTAAAACAATGTAAACGCTATATAAATAGTATTTATGTTATTTACAGAAAAGCCTGCACATATTTAGTTCTGACACATTTTCCCCAACGTTTTTGAACCACAGTTATTTGAGTCCTCGAATGTGGCAGTGTGGCTTTGGAGTGCCGATTGTTGCCATGTACTTTACCTGAAAAGGACTCTCGCTATTTGTTCTTTTGCATTTTTCAGGTCTCTGCTCAAACTATATTTTATCAGAATTTCTATTTGTCCTGTGTAAAATAGTCCCTTCAGTCTCAGTCCTTATATTGTGCTTTAATTTTCGTTACCCACCTTTTACTGTTGATGTATTGCACGCTTATTTTTTATTTATAAAGTTCACATTTCTTGCTGGTAATAAGGATGTGAACTTTCAGAGGTTGTAAGCTTTGCTTAGTCCACTCCTCTCTTCCCTGAGAGATTTCTATGACTTAGAAAATCTTACATAGCAAATCCTAAATAAAACATTTGGTGAAAAAGTTAAGTGAATGAAATTGCTACCTCCCTTTCCTTTACTATTTTTTGAGATTTGTCCATCTTTGTTTTATTAATGTATTATAACTGCAATGTAGTATTCTTTTATATGAATATAAATCTGGCTTATAATTCTTTTTTGTTCTATATTTGAATTCTTTCAAATTCTCACCTATAGAAGCAAAGATTAAATATATAATCTAATATATTTCTCCATGTGCTAATTTCTTCACAATGCGGTACAGCACTACACGGGCTTTGGGCCTGTATAGTATGTTCAAATTCAATTTCATTTGGTATAGTCAAATTTTTCTCCAAAGAGTTAAACTAATTTATATTCCCACCAGTGTTTAGGAGATGGTTAACTTATGTAATTTTTCACTCTCTGATCTTTGTGAACATTGTGGCAGCAAAATATTCCAGTGTGCAATTTTGAGGTGAGAGTTTTCTATAAGATTACTGTTTTGCTTTGTTGTGGTCTTTCCTCATTTCTTTTCATTGTTGTAGAAAGAGATTTGACCTGTAAAGCCTAGCAAAAGGATATGTAAGTAATAGTTCTATAGCTTCTAAAAAATCAAAATCATATATATATAGATATGATTACATTATATATATGATTACATCATATATATATGATTACATTATATATATGATTACATCATATATATAAAATATGTAAATATATAGAAATATAGTGTTTCTATATATGTATATATGTATGATTACATATATATATGATTACATCATATATATACATATGATTACATTATATATATGATTACATCATATATACATATGATTACATCATATATATAAATATATAAATATATACATTTATATATATAAATAAATATAGTATTTCTGAGGCTGTAATCCCTTCTAAGAAAAGAATGAAGGAAACAAGGGCTCAATATGAGAATATCACAGCCATTCAGGGATTGTATTGAAACATACCAGAAATGTCCTAGTGTCCTGAAAGGACTGGCAAAGTGTGTATGAATGCCAGATGAAAAGAGCTCTTGTCGGAGGCATACCATGACTTTAGAGGATTTGTAGAGTAGAAGTTAAATGGACACAGTCAGATACCTAGAGCACAGTTGCATAGAGACGTGCTGTAACTATAACACCTGATTTAACTCACACTACCATTGTCAGAGTGGGTCCTCCACATAAGGTAGGTGTGTTCTCAGAGAATGGTAACCTCATTATTATTGTTACTATTATTTTGGAAGGGACAGGGTTTATTTGGCTCACAATTCATAGAGGTTGCAGTCCATAATCAGCCTGCTCCAAGGCAGGGACGACAAACAGGTATAGCAGAGCAGAAACAACACAGCACACACAAGGCAGCAAAGGTAACCAAAGTAACAGTGTTTCCCTTCCCCTTTATTTTATCCAGACTACATAGGGCGGGAAGCACTTACACCCCTAATCCCAGTGCCCTTGAGCCTAGCACTGCATCATGAATTAATTCTAGCTTCACATACTCCAGATCAAGCCTATGACCACATGAGGCCACGTGGACAACATCTAGACCCAAACCATAACATTCTGCCTCTGGTCCCCCAGAGGTTCATGTACATTCCTTTACACAAAAGACAGCCCTAAAGAGACTGTAACTTTAGCAGAATAGCCTCATTTTTATTATTATTTCTCTATGCATATAGGAAAAGGAAAAGAATGTCTAAATGGTACATATTATAATGGGATAGGCTTATTTTCAAATATTAATATTTTCCAGCACATCACATGATTGCCCAATTCCAAGGGTCTCCATTCTTAGAGATTAATGGGACGGATGGCCCTGGAAGGTACAGTGGTCACTGTCTGTCAGGAACTGTAATAAGTTGATTGTATGCATGATCTCATTTTATTCTTGCCACAGTCCTCCAAGACAGATATTTTTAGATTTAGTTCATAAAAGTTCTTGCCCAAGGTCATGCAGCTAGAAATTTATTTCATAATGATTCAAGGGAACATAATATGAAAAATAAATGCAACTTTGTACTGGAATCGGCAATACATTTTTTTTCTTCAAGTTTCCATCCCTGGCAAAGGAGTTAATATCCCAGGCAGAACTGTTGACCTATTACATCTAAGTAAACTCTCTTTCCAGTGACCTTGTTTGTTTTGTTTTGCACATAGTGCTTTAGCTGGTCTGGAGGTCTAGAGAGTGGATTTCCCAGTCCCTGTGAGACCTTGGCAGTGCCCTGGGATGTTTGCCATTCCTGAGCTGCTGCATAGGGGTGGTTGGGAGAGAATCAGGAAATAAGAGGAAGCCACCACTTCTGGGACACTCTGAAAACAGAGAACATTTTCTGCAACTGGGAAATGAAAGTCTCTTTTTAAATTTCCTTTTGAGATATTAGCAGTGGAATTATCTATTGGAAGCCATGCATGAAATCTCTATGAAAAGCAAACACATTGTGCTCCTAATATATGATCCATGCTTTAGAAAATAGTGGATATCTAAAATGAGAAACTTTAAATACCTTATGAAATCTCCTGTTTGACCAATGCACATTAATCTTAACCAAACTGAAGCTTGCTTGACTAAAAGTCAAAATATTACTGTACTCCCCAAACTACATGGGTTACCTTTTATTTTGATATCGTTATAATTAGGTGTATGAGATCTCCTCTGTATAAGGATATTTATGGTGGATCTAATCATAGTTTATTTTTTAACTTATTGAAAGAGATGAAAAAATATATTTCCTCACATTTTCCCTTTCAAAATTTCATAAGGTATTCTTAAGGGATATCCAAAATAGAGGACGCAGTCAAAGGTGGCAATTAGTGTTTTGATCAAGAGAGTATGCCACATTTCATTATTCAATTTATATCAGGCATTTTGGCCTTTGAAGGTAATTTGTTTCTACTAAAAGATGAAAGAATTTTCTTTTGTATCTATTAACCTCCTTACTTGACCAATGAAGTCTTTGGTTGATGGATTTTTTAATAAAGGTCATTGGATAAGTCATTTGACAAAGGGGGTCAATGATAGTTGAGTGGTACTGAAAGACTAGAAGACTGCAATTCTTTTTTATTATGCTTTTTCCAGTGCTTGGAGCAATATCTGACATATAGTGGGAGATCAAGAGCAAGTAACAGAATGAATATTCTGAATTTCTGAAAGTCTTTGTATCATAATCTCATTTCTGCCCCTAAAACAAAGACATATACATTTTTACCTGATTATTTTTCATGTATGTATATGACAGGGGAGTTTATTTTCAATAACAAAAATAGACAAAACTTGGTTAACTTATTGAGTTGGACATATGGAAAAAATTCTGTTTCAATTTGTCTCCTGAATGTTGGGTCTTATTTTTGCTTCTATCAGAAATCACGTACTTCTTTCTCCATGAACAAAACAAAACAAAACAAAAACAGAGAGAAGTGGACCGATCCCCCAGGTTTCTTCTTGAGGATTGGCTGAACCTGCTGGAATGTTTACAGACCCTTCAGAGATAGCTTAGTGATGGTGGACTTTTCCAGAAATACTGTGAAATGAAGGCTGCATGGAATTCCGAGCTTGAAGGACAATACATTTTCTTTGTTCTGTCATTTACATAAATCTTGAACTATTAATGTTCTTATTTAATTTTTTTCTTCTTCCTGTAGGCTTTAAATAGACAAAGACAGTAAAGCCTGTTATTTGGTTATCCTCATACATCTGAAGCTTCTGTATATGCTTAAATATTGTGGTAGATGCCGAGAAGAACGTCTGCTCTTTAATATTACCAACATTTTAAAGATTGTAGAGCTATTAAGTACAGTGGAATTTTTACTCAGCAGTGAGCCTCCCACATAATTTTTCAGACATATGCCATATAGCAAAAATTTCTAGAATATTATTGTTCACAAGAACTTCTGAAATAAATATTATGAGACAAAACAAATTGACATTATATGTTTATATGTGGATTGCTGTGTGTTGAGATTCTCCGATCCTGTAAATTAGACTCATACAAAATCTCAGTATTAGCTTATGTAAGAAAAATATTGTAAATTGT
Organism: Fukomys damarensis; assembly: GCF_012274545.1. Lineage (NCBI taxonomy): Eukaryota > Metazoa > Chordata > Mammalia > Rodentia > Bathyergidae > Fukomys > Fukomys damarensis. The sequence goes on along the minus strand of NW_022900945.1, from coordinate 32,362,337 downwards.
CTCACTTTTTCTAGCATGCATTTCTATGTTAATTATGTAAGACTCACAGTTCCTTTACTTTCTTATATCTCTTGAAAGGATAGTGTAGCCATACTTGTACAACTAGATAGTATGTTAGACAATAAAAGGATGATTTTCCTCTTAAAGAAGGAAACAAACCTTTTACAGAGGTCTATACACCCCTGTTGACATTTGGTTGTATTTTGTTCCTTTCCACTCTCACTCAAAGATAATCTTTGGGTTTCTAGTCCAACTGTTTCTGTTCTTTCCTGACAACGAGGGCAAGAGCAGAATGTTTTTAAATGAAGAAGTATTTTGAGATTTCAGATACAATTAGAATGGATAATGTACTACATAGGAGTTCTTGCTCTTTTAAAAATGACTGAAGTAGAAGTATTTTGAGATTTCAGATACAATTAGAATGGATAATGTACTACATAGGAGTTCTTGCTCTTTTAAAAATGACTGAAGTAGATACTTACTTTTCCTACTTTAGTAGTCACCCTAACATCTAGAACATTAGCTATAACTTGAAGACCTGAATGCAGGTTGAAGATAAAAAGAAAACTATTAGACTCTGTAGCAAGACTGAGCTATAAAAGTGAGCCTCATTGCAGTGTGTTTTATTCCAGTTTTGAGGCCATTTTTCTGTGTTATTGCCCACTTTGGTTTTCCTTTCTCCTCGAGCATCCTCCTCACTTCTCTCTGGTCTTAACTTAGAATTGTTGAGTGTTTTCTGGCCACTAATGATACTGAAAGAGCCCAGGCCCGCTCACAACTTTGCCACCTGGGCTCTGTGCACAATATAGTACCAATGCAACACCAATAGGACAAATCCTATATCCATGGAAAAAAAACCAAACCAAACCAAATTTAGACTTTTTTGGGGTGGAAAATTAGAGTAACAATTAAGAACACAACATTGTAGTAAAAGAGACACAAATTAAAATCCTGTCTGCTACTAACTACTACTACTGTGGTTGCCACCTGTAAAATAGGGGCAATAATATAAAATTCATAAGGTTATTAAAAAGATTAAGATACTGTCCATATTAGTGCCCAATGCTATTCTTGCATAAAGCAGACAGTAGGGTATATGACATTATTTTATAGCTGCATTTCACAACCAAAGCACAGATAGTACGATTTTGCCTCTCATGACTGTTTTTGGGTCTGTTCTTTATTTCTTTGACATCCCTTACCATGAGATGCTACCTTCGATACTTTCATTCCTTCAGCCATGCAGAAGACAAAAGTACTCAATACACACAGTAAAAATCTCTTCAGCACCAACGCGAAGCACCATGTCTGACAGAGCTCCAGTGTCCACTGAGAGGTAACTTTCCTCAGCCATCTTTCCTTTCCTAGACGCAGAGTCCCAATTCATTACCTCCTGGAAGTGAGTGCACCTTCTTCCCAAGTACAAGATGTAATTCAACAAAGTAAAAATCACTGGGAAAACCAGAGAGAGTCATTTTCAGGAAGCTAGAACTACTTTAAGGGGGAAACTAATGTAACATGTTAGAGCTGGAGGATTATATCCTGGCTTTGCCATCTCTCGTGGTGGGGTCCTAGAGAAACTACTTATATTCTCTGTGCCTCAGCTTTCTTCATTGCAGGACCTGGAAGATAATGCTGTTTGTGAGGATTTTAAATGAATTAATATGTATAAAACACCTAGAACAGTGCCTGGCTCCTAGTGATCACTCAGAGAATATTAAAAAGACTATTATTCTGCTGAGACCGGCATGAGCAGTTTATTATGGTTATCTTAGAAGAGTGGATTCTCTATTCTCATTTTCTGTTCCTTGTATGTTTTGAGGAGATTGGTAAGAACAATGACTTTCAAAGAAAACAAGCCACTTGAAAGTTTCTCAGGACTGTCCCTATAGGTTAGTACGTGGTTTTTCATTTGGAGCTATCACAATGGAGAGGAACCTTTCCCATTACAGGGTGCAAGGGCTGTTTCATGGGAAACATTTTCAAAATTGCTTTTGTGAATTGTTGGAAATTTGAGGTTTGAAAGAAAATGTGGCTGTCATTAAACAGGTGTGAAAAAGTTTCAGGAATCACTTCGATATGCTCTTCGTGTGATTTTGTTAAATAAACATCCCAAAAATATTGAATATAGCTTATTACCATCATATTTAATAACTTTTTGTTAGTTTGTTCATTTTAGGAATTTGTCAGCCAAAAGCAGCATAGTTTGCTTTGTTGACAGGTTCTGACATATAAAAAGTAATAATATCTCATTGCAGCTAACTGCTGCACCTGAAATGTTGTATTTGAGTGATAGAATCCCTTTGAAAACAGAAGAAAATTGAACATACTATAACATCAGTCTTAGGTATTTCTGGTAAGCAAATCTTAGGAAACACTTGTTTCAAAATGGCTGCTCTGGGGTCAACTAGTTCAATACCAGCATTCTTGTGGAGATCCTCCCTGCAGGAGTCTCATATTTTTAAGCAAAATATCTATATATCTCTATCTCTATCTATCTATCTATCTATCTATCTATCTATCTATCTATCTATCTATCTATTGTCCAATAAAAGCATGGACCATGACTGCCTTGCTCTTGGGTGAAAACCAAGCACAGAAAGTTTTGCCCTATTCCAGTTATATCAAATTTCAGAATGTGTAGGGAAATTGAAAAATGGAGATAGAATTTTAAAATATTCATTGATGATAATCTAAAGTTTCAGCTGGTTGTAGAATGGCAATTAAGTAAGCAACAACATAAGCCATAGAGCACATATTAAATATGAAGTACCTAATATTTTGGAATATAATATTTGCAAAAAATTCGTTTTTTTTCTGCTACTCCAGCGAGGACTTCCAAAAATCCTTTTTGTTTCTCACCAGCTTAAATATTTTTCAATTCTTAAAATCTCCTTATGCTTATTATGTTTTTTCTGACCTGTTCACTAATTTTCTCTTCTGTTTTATGAAACTTACATACTCCAAAGGTCTTTCTAAATTTCCACATCTGTTACTTCAGTGGGAGCAGCTTGGTACATTGGAAAGTGTATAGGGAAGAAGTTTGAAGGCCCAAATTACTCTTCCTCTCTGAATCCCCTTTTACTCAGAAGTAAAATGGAGTGAGTATGTGTGGCAAAATTAGTTGAGTTAGTACAGTACAGCTGAAAAACATTTTTCTGGATCCTGAAAAGAAGGTAAGGCATGTAATATCATAATTTGTTTAAAGAGTTAAGCTCAATTTCATAGAAATCAATAAATCACTGTCAAATAGTGCTGGGCACATTATCAGACCCTGACTCGGTTGCACGATACAGGCTTCTTTGTGGATTTTCAAAGCCACAGTAGACTCAATACAGTGAATAGGAAGAGACCAAGTTGAGAGAGGAGTTAGCATACCCAGATGCAGCTGTCAGGCAATGAGGATATGAATAGGGGTAAAAATTTCCCATCTCCTCCTCCTTCAGTGAGACAAATCTGAGTATGCTTCACATGTTTCCTTAAAGGATCCCCGATGGGATTTGAACTCTCATTGTCCTAAGTGGTAGTCAGCTGAACAAGGTCCACTGTCTTTCCCACTTTCTGTGTCATTCTTCCTACTCCCTTACTTCTCTGATGTTCTTCCAAGCTTACACTCTAGATGACAGATTTTTGATTTCTTGAAGCAAACCCCAGAACAAGGCAGAATAGTAAATGTTTAACTACCTGAATCGACCAAGTGGAGTACAGTAATAAAGACATAAATGATGCTTAAAATTCATCAGTCTTGAAGACTCATTGGACTCAAAAGTATGACTTGAACCCCAAGAAAACAGTATTTTATTTTGAGAAACACAGAGTTACATGGAACCAAAGAAATTGAAAGTATACAAATTGTCTTGAAACAAAGATTAGCACACATCAACACATATGCAAACCCAAACCCACCCAAGCATTCTCTCAGAGTCAGTGGGAAGGACCTTCAGATTGCTCTAATAATTAATTGTGTAATCTTCGTGTAGTGTAGTAAAAGTAAGATGTCTCTGTGAACATCACATAAATTATAAATTATTTGAAGACATAGCTAAGAGATGGACTACATTTATTTATGTATGTTTATAAAATTAATATTTATAATTTTTGTTAAATATACAGTAAAATAGCATTAAACAAATCACTAGAATTAAAGAAAGAGGACCCTTTCTCACTTTTAAAAAGTCAATTCATTTTTTCCACTAAGCCCCAAACTATCCCCTGCCTCCCTCATCATCTTGCTTTAGGATTGACTACCAAGTATTTCATGAAATTATATCATTTGGAAAGAATCTGTCATACCTTAATTCTGATTGTGCTATCAAATAAAGTACATTTCCAAGAGAAAGATAATTATGTATAAAGCAAACATGATCATCAAATGTATTTAACTCCTTTTCCTTTTTTAGCCTTTCCTCCTTTTAAATAGCTACACAGTTGGAAGGGGAAAGTATAGATTAAAACATAGAAAAAGAAACCCAAAAAGTAAAAGCTTATTTCTGACTTTTGTGGACTATGTCTTCAATCTGTAAGTGAGACAGTCTTTCAAATTTTTATTAAATAATAGCAGACAGTGAAATAGTATTAAGCATATTCATGCAGAATTCAACATAGGAGATCCAAATCTTATTTTAAAGAAACTGTTATTTTTCACTAAGCCTCAGACTGAATGTGATCCCTTAGGGAAACAAATTTTTCATAAAATGTTGATGAACCACACAGCAGCAAATATGAGAAAGAACAACCCTCCTACCCATATACCACTGAGGACAGATTCCCTAAGCATTGAAAGACAGAAAAGTTTTCAGAACAGAAGGGACAAGAGTGCAGATGTCAGCCCTGTTCCAAGGGAAGCCCCAGGGAGGCAGAAAAAAAAAACAAAACAACAAACTAAAAATCAAACCCTAGTGTCCTGTGGGGATACATAAACAGAAAAGACATGTGCCTTATTTCAAAGTTAAAACTGTGAGAAATGGCAAAATTTTTGAAAGCTGTGTTGGCTGAGTAGCATATTTAAGGCACAAAGGGATCAGCTAGGATTTCCATATCCTTTGGCAAGAAAATTTAATAATTCCTTCTCACCTAACAGGAACATGGGAGTAGCACAGGCAGTTGTTGGACCCAATGGGGTCTTGTTGACAAGAACCAAGCAAACTAGTGCAGCACCCAAGGACCAATAACTGAAGGCCCAAGTGGGAGGCGGAACATCTCTGTGGAATCCTGATCTGTAGCTGGCCATGTTCCATCCACCCCACAGTGCTTTGGCATAATGGAAGCTTGCTGAGCTATCTCAGAGGCCAATGAAGTGTTACCTTCCTGGAAAGGTTAGAACATAAAGGAGAAATTAAGTTTAATTACAGAAAATGAAGGACTTTTTGGTTCACTTGAATGTACATGAATACATGAGGTACACATTAATCATAATTGTGTTTGTAATAAAAATTTGCTTTGTTCAATGACATATTTCTTTAAAAGGAAGACATGTTCCTTACAAAGTGCACTAATGTGAATTTTCATTTTATTTAATCATTGTGAAACAAGGGGAGAAAAAGAAATCTATGTTCAAGGTTTCCAAGAAACTAAACACCACTTACTTTTCTTTGCCTTTTGCCTCCTCTCCCTTCGAACATGATGTAATCACAAAAGTTCTGTTTCTTTACACTTCAGCTCAGAAGTCACAGATTATCTCTGTATTACTAAAAGCACTGGTTCTAATTCTTGTGTGTCACGATGTAAAAAGACAGTTGAATTTTTCCTGACTCTCTTGTCATCTTTGACAGCCTCCTACTCAGGAAGAGCTGGCAGGTTGGCTGAGCAGTGACTATGAACCACAAAGGAAATTATTACAAGGAAACAAACAACAGGAAGGAAAAATGAAACAGGTTTCAGCACAACATGAATTGATTTACTTCGGCTAACGAATATCTTCATGTTAAGGTTAGGTAATTAAGATCCATCTCGCTGAAATCTTTTAAATTTTCTTTAAAGAGGTGAATTTTCTTTCATTAAGAAAATTAGAATAAAAAAAAGAAAATTAGAATAAACTCTCTACTCCTACTCCTCTGTATGTATAACTATTACTTAAATTATGATAATTATGCTGGAGAAATGTCATTCCTAATTTATCCCCAATTCGCACCCCCCACCCTCATTTTAAATCATATATTCTCTCTGTGAATTGATTATTCAGGTTCTCTAATGTAAATCAATTTCACTGAAGTTCGCAATTAACGTTCTCTCTGTATCCATGCCCTTTGCAAAATGCCTTGTGGATTCTTCCTCTGAGAGAGGTATGTTTGTTTCCTTACTCCTTGTATCTGGGCTACGCTGTGACTAGCTTTGACCAATAAAACGTGGCCAAAGTGACAGTGGGCGACTTCTGAGCTTAATCTACAGAAAGTTATGTGCGCTTTTATTTTTTCTCTTGAAACTGTGTTAACATACTGCTACAATATGAGTAAACTTGGACCAAACTGTAGAGAAGGAGAGATTATACTATATGTAGGAGTGTCCCATTTTCCATCCTGAAGCCGGCCAATAAGCAGATGGTCCTTAAATATGTGAGACAGACCAGCCAAGACCAGCAGAGTTGCTGACAAGTTGTAGGAGTGACCTAGCAAGAAAGCAAGAGCTACCCCAAATTGACCTAGTAAATGCTCATTGGTTCAAGGCAATGGGTTTTGTAGTTAATATGTTTCATAGCAGTGCCAACTGATGCATCTAATAATTAGTTATTTTCTTTGAACATTTTACCCTGAGATTTCTTAAAGGCTGTAATGGCTTGTATTTAGATGTCCCCCAAAGCCTCATGCTTTTTCAAAGGTGGCTGAATCTAGAGTGTGTGATTGAGTCAAGGTGCAATGCTAGGCCCAAGGGCTCTAGATTAAGGGTGTGAGTGCTGCTTGCCCTAAGTAGTCTGAATGAGATCTGAATCAGATAAAAGGGGCAGGAAGAAGCTGTCATGGTTTCTTGTTGCTTTGTGACTGTCTGTTCACCATTCACTGTTGTCTCTGTCGCTTTGCCTTAGAGCCATCCAATGATGGACTGAAACCTCTGTGAACTGTGAACTAAATAAACTTTCCCCCTTTAACTTTGGGTGTTGGGTATTTTATCAGAGAAATGAGAAAAGTAACTAACAGAAATGCCCTTGGATATTTAGAAACAGATTTAAAATATATGTAATAATTTATAGCATTGCATTGAGACTTTTCAGGTGAACTGTGCATTTGGAGTATTATTTCAAGTATTTATACATATTTAATTTATTGACATTTGTATCTCTCACTTTGGACTACCATAACAGAATAGTTTAGGCTGGGTGGCTGAATGACAGAAAATTCATTCTGAGTTCTGGAGTTTGGAATGCCCAAGATTAAGGTGCAGGACAATTTGTTTCCTTGTGAGATCTCTCTTCCCGGGTTGCTGACAGCTTCCTTTTTGTTATTTCTGTCACATGATAGAAATGGAGGAGAGGAAGAATGGAGAGAGGGAGAGAAAGATCCAGTGTCTCTTTTTCTAAGGAAACTAAATCTACAGGATCAGTGTCCCACTCATGACTACACTGAACTTTAATCACTTCCTTACTCCAAATACAGCCCCATTGGAAATTAGAACTTCAATATATAAATTGTGGAGTATACAACTCAGTCCATAATAACATATAAAGAGTTCATCTGAGTAAGATATGTTTATAAAAAAGGAGATAAAAATCCTATTTAAAATTTTCTTGGAACAGGCGACTTAACAACTATTCTGGTAGGTAATAATTCTTTGGTTTTAGAGTCAGTAGGTTCTTGCTTATGTATACTTATAAATTTCCAATTTGTTGAAATTGAGTACTTTTAATTCAACACTTATACTCTCCTCTACATAACAGTGAAATGAATAATTGGGATACTATAAAACTTTCATTGCTTGAGGATAGAGTAGTTATATCATGACTTCCTCTCTTCATTGTTGATTTTCAACTTGACAGTTTCTGGGACTATATCTACAAGTACCAGTAATATCAATTAGAGTTTCACAGACATTTTCCAGACAACTCTGGAAGTTTTTTAAATCAGATAACTGATTATATAAAGCAAATCATTCCCATGGCGGCCTCAAGATAATACTCAGTATGACATAATATCTTTCTCTACAGGGGGAAAATGCACATGCAAGATATTTTTTTTAACTAACAAAAATTGTATTAATTTTTTGTTGCTACAACAGATATTTATATTAGTATATATGTTGATCTGTGTTATTCATTTTTGTTTATGACTTCAGTCACTTTCAAGTATATTGTACTGATTTCTGCCAGATTACTTTTCTGCCATTCTTTAATTAATTTCATTGGTTCATTTAGTCTCTGAATTGATCATTTGTAAGATTCTACAATATATTAGGCAATGTCCTAAGTTCTGGGGATATGGTAATAATTCAGTTAGAAAATAGCTACAATAAAACAAAACAAAACAACAACAACAAACACTGCTCCTTAGAATCTTACTTTTAAGCCAGGAAGAAGATAACATAAAAATCAATATGAACTACACTTTGTAGTACCATGATGTGTTATAAAGAAAAGCAAATCAAGACAAATGAATGGAGAATAGAGGGATCTAGCATGTAAGAGTTGAACAGTGCTTCCTTACTGAAGTAAAGGAACAAGTCATACATATATCTGGTGGAAGAAACAGCAAATGTCAGGTCCTGAAATGGTAACAACTTTGTCTTAAAGCTTGTAATTCAAGGAGCATTTTCTCTCATTTCACTTAGGTATTTTGAGTTTTGTTTTAAAGTGAAGTTCAGAATGAAGCAAGGTAAGGCTTTACCCAGGAGAATGAAATGTGTTCTCCCTAGATATTTGTAAGATTAAGTTGCTAATGTGTTTGAAAGAATTTATCTGGCTTTTCCAGGTCTATTACACAGTCTCAGAGAGGATATAAGTTGGGATTTGTAGATCTGTTGGTCACTCTCTGATCTTTTGCCTGTCATTAATTCATTAAAAGTATTTATTGATACCTACGAAGTTTTAGGCACTATTTTTAAAAGTAGAGGAAATTTCATTGATAGATAAACATAGTCCCTGTGACTAAAATATCATTTAGTCTTACTTGGTATTGGCTGTCATAACAGAAAGGACATAGGTTCAAGGTCATCTGTAAGTGTTTATAGTTCTGTGGCTATCATTCATTACATTTTGATATAATGCCATTTATACTTGTTTATACTTAACATTTCTAAGTTGAAAAATGAGCATTGATTCATGTCATAAGTATTTATTGGTACCTTACTAGATACTGGATAACTATTGTAGGTGATTTGAGATACAATACCCAATAAAGCAGACAAAATGAAAATAATACTTAACTAATAGGACTGTTTAAAGACTCACATTAGAATATACTTGTGCTTACAATGCCTGGAACATAATAACTGTTAATGCTAAATTTAGATTTATTGTATTTGTGAAGCTAGAGCTTGGTAAATATAAAACCATAATAAGGAATTAAATTCAACTGATATATTTTATGAAGCAGGAAACAATTTTTGTTATAGATTGAAAACACAACAGATGTTGACATAGCTGTGCGTAGCTAAATCAAAATAGATTAGTGAAGAGAAATGAAAACGTCTATATGTCTGGGGTCTGTTCCTAAGTTTCGAGAGTGTCATGGAACAGCGACTGTGCCATTCCTCATCTACCTTTCATGTCCTAATTGTGTTTAGATCGCCATGCTTTGTCTAGATCAAAAAGCCTCACTTTTTATCATTCCCTGCACTCAGGGAAGGCCAATGAGGTGAAACTACTGGGCAAGGCTTCCTTTAAAAGAGGGAGAAAATCAGGTCTTGCATGGCTTTTACCCTTCAATTCTTACCCTTTCTCTTCTCCATAAAGGGGCTGGACACAATGCTGACTATAAAGCAGCCACATATTAACAGAATGAGGTAAACAGAAACAGAAGTGAATGTGAGGATAGTGGCATGGAAGGCTGAAAGGAGCCTGGCTCCATGTGGCCTTCTATAGTTGTCAAATAGGCTCTCTGCTTCTTCTTCCTCCTGTATATGCAAACCATTTCCAGATTTGTTTACATTACGTTACATTTTCAGGAGCATGAGGCATGGTTTCTTTTACTCACAGCTGATGAAGATCCCTAACCAATATGAGGCTTCTAGATGTCACTGTCTATAAGCATAGACTACCAGCGGAGGATTTTTGTATTTTTAGGTGTTTAGGTAGTCCTCCATATCCTAAGCCCTTCTTTACCAACAAACAAAACCTGTGGCCCTGTTATCTGCCCCACAATTTAATCTTGTTACCCTTTATAAACATATTTTTCCTCATCTACTTTGTTTCATACTAAAATAACTTGAAGCCAAGGTGTAAGCTGAACATAAAGGGGGGTCGCCAAGCTTGCACCGTCTAGAAAGCCTTCTTAACGAATTCAGGGTGTGGATGAATAGTTTATGGATGCTTGAGGAACACACAGACTAAGCTTTCTGGCATCATTCACACTGTTTTATTGGCATCAATTTGTCACTTAAATGTAGAATTGCGGCTTTTCATACCTGTGATTTTCCCCACACCTAAGAAGCCTTATTTAAAAATCAGGAAAACAATCATCTGCCCTTTCCATAAATGAGGAAAAGTTTCATTTCCCACTAGTTACAAGAGAAAAGAATAATTTATTTTTTATTCATATCTTTCTTTTACTATCAATTTTTTCTTTTTATTCATAGCTCATGGAAAAATTCTCATGCTTGATTTTCTGCAAAGGATTCTGTTTTCCTATTTCATTCCTAGTATGTAAATTCAGACATGTGCATGGGCAGGATTTAGCTTTTCGATACATTTGGTTGGAAATAAAATGTTGAGGGGAAGATCTAGACAGCAACTGCACAAGCACATTTTAAATTTGGATTTAATTAGATCATCATAGATCAGGAATATTCCATTTTGTTTAAATTGGATTTGTGTCTATAGGTAGACTCTAATTATTCATCAGCCCTGGAAAGGATTTGTCAGAAGCCAGGGGGATACCCTATCATTTTCCTCACCTTCTCAGCTCCTATGCCCCTCTGTGCCAAGCGGTCCTTTGTCTTTTGAATTCTGTACCACGGCAATGACCCTTAGGCATTTCTTATCACTCAAGGGATGTCTTGAAGTGGGAACCTCAGGATTTCTGCCAAGGGATTACAGTAAAAACTGAGATAGCTATGGGCAGAGAGCTCAGCTGAAAAACTGTCTACAAGCCTTCAAATTTCACTTTGGACTGATCAGTAAGTTTTCTTTCAGTTCTGAAAATGTGTGTACATTGTAAATGTTTGACTTATCCTATAGTAATTAGACATAGTTATCTAAGTAAAGTTTTTTTTTTTTTTTTTTTTTTTTTTTT